>NC_048304.1:32948696-33036969 GCF_013100865.1 Trachemys scripta elegans
GGGGTGAAGAGAGCCGAGGGCGGGGGGCTGCGGGTTGGGAGTGAGGGGCACCGGCAGGGCGGGGTGAAGAGAGCCCAGGGCTGGGAGGGCGGGGGGCTGTGGGTTGGGAGTGAGGGGCACCGGCAGGAGGGGTGAAGAGAGCCGAGGGCGGGGGGCTGCGGGTTGGGAGTGAGGGGCACTGGCAGGGGTGAGGGGTGAAGGGAGCCAAGCGCTGGGAGGGTAGGGGAGGGGGCTGCAGGTCAGGAGTGAGTGGCACTGGTAGAGCTAGGGTGGGGTATGGTGGGCAGAGCTGGGATAGCGGTAAACTACGGGTTGGGAGTGAGGAGCACCGCCCCTCCCCCTTCTCCTCCCCACTGACTCTCTCCCCCCAGGCTATGGCCATACGGTGCCCCTGTCGGATGGGGGGAAGGTTTTCTGCATCTTCTACACCCTGCTGGGACTCCCAGCCACCCTGCTCCTGGCCACTTGTCTCCTGCAGCGACTCATGGGGCTGCTGAGCCACCGGCCCGTTCAGTATCTTCACACCCACTGGGGCATCTCTCCAGGCCATGCAGCGCTGGGACACGCAGCTGCCATGGGACTGAGTGTACTGGGTCTTTTTATCCTGCTGCCAGCCCTCTGCTTCTGGGCCCTGGAGAACGGCTGGACCTTCCTGGAGTCCGTCTACTTCTGCTTCATCTCACTCAGCACCATTGGGCTTGGGGACTACGTGCCAGGTCGTGGCAGCCCCTCCTCGCTGCGCCATCTCTACAAAATCAGCATCACCTGTGAGCCATTCTCCAGGTGGTCACTAGGAGACGCTTGTGCTGCAGGGCTTGGGGGGGACTGGCTCCCTGCAGCACAAGAGGGCCCTGTGTTGCAGGGATGGAGGTGGGTGGCCTCAGTAGGGGGCACTGTGCTGCAAGGAAGGGGTGGGGAGTCAGTAGGGGGCGCTCTGCTGCAAGGAAGGGGTGGGGGCTCTGTAGGGGGCACTGTGGTGCAGGGAGGGGGTGGGGCTCTATGGGGATGCTGTGCTGCAGGGGAAAGGGGAGAAATCCCATCTCAGACCCCTGATCCTCATCTCTCCCCCACAGGTTATCTTCTCCTGGGGCTCCTGGCCATGCTGCTGGCCCTGGAGACCATCTATGAGCTGCGCGAGATCCGCAGTCTTGTCCGATTCTTCGCCCCCCCACGGGCCCCTGCCTCCCCCTCCAGTGAGGACGATGACCGGCTGGAGATCCTGAGCTGTGACCAGCTGGGCCTGGCTACTGTCTGCGGGGCCACCACCTCTGGGAGCCAAGCGGACAGCGAGGCAGATGGGAGAGCGGCACCCCATGATGGCCCCTCTGGGTAACCCCCACGGACAATGTGTTGTGTCCCCCCCACGCACACCTCCTTTCATGCATCAATAAATGAAGCTGTACAGAATAGACACTGACCGTGGGCATGTGGAGTGGGGTGCCAGGCTGGTACTAGTACCATTGTTTTGTCTCGGGACGGGGAGAATATGGGCTGGATGATCCGGTTGGCAGGGCCGCCCAGAGGATTCAGTGGGGCTGGGGCAAAGCAATTTCGGGAGCCCCTTCCATTAAAAAAAAAAAAGTTGCAATACTGTAGAATACTATATTCTCATGGGGGCCCCTGGGGCAAATTGCCCCACTTGCACCCCCTCTGGGTGGCTCTGCCCATTGGTTTCACTGGGGGAGAGAGGGATACAGGGGTGGCTGATCCCATGGGTTGGATCTGGGGCAGCAGAGAGGGGAGACGCTGGCATGGAAGAGCCCACAGGTGTGACCCTGAGTGGGCAGGGGAGGGGGAGATACTGGGCTGGATGGAGATGGGAAGGCACTTAGTAGCCTCAGAGTAAACAAGCCACCCTCCTGTGACCTATCCCACCAGGAATTACCCAGGAGCTGCTAAGAGCTGTTGCCCAGGAGGGGTAAGTCTTGGACCCTGTGCCTGTCCCTGGGCCAGGCCAATGCCAGCCTCACAGCCCAGGGGAGCAGCAAAGACTACCATCTGGGCCCTATGGTCACTCCTACCTCCTGGCCCACCTGGCCACAGCAAGGTGAGAATTCCCTTCCCAGAGGGCTACAGCTCTGGAAGGGAAGGGGTCTAGTGGATTAGAGCAGGGGGTGCTGGAAGCCAGGACTCCTGGGTTCTAATCCAGGATGTGAACAGTCCAAATAGGTAAAAAGTTCCTAATGCCAGTTACAATGTTGTGGTGGTTTGTTGTTTTAATAACTGTTGCACTGCTGTGGAGGAAGCTCACAGCGCCGAGTCCCCAGCTGGGGGCACTGCTGTGGAGGAAGATTGCAGTGCTGCACTCACCCTTTCCTTTCTCAGGTGAGCACCCCCACTTGCGGATCCCCTCGCCAGACAGTACGCCTGGGCCACAGGGAGGGTGCGGGGTGGGGCCCTGATGGTGGCTAGCATCCCCTTTTCCTGGGTCTGGGAAAACCACTGTGCCCAGCTTGCCCTGTCTGCCTTGGACGGACACCCCTCTTCAACAAATGGCTCAATACCATCTGGAACTGCTTCTTCCTTCTCCTCTATCCTGCTGGGCACAGCTGTGCCCCCCCACCAGCCGAGACCAGAGAGTCAGGAGGGAGGGCTGGCAGCCAGGACTCCTGGGTTCTTCCCAGCTCTGGAAGGGGAGTGGAGTCTAGTGGGTTAGAGCAGAGTGGCTGGGAGTCAGGATGCCTGGGTTCTGTCGCTAGCTCTGGGAGGGGTGTGTATGGGGAGGAATTAAACTGGGCTAAATGCTCACTGTAATTTCACTAACACATTAATCGGGGGGTGAGTTAAACTAACCAAATCCCTGACAATCCCTTGGAAAGGACATGGGGGTGGGGGGGAATGATTGGGGGGGGAGAAGCTGAGGGTCCATGGGGAGGGACAGTCAGTGCAGGGGGCGCGTGGGAGGAGGAGAGAGCATCAGGTGAGGTGGAGGAAGGCAGATGGGAGGGGAGTGAGTGGGGGTGGGGAGGCAAGAGGCTGTGGTAGGTGGGGGCTGAGGGTAGAAAGCAGTGAGGGAGGGGCAGGAGGGGGCGTTCAGGAGGGGAAGCACTAGTGGATGAGGGTGCAGGAAGCCGTGGCATTCCAGCTGGTCTACCCCCAGCAGCCTTGTGGACTCCCTGGAGCCTTGTCCCTCCAGGTGCTGGTGCAGGCGGGGGCGCTGACTGCTGTGTGCTCTGGATACTGGCTGGGTACCTGCATCTGCGGGCAATGCCCCAGCTGTGACCCTGTGATGCCACTGCCCTGCTGGCACCAAGCCTGCTGCCACCTTCCTACTGTCCTGGATCAGCCTGCAGGAGCCTATTGCTGGCATCTGGGTGAGACACCCCACCGCTAACCACTGCCCATCCCCATTGGGAGAGAACCCAGGGGTCAGGTTCTCTGTAGGCATCATCCTGTCGGTCCATGGCACTGGGTTACGCCCGGGGCTCTGGCTGTGGGGTGTCGCTGAACAGCCTTAAAAACTGGAATCACAGAAATGGGGTGAAATGTCATACTGCAAAGTGCAAGGCCATGCACGTAGGGACTAGCAACAAGAGCTTTTCCGATAAGCTGGGGACATCTCAGTTGGAAGCAAGAGAGGAGGAGAAAGACCTGGGCGTATTGGTCGATCATAGGATGACTATGAGCTGCCAGTGTGATGGGGCAGAGGAAACCAGATGAAAGCTGAGGGGAGATCTGATTGCTCGCTATAAACACATCAGAGGAGGGAGAGGAATAATTTAAGTGCCAATGTGGACCCAAGAACAAATGGCTATAAACTGGCTATCAACAAGTTTGGTCCTAATTAGTTGAAGGTTTCTAACCATCAGAAGAGTGACGTTCTGAAACAGCCTTCTGTGACATTATGAGTGTAATATATCATCTCATTGAAAGGTGACACAGGGCCAGAAAGAGTTGTTTAACTCACAGACTGACATGACACATGACCCATGGCCAAACTTTAAAGACTTGTTAGGAAGATATGTAAACAAATAGAGCTTTGAAATGCAAGCCTGCATTGTTAGAGGTAGAAGGGTAGATGTTTGCTGAGGTCTTGTGATGTAAGCAAACAAGTCTTGTCTATTGCTATAGCTTTGATTCAAAGATCAAAAAAGGAGTATCAGTATTTAGGAAGACACTTGAGTGAAATAGGGTATTATTGTCTATATGTCTCTTTGAAGGTTGTGGTAACCTGTATCTGAACTGTTTAATGGATAAATTACCCTGTGCTAATTGACATGATGTTTGGGAGAAGGAAAGTTAAGCCTATTGTTTTCTCAGGCCAAAAGGCTGTTGGAAATGTATAAAAGCCCTGGGACACGATCCTCCTTCATCTCAGATCTGCTTTGGATTTCAAGAAGGGAAAACCCTGAGCCATAAGGATTGAGATCCCCAGTCACTGACTGGAGTCACCCTGAATATGGACATTGGACTATAACCTAAGGACTATTTTGAAAAGGAATTTTGGCAACTACAAGCTCATCTCTGCTATGTATCTGAACCTCAAGAATTGAATTCAAATCTGTATGTATATTCTTTTAACCAACACACTCTTTTCTTTTGTAATAAATTTTAGTTTAGTTAACAAGAATTGACTACAAGCATGTATTTTGGGTAAGATCTAAGTTATAATTCGACCTGGGTGTGTGGCTGACCCTTTGGGATTGGAAGAACCTTTTCTTTTATATGATGAGATAAGATGTTCAGTAATCATTATCATATCTAACATGTGTGTCTGGATGGAGGCCTGAGGCTGGGCACTTTAAGGGAACTGCATTATTTGGACTTCTGAGTGACCAGTGAAGTAATATAGAAGTTGTTTTGTGCTGGCTTGGTAAATCGAAGTATTGGAATATCCACCAGCCTTTGGGGTTTGTCTGCCCTATTTTGTTTGCAGTTCACCCTAATTGAGTGACCTCATCTGGCCCCCACGGGCAGCATTGTCACACCTTAAGTTCCAAGGGGAGCAGTGGAGGCAAAAAACCTAACTGGCTTCCAGACTAAGCTTGCTAAGTTTATGGAAGGGGTGGTATGATGGGACTGCCTACAATGGCGTGTGACCCTCTATGACTGATACTAGCAAATCTCTCCAAGGGCCGGTGATGGGACACTAGATGGGGAGGGCTCTGAGTTACTACAGAGAATTCTTTCCCAGGTGTCTGTCTGGCGAGTCTCGCCTGCATGCTCAGGGTCTAACTGATCGCCAGATTTGGGTCAGGAAGGAATTTTCCCCTGGGTCAGATAGAGTCCCTGGGTTTGTTTTTTGTTTGTTTCCTTCCTCTGCAGCATGGGGCATGGGTCATTTTCTGGTTTGAACTAGAGTAAATGGTGGATCCTCTGTAACTTGAAGTCAGTAACTTAGCCAGAGGTTAGGGGCAAATGATGGGGGTGGGTGGGCGAGATTCTGTGCCCTGCAAAGTGCAGATCAGACTAGGTAATCATGCTGGTCCCTTCTGGCCTTAAAGTCTATGAGCCATGGCCTCTGCTCTGCCTCAGGCAAACATCAGCCCTTCATCCAGCTCCATGGTATCTGGGCCTGTTCATTGCCTTCAGGAGGGTGGAGTGGGGATTTCATGTCAACTCATCATCTCTGGAGAGGGCCATTTGTCAGAGGCCGGAGTCCCTCCGGCCCCCCAAACCCCACTTCCCTCCCAGAGCTGGGATAGAGCCCAGGAGTCCTGGCTCCCAGCCCCTCTCTCCTTGCTCTATTAGATGCCACTGGGTTTCTTTCTTTCTTCTTTATTTTGAATGGTGAAGCAGACGTGACTGAATAGTCCATCACCACCAGCAATTATGATGTCTCAATACTCGTCAGTTTATACTCTCTTGCTTTGACCTGTGCCCTTCAGGTAATGTAAGGACGCCTTGCTGCCACTACCCCATTTCCCCACTATTTTTACTAAATAACAATGTAACTTTTGTTACCTTAAGACATTCAAGTGCCTTTATCAAAGCCCTTACGTACCCATCACAGGTGATGATTAGTTCCTTCTGCCCTATAGCGTGTGCATAGTCCCTCCTTCATTGTCACTTCATTGTCCTAGGTCAGGCCCTGAAGAACGTCCTTATCCTCAGCTGTAGGGCACAAAACAAAAAATCTTCTTCCTCTTCTTTCATTAGTCCCAATTTTTTTTGCCATTCCTCTTTTACATTCTTCTGTACTAGACTTTTGAATTCCTGTTCACTCAGGGGCATTTCTATGGCAAGCCTTCTATTTCGTACCACGTTTTTAGCTGCTTTCTCATGATCAGAACTTCTATTTTGTCAGTCCCAATGCGACCTGGGATGTGGCTACTCTTAGGGCTGGTCTACACTTAGTCCGGACTTCGGACTAAGGTACGCAAATTCAGCTACGTTAATAACGTAGCTGAATTCGAAGTACCTTACTCCGGACTTACCGCGGTCCAGACGCGGCCGGAAGTCTCCCCCCGTTGACGCCGCGTACTCCTCTCGGCGAGCTGGAGTACCGGCGTCGATTGTGAGCACTTCCGGGATCGATCCCAGAACATCGATGGCGTGCCTCCGGACCAGCCGGTAAGTGAAGACTAGGCCTTAGGCAGGTCTACACTGAATGCTGCAGTGCTTCAGTGAAGACGCTACTACACTGACAGGAGAACTTCTCCCATCAGTGAAATTAATCCACCTCCCCGAGAGGCAGTAGCTATGTGGATGGGAGAAGATTTCCTGCTGACATTGCGCTGTCTACACTGGGAGTTAGGTCAGTATAAGTGTGTCACTCCAGGGTGTGGGTTTCTCACACTCCTGAGCAATGTAGTTTTAGCAAAGTTTATAGTGTAGACTGACCAGGGCTTAGTCTGAATTCCAGTCATTCTTCTAAATTGCCTGAATGTTTCTGATGTCTTGGTATGTTTATCTGCCCACAGCACGGACTCCAACTTTATCTTTGTTCTTTAGTTGTTTGTTTTTAATAATGCATTATTAAAAACAATTTCCTTATTACTTTTATACTTTGTTAGATCTCTACTATGGATTGTCTTTTTTTGCTTTTTTATAAGCTTTGTTCCATTCTTTCTATCATTTTTGCACACCTCATTCTACCACGGGAGGGAGGGAGAGGGTTTAGTTTTGGGATACTTACTTCAATATCTTATTTAATAGCAACAGCTACAGTAGCCATAATTCCTTTATTACATTGTCATTGAAATTCTGTCATCACTCACACAATGAACATTCACAAAATCAGTAACTTACTTGTAAATAGTTCCCAGGTAGCTTTCTGAAAATACCAGGTGGGTCATTTTTCATTACCTTCAACTCACTTTGTCCTTGAAAAATAATAAGTGTAGGCAAATGATCACTCCCATTCCTTCTTCCTTACACATTTTCCAGTTGCATCTATTTGCAATATCTGCTGTTATAATTCCCAGGGCTAAGCACAAAAAACTGTCATCTGCTGCCTTAAATCTAGTTGGGCCAACATTGGTCAAAACCACTAGATCATTTTCAACAATAAACTTTTCCGAGTGTGCGCCACTGTAATCAGCTGTCTTACTTCCCCACAAGTTAGGACTATTTAGGTCACTGCATATAATACATGGTCTTTTAGTATTCTTCACTATTCCTTATCATTCCAAACATTCTGATTTCCTACATGGGTTAAAGATAATATAAATCCTTAAAGATTTCTCTTCTGCACTGGGATCTCAACATCATTGTATTTGAGACTTACTTCTTTCTCTGCTGCTATGTAGTGTAATCTTTCCCTTATGAAAGTACAAACACCTCTTCCTCTCCCTAGTTTTTGGTCTTGTTTAACAGCAATATACCTTTGGATTTTAAAAGCAAGCTATTTAACCAACCACCTGGATACACTGGACATCTAGGTTAGTTTCATTTCCTGGCTATTTTCTTTTAATTCTTGACCCCGTGCTATCAAACTGTGCGCACTCCAACCAAAGATTGTGATCCCCATACAAGTAGTATTTCACCATTAACCTCATTCAAAATTGCATGAATACGGTCCACTAACAAATTGCTAACACACCACTAGTTTTCCAGGGTCCTTGCTGTAATTTGATTTTTTTTCTGACACCCCCCCCTCCCCCGCATTTATGATGTGCAGTTTCGCACTTTTATCATAAATGCAGCAACCCTTTCTTTTTTCACTACTAGTATATCATCACCTATTCCTTGAGCAGTGTGTGTTCTATTTTTATAGAGGGAGGCTATGTCGCAGTACCCCTTGTCCTGTGCTGATTCTCTCTCCCTGCTCCACCTGATGTTTTCAGAGCCTCCTTACAGCTTCCACATAGAGCTATGTTATTTACAACTTTTGGCTTTTGTGTCTCCTTAGCTTGTTTTGCTGCAATACACCTTCTATCTGCCAGACTGTGATTACCACGGCAGTACACTCCGCCTCTGCCATTTCTGTGCAACTGTCATAGGCATGCTGGCCCCTACCTTGACCATCCCTCATTTTCCCTTGCCAAACGTTTGCTACATGCTCACCCCATTGGCACATATAACATCTTAGGGGAGGGGAGAATATATGGCTTGGTTCTAGAGATCTGAAACCCTAGTGTTATTTTCTCAGGTAGATGCCTGCCCTTAAATGTAATCAGCACTGCTGTTGATGACTTGCTGTCTCCTCTGCTAATTAACTTTTATCGCCTCATTGGTCAGTTCTAATGGCACGTCATGTAGCACCTTTGTCTCAGGGCTTCTCTACACTGGCAATTAACAGCGCTGCAACGCTCAGGGTGTAAAAAACACCCCCCCCCCCCGAACGCAGCAAGTTGCAGCGCTGTAAAGCACCAGTGTAAACAGTGCCCCAGCGCTGGGAGCTACGCCACTTGTTGAGGTGGTTTTTTTAGAGCGCTGGGAGAGCAGGACCACACAAGGCACATTAAAGCATTGCCAATGTAGACTAGCCCTCAGTCAAATACCCTGGTACCTGGCAACTTACTGTAACTTTCCCAAGTGTTCCAGGGTTTTTTTTTTACCAGTCTGCTCTTTGGTTTTACATTCAGCTAAAAGATTCCCCCACTTTGTCTCCCCCTACTATATCTCCTATGCTTTCTTCATACTTTTACTGGGTTAATGTTACCCAATCATATTGCTTTGGCTAGGGATCTTGTCATAACATTTTTGGTTTATTTCCTTCCTCAGCTTTGTTTTTTGCTGATATCATCATCAGATGACTTTGCTTTTACTCCTCATTTCCCTACTTTGCATGCCTTCTCCCCCGGTAAAAGGCATTCTTCAGTTTTCAGAGTGACTTTGGGGGTGGGGGGGTCAGAAAATCTTCCATCTCAGCCCTTCCCCTAGCCCCGCCTTTCTAGCCCCACCCTTACTGGGTTCTGACAGAGGGAGACAGGCCTGGGCTGCTGCAATTCGCTTGGGTCCCTGCCCATCAGGATTGTTTGAGGCAGGCTTAGTTGTGCCTCTGAGCATGATGGGGAAAGGATCCCTGTATAAAAGCCTTTGTGACAGCAATAAGAAGCCATCTGCCAGTGATGCTCTCTGGGGCTGTTGTGATAAGGCTGTTGTGTCTTTGAGACTGTTTTTGCTGGATTTAGTATTTTTTATTGTAGCAGCTGCAGATGTCTTCTGGGGAGAGTGATGGTATATTCCTTCCCATCCCAATCTATAGCAGGGGTAGTGGGCTTTTCACCTCTGTCTCTCAATAAAAAGAGAGGACTGGGAGTCAGGACTCATGGGTCCTGTCCTTCATCCCTGTGGGCCTTTGAATAAACCACCTCTGTTTCCCTATCTGTAAAATGGGGACAATATCTTCCCTGAGGTATGTTTGATTCATTACTGCATGAGGGGGAGGGGAGGGTGTACTGCTCTAAGAGTGCTGGTAAATACAAGATATTCCAGCGTGTGTAAAATTATTTAGGCTAAAGGCTCCTGCTCGTCTATTTCCAAGGTCAGACGGGGGGAGCTGTTTGTCTCTAATGCAAGGAGGGACTGCAGGGCTGGGGGTGCCCATTCCGAGCCCCAGCTGCACCCCGTGCTGAGCACGGGCTGGAGGATCCCTGCAGCCATTCTGCCTCCCCAGGGTGTTTCCCTCCCTGCTAAACCTCTTGCCCTCCCCGCGAGAGATTCCTGAGCCCCTGTGCGTTGGAAATCTCTTCCCAGGGTGAATCCTCGAGGCTGGGATCTGCCCTGCGGGGCGGGCTGACTCGCTGGCTCCACTAACCTTGCTCGGGGGGGGGGGAGAGGTCCCGGGGGAAGGCCCAACAGCTCCCTGGGCACAAGGGGGAGAACGAAGCCAGGCAGTTCTGAGCCCCGGACCGAAGGGGGGAGAGGCTGTAACAAAAGGCGGGGGGGGGGGCCCGGGGGGAATGGATCTTGCCAGCCCAGCTAGCACCAGGCGCTGGGCTCCACGCTGGGGATTCCGTCCCCTGCGACTGCCGCCTGACGGGCGAAGCGGCGCATGCGCCGTGAAAAACCGAGGCCCGGCGCGTGCGCTCTTAGAAACAGACCCCCGCCCACCCGTACAGCCAGACGGCGACTCAGCTCGTATTGGTCGGGGCGGCGGCCAATGGGGTGGGGTATAAGCCCGGAAGCGGCCTACGCGCGAGCGAGGAGAGGTTACTGCTGCACCTGGAGCCAAAGGCGAGGCGCGAGCAGCGCCCCGCGAGGGGCGGCGATGCAGCGCAGACCGAATTCTAGGACCGGGCGCTGGAGTAGCAGCTGGGCAGCCCCCACCCACGTCCAACACATTTTACCATGGTGGGGGCGGGTGTTACTCTGGCCTTTCCTGGGTGTGACTCACTGAAAAGGTTACTGGGGCTCAGACAGTGAATCCCCCAAGGGGGAGGCTGGTTGTTAGCCGGGGCGTTTCAGAACCCACAGCAGGGGTATCAGGCATCAAGCAGTGGGCACACACATAAGGTCACCTGTGGTCAATTGCTGTTCTGGGGAGAAAAGGTGTCAAGAACACAGTCTCTTAAGATGACTTAGAGCAAGGGTACTCAACTAGGGGTCCAGGGCCTCCCAGCAGGGCCAGCATTAGACTTGCTGGGGCCCAGGGTAGAAAGCCAAAGCCTCACTGCATGGAGCTGAAGCAGAAGCTACACTGCTCAGGCTTTGGCTTCAGCAGAGCCCTTGTTGCATGTGGGGGTGCCCAGGCAATTGCCCTTAGAGCATGTTGGAAAAGAAAAAGGTTGAGAAGGGAGTGCCCCCCCCCCCGAACTATCAATTTGTTCCTGGGTTCACCTGTATGTTAACATCACTTTTCACAGTTATAAAACTACATAAATAAATTACAATGATTTGTGCATGAACATATTTACTTGTTATTCCTGAAGTTAAATGGTCAGAGCCACCAACTCCTCTTTAAAGCTACCAAAAATGTGTGTACTCCCACCCACCCCTTGGGGCAAATGGCCTGTTCTTAGTCGTCTCCCTGTCCCCCCCACCCCCCCAAATCCATGGAGGCATCACAGCAAAGTTGACTTGGTGGCCAACAGAATGTAGTAAGAAGAGTGACTATACCAGGGGTTCTCAAACTGGGGGTTGGGACCCCTCAGGGGGTTGCGAGATTATTACAGGGGGGGTCGTGAGCTGTCAGCCTCCACCCCAAACCCTGCTTTGCCTCCAGCATTTATAATGGTGTTAAATATATAAAAAGTGTTTTTAATTTATAAGGGGGGGGTTCGCACTCAGAGGCTTGCTGTGTGGAAGGGGTCACCAGTAAAAAAGTTTGAGAGCCACTGGACTATACTGTGTATAGATCAGAGGATTTGCTACATCGATATCTATGTAGCAGATCTCTGGAAATTTTGACTCCTTTTGAGTGCAGTTGTTATACACAACTCAGTTGCACCAGTGTATGAGTTTGCTTTCACATCTCTTTATTTCATATTTCAAACAGTTACAAATTAGTGCAAATACCCAGGGAACAAGGAATTGAAACTTGCCATTACAATACATGGCTGGATGGCACTGTCAAGGCACGTCTGTTCTCTGCCCTCCCTAAACCCACATCAACTTTTTGTACCATGATAAAACCCCAACAACTTGGCTGTGAAATGGCAGCTGACAGGGTGGGGAAGGGACACCCAGCTGAACAAAGTCTCTCACACACACAAAAATAAATAGCCCCACCCTGCCCCCAGCAGACTGTTTCCCTCTGCCATAGGGGACAGCCAGGCTCCCTGTGCTCCCCTTGGTATTCATTAGAGAAGGCTGGGAAACTGCATCTGTCCTAGAGCGGGGCCAGACTGGAAGGGAAACCAGCAAAATGTACAAGGGGCAACACAGTGAGGCACTGAGGTAACAGCAGCAGCAGGCAAACCTTGGAGCCCTTTAAGAGGCAGGCAGGCATCCTGGGTAGTATCCCAGCCACAGGACACTGACAAGGACTGTGCAGTGGCCATTTGCCTCTTAGCTAATGCGGCACTTATCTTTGCGGCTGTATTTGCGCCGTCGCAGTTCCAGGCCCCGCTGCAGCCTGGCATCTTCCTCCAAGGCTCTGTGAAGAGAAGGGGGGGAGGGGGAATGCAAGTTAAAACGTAGGGTGCCACGCCTGACCTCAACCCCCGCACCTGAAAGTCATGCCCAGACTCACATTCTCTCCTTGATGTCCAGGTCTCGCACCAGCTCATCCCGCTGGTTCACCAGCGACACCAGTTCCTCCAATAGGAGCTGCTCCCGCCTCTGCTGGGCTTCTGTCTTGAGACAGTCTGCAGGGGTTGGAGAGACATCTCAGCTGAGAACCCAGAACAAGAGTCCCCCGTCCCTTCCACAGACTCCCAGTCCTCTTTGCTCTCAGGGGCCCAGCCCTCACCTTCAGTAGCTAACATGGCTCTCAACTCCCGGCTCAGTAGCTCAAATCGTCTTTCCAGGTCCTGTTCTTCCATCCTGGGGGGAGGAGGAGGAGAAAATGGGGGGGGGGGTGTCAGTCCCAANGGGGGGGGGGGATGTCAGTCCCAAGGTTACACATTCTCTCCTGCCCCCCGCATGGTTTGGATGATCACCAAAAGCCCAGCCACCACCCTCCCCCCAGGGTCACTCACAGCAGCTGCAGCTGGTCCTGGCGCCGGATCAGTGCATTCTTCTTATTGACCAGTGTGAACCACTCCTGGATCAGCTCCTCCTCCTGGGCCCGGTTTGTGCCTGCAATGGCGGGTGGGAGAGGAGTGGGGTGTGAGTACACTGCAGGAACCAACAAGTGTCATTTGCACCTGTATGGCAGTGCAGCAGTGAGTGGTGGTGGTAGGGAGGTGAGCATGGCCCAGTGATGGGATGGGGTCATCCTTTGGCGCATTCCCCAACTTCTCTCCACCCCTGTTAACTGCCTGCTCCCTTCAAGCCCAGCTGGGGGTGGCAAGGCAGCAACACAGATGATAGGACATCCATACAGAGCACATTCTCCCCTCCCACCCCATGCGGGGCTCCCACGCCATAACTCCATCACCAAGGGGTCCTGAGCAGTTCCAGAAGCCGCCAGCAGGTGGTACTAAGAGGCCACAATGCTGGAAGGGGTGAGGGCACAGGACAGCGCCTGATGATGACTAGTCCCAGCGCCCACAGGGCTGTTGTGTGTGTCCCGGTGCAGCACCTGACTCCATGAGGAAGCGCAGATCCTTCTCCACCACGGCTGCCCGGGCGTCAATCTGCTTCTGCTCATTCTCCAGCGCCTGCAGCTCGGCCACCACGTACTGGCTGGTGTCTTGGAACCGCTGCCAGGGAGGCAGGAGGTCAGACCCTCGCCCCCTCGAGGGGAAAGGCCCTGTGTCCCAGTCCCTGCCACCACCTCCCCCCAATTACCCATCCTTACCGGAACCTCCTCCTCTGCGGTGCTGGTTTCCTTGCTGGGATCCCGGGACGGCTCCTGGGTGCTAGCACTGGAGGAGGGGGCTATCTCTGGTGAGGGAGAAGACAGAGAGAGGCAATTAGATTGGGGTCACGAGAGGCAGTTAAACCCCATTCCCCAGCCCCCCACTGGTGGTGGAGGCCCTGTTGTAATTATCAGGGCCGACTCTAACTTTTTTGCCGCCCCAAGCAAAAATAAAAAGAGTGCCGCCCTCCATAGCGCCGCCATAACACCCCCCTCAGCACCATGCCATTCCCCCCTGCGCGGAGCGCCGCACCGCTGCCCCCCCCCCAGCGCTGCACCGCCGAACCACTCCAGCACCGCGCTGCCGAACCCCTCCAGCCCCCCGCGGAGTACCGCGCCACCGAACCCTCCCGCCGAACCCCCCCAGCCCCCCGCGGAGCGCCACTGAGCCCCCCCAGCCCCCTGCGGAGCGCTGCGCTGCCAAACCCCCTCAGCCCCCTGCAGAGTGCTGCGCCGCCGAACACACAAGCCCCCCGTGGAGCACCGCCGAACCCCCCTGCCGAACCCCCCAGCCCCCCGTGGAGCACCGCGCCGCTGAACCCTCCCGCTGCCACACACACCTCCCGCCGAGCGCCGCTAAACACCCGCACCGCCGAGCCGCGCTGCCTAACACCCCCCCCCCCCGCGGAGTGCCCCGCTGCACCGCCACCCCCCCCAAGTGCCGCTGCCGAATCCCCCCCAGCCGCCAAAACAAAAACAACCCACCCCACCTCCAGCGCCGCCCAGCCGAACCCCCCCCAAAACAAAAAACCCTGAGCGCCCCCCGCCACCCCAAGATTGGCCGCCACTTACCAGGTGCCGCCCCAAGCCGGCCCTGGTAATTATTGGGGTGTGAACAATAGCTGCTGAGGGGCAGAGGGCAGCTACTGTATGGTAATTGTGTCTGGCAAATGAGGAGTGTGGGCCCAGAAATCAATGGGCCAACATTGGGGTGTTGGAAATCAGGCCTAAGCGGTGGCCAAAACACAGAGGGGATCGGAGGCCAGCTGGTTGGGTGACAGTGGCCAGGAAGGAGAAGCAAGTTTCCCCACCATGGCTGCCACCCCCACGGGCTCCTGGGACTGGAGGAGGCAGCACAACACCATGGTGCCTCCTTCACCCTAATCCTGAGGGATGCCTGGGGCCAGAGAGAGGGACCCAGCTGATGTCGCCATCTCTGCCGGCTCCAGCTGAATCCCAGCCGCTACCAGCAGAGGTTTAGGGTTGCCCCGAACAGGGGGTTGAGTCCCGACCATCCTGGCTAGTAGCCATTGATGGACCCATCCTCCATGAACTATCTAGTTCGTTTTTTAATATGGATCTATATTTGACCATCAGAACATCCCATGGCAATGAGTTCCACTGGTTAATTGTTATTGTGTAAGAAAGTATTTCCTCTTGGCTGTATTAAACCTGTTGCCTATCAATTTCATCAGGTGACCCCATTTCTGTATTTAAGGAAAGGGTAAATAAAACTTCACAAGTCACTTTTCCCTCACCATGCATGATTGTCTAGACCTCTATCCTATCCCCCCTTAGTTGTCTCTTTTCCAAGCTGAACAGCCCTTATCTTTGTAGCCTCTCCTCGTATGGAAGCTGTTCTGTCCCTTTGATCATCTTTCCAGCCCTCCAGTGGCACTCTATCGTTTTTGACACCAGAACCCGACACACTATTCAAGGTGTGGACGTACCATGGATTTGTATAGTGGCAGTATGATATTTTCTATCCCTTTCCTAATGATTCCAAACAGCCCGTTAGCCTTTTTGGCCATTGCTGTGTACTGAGCTGAAGTTTTCAGAGAACTCTTCACAATGACTCCAAGATCTCTTTCTTGGGGGTAACAGCTAATTTAGACCCCCACCGTTAGAAATGAGAACTTGGGGTTATTTTTGCGTGTGCATTACCTTGCACTTATCAATGCTGAATTTCATCTGCCATTTTGTCGCCCACTCACCCCATTTTGTGGGACCCCACCCCAGTAACTCTCCCGCCCCTTCTTTTTCTGCCTTTTTAATACAAGGTTAAAGGGATTTTTAATGGAGTATTTGCCCTGGGAATAAGCAGGCTGAGGTCTCCAAATTCCACGCCCTGAGCCTGGGTTAGCACTTTAGTGTTGTGTAGCGACAGGGATCTGCTAACACCTTGGACATTCTGGGCCTGCAGTGTGTCAAAATTAACACAACCACCTGCTCCCCCTTAAGGATCCATCTTGCCCCTTTGCCCCAAAACCTGATGCTGCTAAATTAAGGCAGACCCTACAGAAAACCCAGGCTCACCTGGGGGCTGCTGAGTCCTGGCGGAGGCAGGGGGTCCTGCCTTGGGGGTCATCATGCCTTCACGGTCATCCTGGTGAAGAAAAGGGATAGGGGACGTTATAAACCAGCTCCCATGAGACCCTACTGTAACAAACCAATCTATGCAGCCGCAAGAGATTCTACAATAACAAATTGCACAGCACAGCCCCAGTGCCCCCAAGAGACCCTACAATAACAAACCAGCATGCACAGCCGTAGTATTTATGAGACACCCGCTCTACTCTGTTCTGGTTAGGCCTCAGCTGGAGTATTGTGTCCAGTTCTGGGCACCGCATTTCAAGAAAGATGTGGAGAAATTGGAAAGGGTCCAGAGAAGAGCAACAAGAATGATTAAAGGTCTTGAGAACATGACCTATGAAGAAAGGCTGAAATAATTGGGTTTGTTTAGTTTGGAAAAGAGAAGATTGAGAGGAGACATGATAGCAGTTTTCAGGTATCTAAAAGGGTGTCATAAGGAGGAGGGAAAAAACTTGTTCATCCTAGCCTCTAAGGATAGAACAAGAAGCAATGGGCTTAAACTGCAGCAAGGTAGGTCTAGGTTGGACATTAGGAAAAAGTTCCTAACTGTCAGGGTGGTTAAACACTGGAATAAATTGCCTAGGGAGGTTGTGGAATCTCCATCTCTGGAGATATTTAAGAGTAGGTTAGATAAATGTCTATCAGGGATGGTCTAGACAGTATTTGGTCCTGCCATGCGGGCAGGGGACTGGACTCGATGACCTCTCGAGGTTCCTTCCAGTCCTAGAATCTATGAATCTATGAATAAAAACAAACCAATGCTCCCAAGAGAACCTACAATAACAAACTTGTGCATGCAGCCCCAAGAGACCCTATAATAATAAATTGCTAGGGTTGTACATGTTAATTTGTTACTGTAAGGACTCATGGGACTGCATGCGCTAGGTTGCTATTAGAGTATCCCTGGAGGGAGAGTCTTTCATAAATACTAGGACTATGTATGCTGTTTATGAGCTACCCTATAATAACAAACTAGTGCTCCTGGGAGACTCTACCATAACAAACAAGGGCATGCAGACCCTACAACAACAAAGCAGTGCCCTGGAGAAACCCTGCAATAACTGAGCCCCTTCCCGTTCCCCACTCACCGTTCCTAGCCAATCAGGCCTCCTCCGTGGTGTCTCCCCTGGGGGGCTGCCTGCCTCCCCCTCATCCATCGACAGTGACTCGCTCTTGAGCCGCGAGCGCCGCTTCTTGAGCAGGTCTGCATCACGCACGTGGGAGAAGCCCGACTTGCTGCCATGGGAGCGTGGTGGGGCCACAGGGCCCTGGCTGCCCGTGGACAGCGAGCGCTGCAGGGATCGCTCAGCCTGGTCCGGTGCCTCCCCGTTCCGTACAGACTGACGCTTCAGCCGTGGAGGGGGCACCAGCTTCTCGTCACCATTGGCTGGCACCTTCCCAGCATCCTCTGGGGCAAGAGGCTCTGCCTCTGGTTTCTTGGCCGATTGGGACATTGCACCATTGACCAATGCTTTCCCAGCATCCTTTGCGGCTTTGCTCCCTCCATCCTTTGGGGTGGGTGTCTCTGCCTCTGGACTCATGGCTGGCTTGGTTGTCGCACCATTGATTGGCACCTTCCCAGCATCCTTTGTGACAGAGGGCTCCACCTCTGATTGCACAGCTGTTTGGGATATGGCGCCATTTACAGTCACTTTCCCAGCATCCTTTGCATCACCTGTCTTGGCATCAGTCCCAGCATCCTTTGGGGCGGTGCGTTCTGTCTCCAGTTTCTTGGCCAATTCAGCTCCTCCTGTCACAATTTTATTGGCTGCTGCCTTCCCATCATCCCTTGCAGCAGGGGCAGTGCTCCCAGGCTCCTCAGGTCCCCTTGCGGCACCTTGGAAGCGCTCGGCATAGAAGCGGGCGGGGTCAATGGAGAAGGTGGGGTCCGAGTCGAACTTGCCCACCTTGTAGGTGCTCTGGCTGCTGTGGTTGGCGATCTGCACCACGTTCAGCTCCTGGCCCGTGAAGAAGGCCCGGATCTGGCACAGGTAGGTCATGACGATGAGCTTGTCGGGCACAGTCAGGAACACCATGTCGGCCGGCTCCAGCACCCGCGAGATGCCCAGGGAGGCAAAGCCGTCATAGGCCTGGGGGGAGAGGACAAACCGGGGTGTGTGACTAACCCCAATATCCAGCCCCCTCCCTGAGTTAGGGATAGGACCCAGGAGTCCTGATGCCCCATGGTCATCCCCCCAGCCCCCGTGTGCTCTGATCACCAGGCCACATGCAGCCTATACTCCCATCATGTCCCCCCTCAATCGCCTCTTTTCTAAACTAAACATACACAGCTCCTTTAGCCTTCACTTATATGGCTTGCATTCCATCCCATGGTGGGGAGTTCCTAACCCAGGGGGAGGGAGTCTCCCCAACCCAGATCTTCTCCAAGGGAGCGGAAGAGCCAGGTTCATAGGAAGAGCCAGGTAATAGTAACTGGGGATTTGATTATTAGAAATATAGATGGCTGGCTCTGTGATGACTAGGAGAACCACATTTGGCTGAATTCAAATCAACGGGGCCGGATGCTATTCGCCCCAGGGTACGGAAGGAATTAGCTGAAGAAATCTTGGTGCCACTGGCAATAATATTTGCAAACTCATGGATGACAGGAGAGGTCCTGGAAGACAGGAGAAGGGCTAACGTAGAAAGGGGAAAAAGGAGGAGCTGGGGAACTACAGACCAGTCATCAATACCTGAGAGCTACTAGAGCAATGTATAAAACATTCAATTTGCGAGTACCTGGAGGATGAAGGGGTGATCACTAGCAGCCAGCAAGGATTTACCAAGAACAAATCATGCCAAACCAGCTTCATTTCCTGCTTTGACGGGGTAACTGATTTGGTGGATGTGGGGGATGTGGTAGACATAATATACCTGGACTTCAACAAGGCTTTTGACACAGTCCCACAGGACATTCTGATAGATAAGCTGTAGAAATGCGGGCTCGGCGGAACTACCATTAAGTGGATACATAATTGGGTAAACAAATGCAAACAAAGAGTAACTATGAATGGGATGATGTCGGACTGGAGGAAGGTCTCAAGTGGGGTTCCACAGATTGCTGTTCTGGGCCCGGTATAGTTTAACATCTTTATTAACGACCAGGGATGTAGGAATAGAGAGCATACTGATCAGACTTGCAGATGACAAAAAGGGGGATGCGGGGGATTGCCAATACTTTGGAGGCTAGAGCTAAGACTCAGAGGGATCTTGATAAATTGGACAACTGGGATATAGAGAACAAAATGAAATTCAACAACGACAAATGTAAGGTACTACATTTAGGGAAGAAAAACCAAATGAACAAATACAGAATGGGGGATAACTGGCTTGGCAGGATCTGGGAGTTGTGGTGGATCAAAACCTCAACGCAAGTCAGCAATGCGATGCTGTTGCAAAAAAAGCAAATGCAATTTTAGGCTGCATTAACAGAGGCATAGCATGCAAGTCATGGGAGGTGATAGTACCGCTCTACTCAGCACTGGTTAGGCCTCAGCTGGAGTACTGTGTCCAGTTTTGGTCACCAAAGTATAGATAGGATGTGGAGAAAGGATCCAGAGGCAATGTTCCCTCTAATTTTTGACAGGCTGTGTGCGCAAAAAATTTCTTCTGTGCAAATTTTTGTGCTTCTGTGCAAATTATTGTGCGTGCGGTGTTTCGCCATGTGCACGGTGTTTAGGATCTGTGTGTGTGTGCACACGCGCACAGCTTACAGGGAACAGTGTCCAGAGGTGAGCAACAAAGATGATCAAAGGGATGGAATGCAAGCCATACGAGTGAAGGCTGAAGGAACTGGGTATGTTTAGTTTAGAAAAGAGGAGATTGAGGTAGGCCATGATGGCGGTCTTGAAATACTTGAAAGGCTGCCCTAAAAAAGATGGAGAAAAGTTGTTCTTTCTTGCCATAGAGGGTAGGACAAGAGGCAAAGGGTTCAAACTACAGCATAGCAGATTTTAA
Organism: Trachemys scripta elegans; assembly: GCF_013100865.1. NCBI lineage: Eukaryota > Metazoa > Chordata > Testudines > Emydidae > Trachemys > Trachemys scripta. Next base: position 32,968,759 of record NC_048304.1, read on the forward strand.
TTAAACCTCAGGAAAAACTTCCTAACTGTAAGAACAATAGGACAATGGAACAGTCACCTCCAGAGGGTGTGGAAACTCCTTCGCTGGAGGTTTTCAAAAGGAGGCTGGATAGCCGTCCGTTGTGGATGGTTTAGACACAACAAATCCTGCATCTTGGCAGGGGGTTAGACTAGATGACCTGAATTCTATGGTGAATTGGCTGCTAGGTGTGAAGGTTGCGGACCTCTTGAGACATCCAGACAGACTCATGTGCAGTGCTGGGGAAGAGCCGGTGGTCATGGTACATGTAGGTACCAATGACATAGGGAAGGATAGGAGAGAAGCCTGGGAGGCCTAATTTAGGCTGCTAGATAAGAGATTAAAGTCCAGGACCTCCAAGGTAGCATTCTCTGAAATGCTTCCAGTTCCACGCGCAGGGCCAGTTAGACAGGCAGAACTGCAGGGTCTCAATGCGTGGATGAGACAATGGTGTAGGGAGGAGGGGGTTAGGTTTATATGGAACTGGGGAACCTTTTGGGAAAGGGAAGGATGGGCTCCACCTACATCAAAATGGAACCAGACTGCAGGCATGTAAAATTGAAAAAGTGGAAGAGGAGTTTTTAAACTAAGGGCTGGGGGAAAGCTGACCAGTGTGGAGGAGCACAGGGTTCGGACAGACACATCCCTTAGGGGAGGATCTATGAATGGAGATTCTCTATGTCCTAGTACGGAGGAGAGAATAGAAGTTAATAAAGTAGAGGCAGGAACTGAAGAGAATCAGTCAAAGGAAAGAGAGTCCCTTCAGTTACATCACATGAAGGCAGGCAACTGAATATTGACAAATTGTGTAAGTGCTTGAACACAAATGCTAGAAGTCTAAACATTAAGATGAGTGAACTAAATGAGGATACTGATATAATAGGCATCACAGAAACTTGGTAGAATGATGATAATCAATGGGACACGGTAATACCAGGATACAAAATATATAGGAATGACAGAGTAGGTCGTTCTGGTGGGGGAGTGGCACTATATGTGAAAGAAAGCATAGAATCAAATATAGGGAAAATCTTAAATGCACCAAACAGTCTATCCATAGAGATTCTATGGCAAATTCCATGCTTGAATAATAAGAGAATAGCACTGGGAATATACTGACCACCTGCCCAGGAAGGTGATGGTGACTGTGAAATGCTCAGGGAGATTAGAGAGGTTACAACAACAGAAAAACCAATAATAATGGGGGATTTCAACTATCCCCATTTTGACTGGGAACATGTCACCTCAGGACGGGATGCAGAGAAAAAATTTCTAGACGCCATTAATGACTGCTTCTTGGAGCAGCTAGTCCCACACTGGGAGAGGCAATTCTTGATTTAGTCCTAAGTGGTGCACATGATCTGGTGCAAGAGGTGAATATAGCTGGACAACTTGGTAATAGTGACCATAATATATTTAAATTTAACATCCTTGGGGGGGGGGGGGGGGGAATACAAAAGAAACCCACCACAGTAGCATTTAATTTCAAAAGGGGAACTACACAAAAATTAGGCTAGTTAAATGGAAATTAAAAGGAACAGTCACAAGAGTGAAATGCCTGCAAGCTGCATGGAATTTTTTTCAAAACACCATAATAGGAGCTCAAACAAAACGCATATCCCAAATTTAAAAAAAAAAAAAAAAAACAGCAAGAGAACCAAAAAATGCCACCATAGCTAAACAACAGGGTAAAAGAGGTGGTTAGAGACAAAAGACATCTTTTAAAATATGGAAGTCAAATCCTACTGAAGAAAATAGAAAGGAACATAAACTCTGGCAAGTCAAGTGTACAGGTATAATTAGTCAGGCCAAAAAAAAAATTTGAAGAGCAACTAGCAAAAGACATAAAAACTAACAACAACTTTTTTAAAGTACATCAGAAGCAGGAAGTCTGGCAAACAATCAGTGAGGCCACTGGACACTCAAGGTGCTAAAGGGGCACTCAAGGCAGACGAGGCCAATGCAGAGAAGCTAAATTAATGCTTTCCATCAGGCTTCACAGCAGAGGATGTGAGGAACATGGGCTAGCCCCTCCCACCCCCAGCATTCTGGACGGGCGGCCCGCAGTCCCCCCCCAGCCCCTCTGAGCGCTGGGTGGGCAGTGGGTGGAACCCTTCCACCCCTCAACACTGGGAAGTGTGCAACCCCCCCAGCCCTCAAACTCTAGGCGGGCAGGCCAGTGGAGCATGGACCCCCACCCATGGGCAGCACACAGCCCTCCCCAGCCCCCAAACGCTGGGTGGGTGACGCATGGCCCTCCAGCCACCCTGAGCACAGGGCGGGCAGCCCCAGCGCCAGCATGCACTCCCCTCCCCCAGCGCAGCCCCAGCCACCCCAAGTCCCGACCACAGGCCAGCTGCAGCCACCCTAGCCCGACCCAGCACGCTTCCCTGAAGACGAGCAGCCTGCCTGGGCTGGGGCCAAGGGAGACGGGCAAACAGGATAGGGCCTTCCGGGTGGAGCATGGGCAGGGCCACGCCGGGCTGTTTGGGGAGGAAAATACGTGCCGCCCATGGTGAGGAAGATCATCACAGCTGAGCCATTCTTTTTAGGTGACGAATCTGAGGAACTGTCCCAGATTGAGGTGTCAATAGAGGAGGTTTATGGAACAAACTGATAAACTAAACAGTAATAAGTCATCAGGATCAGATGGTATTCACCCAAGGGTTCTGAAGGAATTCTAATATGAAATTGCAGAACTACTAACTGTGATATGTTACCTATCACTTAAATCAACTCTGTACCAGATGACTGGAGGATAGCTAATGTAACATTGATTTTTAAAAAAGGTTTCAGAAGTAATCCCAGCAATTACAGGCCAGTAAGCCTAACTCCAGAACCAGGCAAATTGGTTGAAACTATAGTAAAGAACAGAATTATCAGACACATAGATTAACATATGATGCGGAAGAGTCAACACGACTTTTGTAAAGGGAAATCATGCCTCACTAATCTACTAGAATTCTTTGAGGGGGGTCAACAAATGTGGTCAAGGGTGATCCAGTGGATATAGAGTACTTGGACTTTCAAAATGCTTTTGGCAAGATCCCCACCAAAGGCTCTTAAGCAAAATAAGCTGCCACGGGATAAGAGGGAAGGTCCTCTCATGGCTTGGTAACTGGTTAAAAAACAAAGGGTATGAATAGATGGTCAGTTTTCACAGTGGAGAGAGGTAAATAGTGGGTGTGACATTTTATACCTTGGGGGAGCATCCTGGAACCCTCATATTTCTCATTTTTATATAATCGTGATCTTACATATAAAGCATGCCTTGTAAGGTATCAGGGGAAAGGTTATGATCTGCTGAAAGTCATTTCTCTATCCATATATGTATCTCATTAATGTATATGAAGTCATGAGAATTGTGTTGTATGGTTGTCACTAAAACATGCTGTCAGTTGGGGACTCAGTCAGATATTAGCTCCCTAGAGGCAACAGCCAGGAAAGTAACCAACCGTCCCATCTACAACCATTGTCCAGCAAGGGAGCTACAATTCAATGACTCACCTGCATGAGGCCACACCAGGGGAATTGCTCAGCCTTGCCTGGAGACTCAGCAATGACCCCAGACATGCCTGGACTTGTGTTTTCCAAGCACATGGACTGAGGGTATAAAACCGAACACAGTGGCCCCATGCTGGGCCTTTCTCCTTCACCCACCTACACTGCAAGCAACAAGGACACTGAAGACTCCAACTGAGGGGACTGCCCCAGATTTCAAGTGTGAAATCTGTGTACTATGAACTGCAATATCCAGTGGGGTGAGAAAAACTGCTTAATCTAGATGTTGCCCAGTCTAATAGGGTTGAGAGTTTAGACTGCATGCTTATAGTTTATTCCTTTTGGTAACTAACTCTGACTTTTTGCCTATTACTTAATATCACTTTAAATCTATATTTTGTAGTCAATAAATCTGTTTTACTGTTTATCTTTACCAGTGAGTTTGTATGAAATGTTTGGTAGATCTGCTCAGGTTTTGCAAAGGCTGGTGTGTATCCACTTTCCATTGATGAAGTGGTGAACCAGTTAATAAATCTGCATTGCTCATCTTGAGCAGTGCAAGACAGTATATTCCTGGGGTACAGTGCTGGGAGCTGGGGGGATTTGGCTGGTGCCTTTCTCTGTGTGATTCGTGAGTGGCTCTGGGAGATTCATGCAATCTAGCTGGGTGTGGGGCTCCACGTGCGATTGTACTGAGTGATAACAGTGCCTGGAGAGGTTTGCTGCTGGTCATTAGCAAGGCATTGTGAGAGACAACCCAGGCTGGAGAGAGTTCAGGGGGCACAGCGCTCCCACAGTCCCAGGCTGCACCCCGGGGATCCCGTCACAATGGGGTCCCCCAAAGATCTGTTCAACATAGTCATAAATAATCTGGAAAAGGGGGTAAGCAGTGAGAGTGGCAAAGTTTGTAGACAATATAAAATTACTCAAGATAGTTAAGCCTAAAGCAGACTGCGAAGAGCTACTAACGGATCTCACAAAACTGGGTGTCCGGGCAACAAACGGGCAGATGAAATTCAATGTTGATAAATGCAAAGTAATGCACATTGGAAAACATGATCCCCACTATACATACAAAATGATGGGGTCTAAATTAGCTGTTACCATTTAAAAAAGAGATCTTGGAGTCAGTGTGGAGAGTTCTCTGAAAACATCCGCCAATGTGCAGCAGCAGTCAAAAAAGCTAACGAATGTTGGGAATCATTAGGGAAGGGATAAATAATGAGACAGAAAATAGCATAATGCCTCTATATAATTCCATAGTATGCCCACACCTTGAATACTGCATGCAGTTCTCGTCACCCCATCTCAAAAAAAAAAAAAAAAAAAGAATTGGAAAAGGTAAAAAGAAAGGCAACAAAAATGATTAGGGGGGTGGAACAGCTTCCATATGAGGAGAGATTAAAAAGACTGGGACTGTTCAGCTTTGAACAGAGATGACTAAGGGGGATATGATAGAGGACTATAAAATCATGACTGGTGTGGACAAAGTGAAAAAGGAAGTGTTATTTACCCCTTCACATAACGGTTGGGAGGGGGTTGGGTCACCCAATGAAATCAATAGACTGCACGTTTAAAAGAAACACAAGAAAGAACTTCTTCACACAACACACAGTCATCCCGTGAAACACATTGCCAGGGGGTGCTGTGAAAGCCAAAGGTATAACTGGATTCAAAATGAATTTGATAAGCTGATGGAGGATAGGTCCCTCAAGATGGTCAGGGAGACTACCCCATTCTCTGGGTGTTCCTAAGCCTCTGCCAGCCAGGAGCTGGGACTGAACACAGGAGGACCACTTGGTAAATTGCCCTGTTCTGTTCATTCCCTGTGAAGCATCTGGCACCAGTCACTGTCAGAAGACAGGATACTGAGCTAGATGGACCATTGGGATGAGTCAGTATCACCAGTCTTATTTTCTTACAGTCTCCTTCCCCACCACCTGCCGGGGTCCCCAACTTACCAGTTTGTTATTCTCTTTGATAGCGAGAGGGTCCAGGGTCTCATAATTGCTGGAGTGGGGGCAGACAGACATGACAAAGATAGATCCTGCTTAGTGAATGGGGTCTCTTGAGTCCCCACCCCACCCCCACTTGCCTCTCTGAGACACTCCCCCCTCCATACCAAGACATGGCCTCCCCCACAACACACACGTCTCCTGATGCCCCTCAATCCTGACCTACAACCCCCTGCTATCCCAGCCCCTGGCTCCCCGCTCTGCCCCTCAGCCCCAGGACTCACATTTTCTCTGGGTGGAAGTGGTGCAGGATGGCACAGAACGCCAGCCCATTGCGCCAGGAGGTGGTGAAGTTAGTGACCAGGACACCCCGGTAGCCAGCCGTGACATTCTGGCACCATTCCAGCAGCGACTGGCTGCAGCTGACCAGGCCTGGGCTGGTTGCTGGGGGCTCCGCCTAGGAGATAAACAGGGGATGGGGTGGGATATGGGTTGGGGAGGTGCTGGATCACCCCACACCAGGCAAAGCACCCCCACACCAGCACTGGCCAGCCATACTGCCCTCCTGGCTCCCCAACTCTCCTGTCTGCATAACCCCACCACCACCACCCATCACCAGGACCTCCCCCATGATTAGAGATCCCTCACACCCACAGGCACCAAGCCACCCCCTTGCCCCATGGCAGCCAGGAGTGAAGGGCTGGGGCTATATGGGACAAAGACCCAGCCAAGTCCCGGCTGTTGCACCCTCCCCTTCCCGCTGCTAGGCAAGGGTGTTCTCCTGGCTGGGCTTGGCCCAGGGCTCATTGGCAGCTGGGATCCAGCCAGCCCCATGCAACACAGTGAGCAAGCCGGATGCAGGGCAGGGGTCTGTGGGCCACACTGTGAGGTGGAGGGGGTTAGTGAGGGGACCACAGGCCCTGAGGATCCATCTCCAGGTGTTATCCTCAACCCCGATTAAAGGGGAGAAGGCAGTTAGCCCACGATGAGTTTTATCCCCTCCACACACCCCAATTAAAGGCTTTATCCTTGTAGCAATGCTGTGGGTCTGTCTGTCCTTCCACAGCCCCCCCCCCGCACACACACACAGCCCCTAGGATTAGTTGAAAGCAAGGGCGGGCAGGCAGCCATGGCAGCTGGCAGGGCTGGGGGCACAAGCATTCGCTGTCCCTACCTGGGCCGCCTCCTGCCCTATGCTATCCTGGACAGCGCCGCAGGGCGGGGGAGACAGCTCCCGCCCGGACGCCTGGGTCCCCTCGTTGGATGATGGGCTGGCACTCCTCTCCCGGGCCGGGAGGGGGGGGGGGAGGCTCAGGGTGAAGCGGCACTGTGAGACGTAAGGCTCAGTGAAGGGGGACGGGGGGCCCAGGATGGGCGCATCCTGGGGGGGGCATCAGTGCGAGGGCTGCAACCTGTCTGCTGCTCCTTCCTGGGGCGGTGCAGGTGGCCAGCTGGTCTGTGCAGAGCCCTGACTGCTTCTCCAGAGGGAGCCCTGTCCCACTGGCATCCTCCTTACTGGGCAGGGAGCCCACAGCCCCACCACGCTCTCTGGAACCCGCTGCCTCCTCCGGCCCAGCCCTCTCCAGCAGGGGCTCAGGTGTGCTGGGAGTGGCACCCCCGGGCACTGTACCGTCGGCTCCCAGGCTCTCCGTGGCACCCTCCAGCTGGGCAGGAGCCTCCAGAGATGGGGCGTCTGCTACTACTGACAGCACCTCACCTCCGCACGGCCTGCCGGCCACCTCTCCCCCTGCCAGACCTCCGGCCACCTCTCCCCCTGCCGCACCTCCGCACGGCCTGCTGGCCGCCTCTCCCCCTGCCAGACCTCCGGCCACCTCTCCCCCTGCCGCACCTCCGCATGGCCTGCCGGCCACCTCTCCCCCTGCCACATCTTCGCATGGCCTGCCGGCTGCATCTCCCACTGCCTCCTCCAGCCTGCCTCTCTCCAGCTGGGCTGGGGCCTCCACAGGCAGGGTATCCGCTGTTACTGAGTGCACCGCACCGCCACCTGGCTTGCCAGCTGCCTCTCCCCCTGCCCCTTCCAGTCTGCCCCACTCTGGCCAGGCTGGGATTGCCCGCCACAGTCCATCTCCTGCTCCTGCCTTCATCACACTGCTGGGCACCTCCCCAGCACCCTGTCCCATCACGTCCTCCGACCGACACCTCCATGGCTTGGGGGGGGCCATCAGAGAGGATGCATTGCCTGCCCCCCCCCTGCACAGCAGCCCCCGCAGCGTCCTTCCAAGCTGCCCTTTCTGCTCCTGGCCTCTCTGGCTGGGATGCTGCCCTAGGTCTCTCTCCTGCTGGCCTGCGCTGCTCCAGCTTGGGGGGCGTCGCTGAGGGAGCCGGGTCTGGTGCTGGGCTTGGCCATAATCCTCGCCCAGAATCCTCCTGTGCCACCAGCTCTGTTCTGTGCCCCTCCAGCAAGGGCACAACTTCCGCTACGCTCTGAGCAGCGCCCCCACGCGCTTTCCTGTCTGCCCTGCGGTTCTCCCGTTCCGCTGGCTCCTCCAGCCTGCCCCTCTCCAACTGGCCTGGGATCGCCTCCATCACCTCTCTGGTTGCCCCCCTGGCACCCTCTCCAACCACATCTTCTGACCGATACCTCCACGGCTTGGGTGGGCCCACCAGAAAGGCTGCATCTCCTCCCCGCCCCCGCACAGCAGCTCCCCCAGCATCCTTCCCGGCTGCCCCATCTGATGTTAGCCTCTCCAGATGGGACGCCCCCCTGGGACCCTCTCCTGTCGCCCTGCCCCATTCCTCTTTGAGGGGCACCACCACAGGAGCAACAGCACCCCCGATGCTTGGCCAACCAGTAGCATCTGCTGCTGTCGCTGCCTTCTCTCCCTGCCTGCCCCACGGCACCGGGGGCAGCCCCACCACAGACGACAAGGCCAGCAGCGCAGCGGCTGAGGGCACACCCGCCCCCAAGCCGCTCCTGGCCAGGCCGATGCCCTCCCCAGCAACAACGGCAGGTCCTGGTGCATCCTCATCGAGGTACATCACTACAGAGATGCCCGGAGACGCCGAACGGGCCCGCCTGTCCCTCCGGGGCCGGGGCAGTGGCTTCGGCCGGGCTGGCAGTTCTGCTGACCTAGGCCGGGCTAGCCGGGCCCTGGCAGGCACCGCTGGCACAGGCAGAGAGGCTGCAGGTCGAGGGCCCTGCTCTGACTTTGCTGCTCCCAATTTGAGCTGGGAAGGAGGCGGTTTGGCACCTTCCCATCGGCGTCTCTGGATGGAGGGTACCTCGGGGGGTGGAGCTGTGGACGCAGCGGGTTCCAGCAGGAGGGGTTTCTTATGCCGTGGGGCAGGGACAGGGCTCTCCGCCCGGGGCATCCAGATGTCACTGGGCCTGGAGGGAGGGACAAAGGGGACAAAAGGGGAGTTGGTCTCATCGTGAGGGCAGAGCTGCCTCCTGGGAGGATTTCTCATTCTCCCAACTTGACAATGAGCCCAATCTTCTTAGCATGGGAACTGAAAGGCCCAGGAACAGACACCAGGCATCCTGGCTCCCTGAACCCCTCTGATCTAACCACCCCCCCCCCCAGATCCAGGGATGGAACCAGGGAGTCCTGGTGTCCAGCCCTCCCCCCACCCAACCCACTAGACCCCACTCTCTCTACACTCCACTTGGAATATTGAAAATGTCCGCTAAACACAGGAGTTTCTCAGCACAGATGAGCAGCTTTGGGATATTCCGAGCCAGTCCATCCCCACCGTGGGGTCAGATCACAGCCAGCGCCCCCTAGAGGGGACACACCCCATTTCCCACCCCTCTGAGCCTGCCAGTCCCCCACCCTGGTGCTGGATCACAGCCAGCGCCCCCTAAAGGGGACAGGCCCCGTGTCCCATTCCCTGACCCACCCCCCAAACTTCCTCCTTTGTTAATCTGCTCGGCTCAGTAGGGACAGCAGTTTCCTGTATCGCCAGCTGCGTCCCTTCCCCCACCCCTCTGGAAGGGGCAGAGCTGGCAGCCCGGCCTGCAGCTCCCTTCCTGGGCAGGGGAAGTGCGGCTTCCTCCTTGGGTGGGAACATGCTCTCTTCCCTGAGCGGGGGAGGGGACTGGCAAACCTCCTGAAGGCAGAAGCGAAACCAGCACTGGGTGGCTGGGTTTATCCATAAGCAGCTGGGCACTAACTTTTTCCCACCACAACACCATCACCCACACCCCCCTGCCCACTACTTCCAATCACTGGACCCCCCTCCCTCCCTCCCAGAGCCAGAACAGAACGCAGGAGTCCTGGCTCCCAGCCCCCTGCTCTAACCACTAGACCTCCACACCCCTCCCACAGCCAGGATAGAAGCCAGGGCTCCAGACTCACCTGCCCTTGGTGTCACTCCCTGATGCCGGCCGCTTCATCAAGGCTGCTGCTTTCTCCTCCTCTTCAACCCTGGGGTTGCCACCACATCGTCCCGTCTCCTGCGAGGGGCCTGTGCCTGGCTTGTGGGCCTGATTCGGGACTTGGGCCCCCGTCTCCCCCTTAGCGCCTGGTTCCACAGCCCCTGCAGCTCCCATTGGGTTCCCACCGGCTGCCATGTTCTGCCCAGCCCTCCCGGCCTGGCCTGCACCACTTACTGGGGGGGGGCCCCATCAACTCTGGGGGAGGGGAGGGTGCTGCTCCCTGTAGGACCAGCTCCAGGGCTGGGAGGGGGGTGTCCCTAAGGGGGGCATCTGGGGTGTCGGCCACTCGGACAGTTTCCTCCTTGGCAGAGCCTGCAGGAGAGGAGAGAGGATCCCAGGAGTCAGAGACTGGGGGCAATGGAAGTGGGTGACAACTAGACAGAACTTCCCCATATTCCTGCCCTGAGGGAGTTGGTGGGAAGCTCTCAGACTCCCCCACTCCTCAGGTCACTAGATCCCACTCCCTTCCCAGGGCTGGGCTAGAACCGAGGCGTCCTGACTCCCAACCCGCCCCTGTTCTAACCACTAGACCCCGTGCCCCTCCCAAACAGAACCCAGGAGTCCTGGTGCCCAGCCCAGGGCTCTTGCACCCACTGTTGACTTACCTGCCTCTCGGGGTGTCCCACGGGGGGTTGCTCTCCCAGCTGCTGCCCTGCTGGTCCCGGGGGCCGAGGGATTCTCCTCTTCCTCAGCAAGAGTGTTGAGCTCTCGCGATGTGTCTGGGGGTGGGGGAGGGGGGAGTGAGGGAATGTGGAAGGCGGCAGGGAGTGAAAGAGAGAGAGATGTAGCGGTTTGCTGCCTGCTCTGCACCCCACCTGCCCCAAACCCCACTTGGCGGGATGGTCCTACCTGTGAAATAGCCCAGCAATATGGTCTGAATGAAACCTACAGTGCGGGACACAGACGGACAGCCAAAAGTGGTGGAGACAGACAGACAGGAGAGAGAGAGAGAGAGAATGACCAACCCCAAGACAGCACAGCTGCCCCGGGGAGTGGGGACAGAGCCGCCAGTCCCAGGGGACAGATGGGACCTCAGTCACTGCCCCCCAGCAAAGAAAAGCCTAGAGAGTGCCCCCTGCTGGAAGGGAAAGAGACACTACAAGCTACTATCAGGAGCCGCAGCAATAGTGGAGCCGAGGGAACCCCACGAAACAGCAACCAAGGCAAACCGCAATTATGAATGGACCAGGGTGGGAAAGCAGGGGGCTGTGGGACAGGACTGAGGGGCACCAGCAGAACTGTATGTGGGGGAGCCCAGGGCTGGCATAGCAGGTGGCTGCGGGTTGGGAGCGAAGGGCACCAGCAGGGCTGATGGGGAAGGGGGGGCCCCTCAGGACTGGCTGGCTGGGCCCACCTGTTGGCGCTGTGCCCTGGCTGCTCCCATCCTCTTGCCGCGCCCTCCTGGCTGCCTCGTCATCCTCGTCGCTTTCGGCGAAGTCATCCAGGTTGCCGATGTCGCTGGGTTTGAAGCTCATGAGGCTGGCCAGGCTTTGCATGTCCTCATCCCTGGGGGGAAGGCACAGTGTAAGGGGGGGCAGCACTGTCCCACCTTACCGTGACCCCCCTTTGTGGGGCCACAGGGAGGGGGGTCACGGTAAGGTGGGACAGTGCTGCCCCATTTCCCTTTCCCCCTCCAGCCTGGCATGACCCTTGCAACCATTCACACCGTCCCTCTGGAAACATGGGGCTTTCCTAAGCCAGAGGTGAGGGCAGCCCCACCCCCACCTCTGTGGCCATTACTGGCAGGGGAGGGGACTGTTTAAACGATGCACCAACTGTGGCCAGGTGGCAGACATCCTACTATTAAAAACTGCCAAGGTGGCCTCTCTAAACCAGCCTCTTCCTCAACAGTGGTGCCAATGTGGCCGCCCGGAGAGACCCTCTAACCAAGATGGCTGCCCCCTGACGCCCTCCTCGCCCATGCCAAGATGGCTGCCTATGCCACCCTCTTCCCCTGCAGCCATGCCAAGATAGTCGCCCTCAGGCAGCCATCTTCCTGCACCAAGATGGCCGCCAAGAGCACCCATCCTCAGTCAAGCCTTTTGCTCTTTGCCCAGCCCTTCTTTGGGCCAAGCCCCCGCGCTGCCCCCCCTGCCGGAGCAGCATGGAGAGGGAAGTGCAAGCCAGAGCCCCTCCATGCCCACCCCCTCCCGCCAAGGGACACTGCTGTTCCCAGACAGGCCTGTTTCCATAGGCCCCACATTATTGATAGAACTCACGTGGCTTTGCCCTCACGCAGGAAGACACAGGACAGTGTGAGCTGCAGCGTGGCAGCCACCACCTTGACCGAGCGCGGCTTCAGCTTCAGCTTCAGCTCGGCCTGGGCAGGTGTGGGGCGGGCAAAGCGCTGCAGGTTAACATCGGCCGAGGCCAGCACCTTCCGCTGCCCCTTGGACTCCTGGGAAGAGGGAGTGAGTACTGTGAGCAGGGGGAGAGGGGAGAGGCCTGACTCCCAGCCTCCCTTACCATAAAACCACTAGACCCCACTCCACTCCCACAGCTGGGGAGAGAACCCAGGAGTCCTGACTCCCAGGCCCGCTCACTCTACACACTAGTCACCACTGCCATATTACAGATGGGGATGGAACCCAGGAATCCTGATTTCCACCTTTCCCTCAGCTACACTGTCCCCTTTACAGATTCTATGCTGTTAAATGGCTGCTGAGTTCCTCCTGTGACCTAGCAAGCTCTTGGTGCCAACTGGGAGAGGGCACAGAGGGGATGCCTGGGGCTACAGAGATCCTCTGGGTCTGGTACATGTACAATAATTCACCAAAGGGTGTCAGGTGAGGCCTCTACTAAAAGCCAGTAGCCCACTGGTCGTCATAACCATTGCAAAATGTACATACAGATAATACTTCGGGAGCTGTGTATCTACAATAACAATTATGTTCTTACGGCCTGGGAATTGGGGCTGGTCACCCGAAGGTGACAAACAGCAGGAGGTAAGAGATGCTTCTCCCCTGCCTGCTCCTGTGTGTGGCACGTCCTGTATGGCTCCCAGCGGATACCCTATTAGCATTACTATGCCTCAAGCTAATCAAAAGTTTGCTAAACTCTACAAGAAATATGCAGCCAGGGAAAGACAAGCAGCCGGGGGCATCCTCTTATGAACAGAGGGGCACAGCCAGCCTGGCTGTTACACACTGGGAGGAAGACTCTCGGGGGAGCTACTCTTCATTAGACAGGAAAGTGACTTGTTAGGTAAGTCTAGGCTCGAGAAGGCGAGTTATGAGTTTATTGTTTGTTTCCAACACCTTCACTTGCTACTTCTTGAGACTCTAATCTTTGTTAATTAAACAGACGCCTGGTTTCACTAGGTGCATGGCTGAGTGCTGTGTTACACAGAGTGGTGATCTCAGCTGGGGCGTCCTGTCCCCCTGGGAGCAGCCTATCAGCAAACACTGGGAGTGTCCAGCGGAGCAGGGGCTGGGCACTCCAGAGAGACGTTTGCAGGGCTGGCAGCTAGAGCGGGCCTGTTGCTAGCCTGCAGCGAGACAGCGTCGGCCGGGGGTTACTCATGCTGCCTGTGACTGGTGGAGTTGGGCCCCAATAGGCACAGACAAGGGTCCCTCACGCTAAGGACAGGGGGTGGTGAGGTGCCTCCTAGCCCATGCGCCCTGGGAAGTGTCACACCACCCCACAGGCAGCTGCAATTGGCAGCCCTGCATGGCTTTGCGATGGAAGATCCCATGTCCTGCCTGGCCGCTGTCATCCAGCCCTGAGTTACCGCGCTCTAGTTCTCCCTGGACGTACGTTCTCAATCACAAAGGTCCATTCCTTGTCTTCATACTCCTCCACGTGGGGGTCCTGTGGGGGGGATGGGGCAAAAGATGAGAGGGGCTTTGCACTGTTTGTTGCACTGGGAGATGGGGGGAGTTATACGCAAGGGTGCCAGTGTGAGTGTGTTGTCGGGATCATACGAAGGGAGGCCTGAGTGTGTGCCAGCCCCCCGAGATTGCACGCAGTGGTGTGTGGATGGGTGTGTGACTGCAAGTGTGAGTGCCCAATGTGCACCCACAGGTACACAGAGGAGCGGACAGGCACAGCAGTGCATGGGAGGCTGTGAGTTGGTGTGTAACCGTGAGGTTTTGTGCAAACACAGGCCCAACCACAGAAGAGCCGCACATCTGGGTAAGAGCCGTTCGTGTGCTGGTGCAAGTGCCTGTGCCGGAGTGCGTAGGCCAGTGTAAGAACACACGTGTCAGTACAAAGGGGTGCATAAGCGTGTGTGCGCAACAGCATGCTTGTGCAAGCAGCAGCTGCCATACCCGGTACAGCGTCACCATTATATCCACGTTCTCCGGCACCATCCACACAACCATCCCCCGATACGGATTCTTGATCCCCGGCTGCCAACTGTGAGCCTGCAGAACACACACAGCCAGATCAGAGCTCACACCCAAAGGGGGAACAGCCACATGTCCCATTCCCTGCCCCCCGAGCCGGCCAATCCCCCCACCATGGGGCTGCAGCAGAGCTGGCCCCCTTACAGAGAGGACATCCTGAATCCACCCACCTTGGAGCAGACGCGTCGGTTCCTCCTGGTCCAAACCACAATCAGCTTGTCTGGCTGCCTGTAGGGCAAGACGGAGGGAACGAATGAACAAATTAGGAGGGATGGGGAGGAAGACAAAATAAGTTCCCAAGGACCCTCCCCACAACCCTTCCCATTGGGATCAGGGTAGCAGGTGACCAAGGTCCCAGCCTCACCCTCTGCCCCTCACCACCTGTCCCATGGAAAAGCTTCCCCCCTCACCCCTCTGCCAGCCCCCAGAACTGCCCCCCTTTGTGCAGCTCCACTGACTCTCCCCCTCATTGCCCAGGCCCTGGAAGTAGGAGTCCATTTAACCCAATATCCCCCACTTCCCAACCCCCCCAGATCTGACCAATGGCCCCCTCCACCCAGTAACCCCCCCTGGTTAGAGCAAAAGTCAGGACACCTGGGTTCTACCCCAGCTTGGGGAGGGGAGTGGGGGCCAGTGGGTTAACTCAGGAGGGGTTGAGAGCCAGGACTCCTGGGTTCTATCCCAGCTCTGGGAAGGGCGTGGGGGCTAGAGGTTGGAACACTGCTCCCAGTTTGGGCTGCCCACAGAGCAGCACATTGCAGAGCTGGGTGGGGAGAGTTTTTATCTTCCCCGCCTGGCTGCTGGGCGGGTGTGGCCCAGCCTGAACCCCCTGCTCGCCCCACACTGAGTGGGAGACACTGGGGCAGAAAGAGATAAGGATTGGAGGAAGGAGCCTGGAGAGAAAAACGCAGTGAATGCAAGGGGTATGCACCCCCTGCTGCACAGCACCACACTGGGGCATTGGGGTCAGCAGTGACTGCCAGGGGAGAGTGCCCCCCCCAGACTCCCCACCCTGCTCCCAGTCTCCCGAGTCCAGGTAGGAGCAGCCAGCCCTAGCATGGTACAAACCAGTGAGTCACTCTGTAGCCAGAGAAGCTGCGTTTGCCTGTACACGGCAGACGGGGTGTTTACTCAGGAGGCGTGGACGCCATGGTTCACGTCGCCAAGGAGTGTGGGGATCGCAGCCCAGCTCTCCCTGCAGGCCACTGTCTGGGCCAGGAGTCTGAGGCCTGTGTCATAGTCCTTAAGAGGTGCCGGGCATCCCCCTCTCTCACCCAATGCCTCTGCTTCACCCCTTGACATCAGAGCTTCTCACTCCGAGACATTTTGCTCTGTATCTTTAACAGCCACATGGGCCAGGCCCTGGGGTGGGGCTGGCTCTTGCTTGCACTCATACGCCCCAAACACTGCAGACATTGTGGGGAATAGAGTCTAGGGGTTGGGGTGAGGGGGGGAGTTGGGCAGGCATCAGGAATCCTGGTGCTATCTGCAGCTCTGGGAGGGGAGTGGTCTGGAGGGTTACAGCAGGGGGATGGGGAGGGAGGAACTGGAAATCAGGACTCCTGGTTTCCATTCCTGGCTGTGCTACAGATCCTTTGCACAACCTTGGGTGAGTCTGTGTGTGTCTCAGTTTGCTAACTCCCTAGCAGGGATACAGACAGGGCTGCAAAGTGGTGTAATTCATTACAGGCTATAAAGGCTGGAATTCCTGGCTTGGAGGCACCAGGGAAGAGCTGAAGGCTTCTTGTTACTGCAAAGGGATGTTCTGGAAACTCTGTGTATGCAGCCCGGCCCTGGCTGACTGAGACACACTTCCAAAGCATGCTTGTATGTGAGGTTACCTCAACTCCTCTGCAGCCCCTATGCACCAGTCTGAGATGCATCCACCTGAGGGGAAGGGCACGGGGCTGTATATCCAAGGATCACACACCCAGGGCTGAGATGCAACTGCCTCTGGGGTGGGGCGCAGGGGCTATTAAGGTGGGGTGCTGCCCAGCTGTTGGGGAGGGCACTGGCTGCCAGTGGGTTTATCACATTGTAGCACTGCCGACTGGACATGGTGTTCGACTCATCAGCTGTACAGGGAGTTTCTGGCCACAGGCCAGTGGCTGGCAGAGTGGGGGGTGTCACTGCTGCTCTAGCTGACTGTGAGCTGGTGGGGCAGGGAGGCAATGGCTGGGGGGGAATTTCTGACCAGATGGGTGGGGTTAATGGCAGCTCACCCTGTTTATTTACACAGTCCATCCCCCAGCATCACCACTTACAACATGAAAAAAAGCTGGGAACATCCTGACAGCAGGTGTATACAAGTGAACAGGGCCCAGCCTCCCCCGCATCCACCACACAGCCCCAGGGCTTTCCCCCAGTTCTGCCAGTGCCCCTCAGTCCTGACCTGCAGCCAGGGCCGGCTCCAGCATTTCTGCCGCCCCAAGCAAAAAAAAAAAAAAAAAAAATGGCGGCAGCAGTTCAGCGGCAGGTCCTTCGCTCCTAGAGGGAGTGAGGGACCTGTCGCCCACAAATTGCCGCAGGTGCTGCCCCTCTCCCTTGGCCGCCCCAAGCACCTGCTTGTTAAGCTGGTGCCTGGAGCCGGCCCTGCGGCCCCTTCCTATCCCAGCCCTGGGCTCCCAGAGGGGTTGGGCTGGCCTGAAGTGCTATGGAGTCTACAGGTCAACTCCCATCTGTCTGTGTCAGTCAAGGCCTCGCTCCCCCACCCTGATGCTGTCACTGATTCCCAGGGTCCCCCCTCTCCCAGAATCTCAGCCAAGGCCCTTCACCTCCAACCCACAGACATCACTCTGGCACCCTCCCAAGGTCAGCGGGCAGCCCCAGAGCAGCCCCATGGGCCCATCCAACCTGGCACCTTCACAACCACCCACCCAGGAGTTTCTAAACCTCCTGCTAGCCAGAATGTCTGAGCCCTGCCAGGACACCCAGGAGGCACCCCTCCCCCATCCTAGCACTGTCATAACATTGACCATTGTGGGGTATTCTTAGCTCTTGTAGGAGTGGAAATATAAACACACTCATCTTGTAGCAAATCCTCAGTTCCAGCTCACAGCCCCCCCACAGCTCAGCTGCAACCCAGCCCTGGCTTCCCTCACCTTCAGCTCTGCCGGTGCCCCTCACTCCCAGCCCACAGAGCCCAGCCCTGGCTTCCCCCACCTTCAGCTCTGCCGGTGCCCCTCACTCCCAGCCCACAGAGCCCAGCCCTGGCTTCCCCCACCTTCAGCTCTGTCGGTGCCCCTCGCTCCCGGCCCACAGCCCCCTGCTAGCCCAGCCCTGGCCTCCCCCACCTACAGCTCTGCCGGTGCCCCTCACTCCTGGCCCACAGCCCCACCCTATCCCAGCTCTGGGCTTCCCCTCCCAGCTGCCAAATCTCCTCACTCTCAACCTGCAGCCCCCTGCAACTCCAGCCCTGAGCCCCTGGCCAGGTGCATTGCTCTGAGACCTGGGCCAGTTTACAAGCACCTTCCTCCCTCCTGGGCTTGTGGCCAAGGGGCTAAATTTAGCTCTGTCAGGAGAGGGTCGGAGATCAGAGCATCTGTGCAGGTGCTGAGCTAAATTGGTGTCTTGCTGGGAAACCTGATACCCCCCTAACTCCTCCACAGGCCTGGATCGGGGGTAGCCGGAGCCCAGGGGGCAGGGAGATACCCACCAGGCTGGGGCTTTGGGCCCCATCCAGGGATTGTGGTGGGGGAAATCCCTGGGGCATGGCAACAGGAGAGGTGGGAGAGGAAGCATGAGGGTGGGGCTGGAGAACAGGGAGGGGTCATGGGGGGAAGAGGAGGGACAATGAGGAAAGGGGAGGAGCATTTGGGAAAGGGGGAGGAGACCCTGAGGGAGAGAGATTGTGGGGAGGAACCACAGAGAGGCGGGGAAGGAGCATATGAGGGCGGGATTTTAAGAGAAGGGGAGGGGCCTGGGGGACCCAGTTGGAACACTTCTGCTCTGCAAGGGCCCCTGATCTAATCCCAAAGAGAGGCCTTTATCCTGCCCCCCCCTCCCAATAAGCCCACTCTTCCTACAGTCTCTCTGCCCCCCTCCTCTGCCCCCCTTCCCAGGCCCCTACCCCTCCCTCCTGATTCTATTTTTAGCTGCTGTCACTAAATATTTATCATTTTTCCATGAATCCCTTTTAAGGTCATTTTAGTTAAAAAAAATCCCACCAGCTCTCCCCCCTGCTGGCTCCTCCCATTTCCATGGAGATGGTCCAGAGCTTGGGAGAGGGGGATCTTTCCACTTCTAGGTTCCCCCTAAATCACAGGGGATGTCTCCAGCTCTAGCCACCCCCTAAAACAGGAGATTCCCCCTATCTCCATGTTCTAGAGCATGCTCTAGACTCCAACCATATCCCAATCCTAGAGGAACACCACCACCACCTGTCACTCCCCATGGTCTAGTGCACGGTCTAGATTCCTCCTGCCCCAGCCCCTCTTCCAAGCCTTGAGAGACACCCACCTTCTGCCAGTCCCTGTGTTCTAGAGCATGTTCTCAATTCTTCTGCTTTGCCCCCCATCCTGGAGGGATGCCCCTACCTCCTGCTAGTCCCTGAGTCCTAGGTTCAGCTCTAGATTTCCCCTCCCACACAAGCCCTGCATGGACTGAGGGACACCTCCATAGGTGGCATGGGGCGGGGGGAAGACCTGTGGCTGGTTTGCCACCTGGGCCTGAGGGGAGCAGTCTGCATCAACCAAGTCCCACAGTGGACTGGGCCCTCAGACTTTGCCCCTGAACCACCAACTCTACAATTACCCTTCCCAGCTCCACAAGAACCAGGCCTCCTCACATCTCTGTGCAGAGGCCAGCCCCAAGGCGCCCCCCTCTGACCCAGGAGCTACTAAGGGAGCTGGGCTCAGCAGGGGGGGAGATTTGGAAATGGGGAGCATTGGGGTGGAAGCAGGAACATGGGGTCAGAGTAGGAGGAGGGAGTCTCAACCACTATAAACTGGAGTGTGGGGACTGACCCCTTTCCACCCTCAATTCCCCTCCCCAAGATGCCCAAATTTCCCCACCATGACCGGGGAGGGGAGTGTCCCATCTTCCAGACCAGCCTTGACAGCTCCCCCATGACAACAACCTGGGCTCCTCTCACTCAGTCACCCCTCCCAACAGTATTTTGGGAGGCTCCCTTCCTATGGCTAAAATAGGGGAAAAAACATTTCCAGAGTGAAACAACTGACCCCCACCCTGTCCCCCATTGGGGTCTGTCAGTTAAGAAAGAGTTAATCCCCCCCACCTCCGCCAGAGGTACCTGGCCCCCTCCTTAAGTCTCCTTGATTAATTAACTCATATTAATAAACAAAAATAAGAGTCTGAGAAGAGCTTCCCTCTCCCTGTGACAACCCCCCCCCAAATCCTCCCCTCATCCTCACATTCCTAATCTCCCCCTTAGATATACTGGGGTACCCCGAGCCAACCTTTAACCCTTTGATATCCTGGGGTCCCCCATGCCCACCTCTCCCCCATTAGATATACTGAGGTCTCCCGTGCCCACCTCTGCCCCATAAAATATACTAGGGTCCCCCCATGTGCACCTCTGTCCCTTAGATATACTGGGGTCCCCCCATGCGCACATCTGCCCCATTAAATACCCTGGGGTCCCCTGCCCACCTGTGCCCCACGCAAGGCTGGTTGCGAGCCGGGCCGTGTCTGCCCCAGGGCGGGGCTGGCCCCACTCACCATTTCTTGGTGCACTCCACCATCAGCTCCTGGTAACAGGCCACGAACTGAAACTTGGAGGCGCGTTTTCCCACGCGCTGGAGTCTCTTCCACGCGGAGCTCATCGCGGCTCGTAGGGGATCCCGCGGAGCAGCCCCCCGCCGAGCCGGACCAGGCGCCTCTCAGGTCACGGCTGCCCCCGCGGCCCCGGCCGATGCCCCGCGATGCCCATCGTCCCAGACCCCGAGGCTGCCGGAAAACGACACCCGAGCGGCGACGGCTTGGATGCGGGCACTGAGCCAACGGGGCTCCCCGAAAAATCACGGGTGGCTTGGCTTACCCCACGGACACCCCGATCCCTAGGGGGGCTGGGCTCCCCCCGGACACCCCGATCTTTGAGAGGTTGGGCTCCGCCCCGACACCTGAGGGGGACTGGGCTCCCCCCAGACACCCGATCCCTGGGGGGCTCCCACCGGACACCCCGAGCTCTGGGGGGCTGGGCTCCCCCCCGACACCAGGGGGGTTCTTGGCTCTCCCCCCCCCGGCCCGGACACCCCGATCCCGGGGGGCGCTTGGCTCTCACCCCCGGTGTCTCCCCGGTCCCGCTCTCTGCCCCCGGGCCAGACGCCGGGCAGATCAGTTCCAACTCGGTTCCCGTGTCCGAGTCCGACAGGGAGAGAAGGGAAAACTCCGGCGAATGCGAACGAGGGGCCGAGGGAGCCGTGCCAGGCTGCCAGCGCCTGTCGGCCGGCCGTGTCTGCGCTTCCTGGATCCCGCACGCCCCTCCCCGGGACTCGGGGCGCCGGGGGTGAGCGCTGGGCCGGGCTGGGCTGGGCTGGGCCGGGCTCGCCCCGCTCAGGAAGTTCGCGCTGAGACGAAACAAGAAGCAGAAGGAGGCGAAAGGAGAAGCAGAGAAAGGCGCGAGCCCGGCTCCCCCCAGCCAGGGGGCAGGGGTGGGCGGCAGGGCGGGGCTGGGGGGTAAATGGGGCCGTTACTGGAAATGCGACCCACCAGGGTGGGCGCTTTAGCCCAGACACGTCTGGGGCGATGGGGGGAGGGGCTCTGATATTGGGGCTGGGGGTACATGGGGGTGAGGAGTCGGGGGTAGATGGGGAGAATGGGAGGGGGCTAAATGGAGGGGATGGGGAAAGAGTGGGGGTAGCTGGGGGTAGTGAGGGGGGACGGGAAGAGTGGGGGATTGATGGTGTGGGGGTGGTGCAGATGGGGGCAGCCTGGGAGGTGGACAGCAGTTGCCCCCCCCAACACCCAGGGATTCACAGTTGAGGGACACCGTTTTTGTAGGGGCGGGAGAAGTGGTAAATAGATCTGAGGTCGATTAAAAAGTTCCCACTGCACCCCTATGCCCCTTCTCTGGACACCCCCCCAAATATCTGCCCCCCAACACACACACTTACTTCCCTGAGGAACTGGGTTATCTCAGTCCTGGGCAGGGGGGGGGGGGGGGGGGGGGGGGGGGGGGGCGAGGCAGGGGAGGTGACACAGTATGGGGAGGGAGAGGATCACAACTGGGGGTCACAACTAAGACCAGACTGGAGACGGACCCTTCCCCTCCCCACAACTTCCCCAGCCCAACCCCTCTGCCCCTCCCCCACTGAACTGCTCCCACCCCCCTGCTCACATAGCTGCCCGCAGGCTCAGCGGGTATAAATACCCAGTAAGCTGAGCTGGGTCCTGGCATCAGAGCCGCCTGCGCTCCGGGGTGGAAAATTCATCACCCCAAATTTAGAAACGGCCGGACAGGCCCAGAGAGCAGCCAGCTCCCCCCAGCCCCGGGCAGGGGCCTCCTGCCACATGCGCCCTCCTGCAAAAGTTCACACGCCAGCACAGGCATTGGCACAAGGATCCCTGCCTGGCAGGGTCACACACATGCAAGCCACATGGACATAGGCCTCCCCCCTGGTTCCCTTGTGACTACTCACGCACAGCCATAGGCGGGTGCACAAGCCTGTGGCCACACATCTGCCTGTCACTTGTGTGTGTGTCACGTGTGGCAGGGTGTCTGGACAGCCACAGGCAGTTGATGGTGAGCTCATGTGCACCGTGTGCAACCACACACATGTCACATGTTGCTTGTCAGTGAGCCACAGTCCTGGACTCCTGCCATGCTCCAAACACAGGTCTGGATCAGGATGAGCGCTTTCCCCACCCCCCACCCACAGGGGTTGATGTGACCATTCCAAAGTGTGTGTGTGTGTGGGGGGGGCAATGTGTCCCCACTGCCCCATACAAAACCAGCTGCCTCTGAGTCAGCGGCTGAATCACCAGCCCCCATCTCATTGTTAACTCAGCAGAATCTGCATCTGAACCAGGGTGTCACATCTTGGTCCTCACTCCTGTCCCACAGCCCCCTGCTACCCCAGCCCCGGGCCTTTCCCCCCAGCCCTGCCGGTGCCCCTCAATCCTGACCCACAGCCCTCTGCCAGTCCAGCCTTGGGCCTTCCCCCAAGCCCTGCTGGTGCCCCTCACTCCTGTCCGGCAGCCCTAGGGATGCACTCCCAAGCCCACCCAAGCCCTTTCCATTGTGGTTTCTCTTGCCAAACACTGAGCAATCCTGTCTCAGGGCTGGGCTTCTATAGCCATGCCCACCCCAGCTGGGAAGGGAGGGTGAGAGGGGATGGGCTGTCAGCTTGGGAAGAACTGGCAGCCCCTTCCCAGTCTGCCTCTACCTCCCCCACCCCATTCCAGTGTAGGGGGCACAAACCTGGAGGCTGACAGCAGAGCAGGGATTGGCAGCTGTAGAACACACTGGTGAACACTAGGGGGGACAGGAGTCAGGGCAGAGGAACAGACTGGTATTTCCCATGCACTGTGTGCCCCAAGGGCACTCAGCCATGGGAGTCCTGGAGCCTGCGGAGGCCTCTGCACTCATTTGGGGCAAAAAAAATAAGCAAAATGGGAATAGAAACCCTGACCCCCCACTGCGCTCCCAGAGGTGAGACTAGAACCCAGGAGTCCTGGCTCCTAGCCCACCCACTAGATCCCATGCTGCTCCCAGAACTGTAGAGTTGGTATAATTTAGACCACTCAGCTGCCCCCCCAGCTGGGAGAAGGTTGGGATAGGATGTATTGTCCAGCCAGGCCCAGGCCCTGCTGTGAGGCCCAGTCCCGCCCTGGAGTGGGATGGGGAGGGGCTAAGGGTAACAGGCCCACAGAATTGCCCCTCCCCTCCCAGGCCTGCAGGGGGCTTCCTGCCAGAGTTGCTGAGTGAGAATAGGAGGAAGTGGGGCCGGCAAGGCCATTGTGTGTGGGGATCCTGCGGACCAGAGCTGGACATAGTGTGGGATCTGGGGGTTCAGGGACGCCAGTGTCCCCTTGATCGGCCTGGGGAAGATGGACACCAAAACTGGTGGGGACTGGAGGGATAGGATCTCCCCCCCACATCCTGCTAATGGAGCCATGAGACCATCTCCCTGGGGGCTGAAATTCAGACCCATGGCCCCGCCTGCTGGCCACGAACCGTCTGTGCAAGAATTCTCGCAGCCAGTTTTTGCCAGGGCTCAGCCTCTTGGCTTAGCAGTTCTTAGCCCCGGCACCTCTGGGCTTGGCTGTTCCTAGCCCCAGCACCTCTGGGCTTGCCATGTCAGTTATGAAAATAAAAAGATTGCTTGAGCCCTGGCATCTCTTTCATTACAAATGAAGCAGTGCACAGAGCCCCCTAGGTTCAACACCCCTGCCCCTTCTGTTCCCAAGGAGGTGGGGCAGGAGCAACCGCTAGGTTTTTTTGGGGAAAACACGGTGTCACCAACCCTGAACATTCAAACACCACAAGATCAGCCCCAAAATCACACTGTGACAAGGAAAGATTAAACCATGGTTTGGAGTCTTTCTCCCCATGTTCCCCCCACACTGCTGGGACCCCTCTCCTTGGGCTGCTTGCCCTATGCCGCCTTCCTCCCCCACTGCCAGGACCCCTCCATGACCCCCCCTTGCCCTGTGCTCCCCCCGCCACCCTCCTCCCCAGCTGCTGGGATCTGTCCTCCATCCCCCTCCCCTCCTGCAGTCTCCAATGGGCCCAGTTGGCAATTGAAACAGGGAGCAGGTAACTCTTGGTCATGTCAGTTACCCTGTGGGGCCAGTGAGAGTGGGGGGACAAAACTAGAACTCCAGTGGGTCCGACACAAACACTGCAGTTATTTTCCCAAGTCCTGACCCCCACTCCTAGGTATTGGAATAATACACGGCCAAGTCAATTTCTGAGGATTTATTTCACAGCTCTGGTGGGGTTCGAGCCCCGACATGCTGTATATATTACATTTCACCTCTCCCACTTCAGGAGGTTTTCCCCCTATGTGTCAAATTTTTTTAAATTTTATTTTTTTAAATATCTTAAAAGTGGCCATTTTTGGCTCATGGCTGAGGCACTAAAAACTGCTAACATGATCCTACCCGCAGCAATGCCAGAAAATGCACTGCCCCAGCCTCTCCCCACATGGGGCACTATAGGGAGTGGGGCAGATGTGCTGGCTGTAGAGGGAGCTCCCAGATACTGTAGCCCTGGCCTCTCCCAGCATGGGGCACTATAGGGAGCGGGGCAGGAGCCCTGGCTGCAGGGGGAGAGCCAGGCTACTCCAGCCCTGGCCTCTCCCAACAGGGGGCGCTGTAGGGAGCTCCCAGCTACACATGCTACTACTCCAAACGGGGTGAGGCTATGGTGGCTGCAGGGTTCAGATGGTGATGTGGAAGGAGTCCTGCAGCCACTGGTCACGGGAGTTCTGGGGCTGAGGCAAGCTGAGCCGGCCCAGCAGTGGGGTCTCCTTGCGCACATCAGCACCCGGCGGCTCCACCTCAAACTCATCGTCCTCATCAGAGAAGCCATTCTCAGCGGTGTAGGAGCCCTCGGAGTGCAGGGACGATGACATGTCCTGGAACAGCCCCTTGTACTCCTGGATCGACTCGTACAGCGACCACAGCTGGCACAGCAGGGACATGTCCAGCTGGCGCAGGCCCACCTAGGGGGAGAGGGACCGGGAGGGTCTGTCACAGTTGGGTCTATTCCCCCATATGGCTCCCTGGTACCCCTCATCCCAACCCGCAGCCC
Source organism: Trachemys scripta elegans (assembly GCF_013100865.1). NCBI lineage: Eukaryota > Metazoa > Chordata > Testudines > Emydidae > Trachemys > Trachemys scripta. The sequence goes on from NC_048304.1 coordinate 32,993,698, forward strand.
CACTGCTCAGCCTCAGTCCACACCTCGGCCACTTGCTATTCCACCCCACCAACAGTGTGGCTGTCTCTGCTGCCCCCGCTGGGAGGGATGAGACCTGCGCTGTGTGTGTGTTCTCATACTTATAGACACTCAAAGCATGTATGCACGTATTTAATGTGTGTCAATGCCTGTACACACAGATATCACCACACATGCTTATTCTATGAACACAGTGCACATTCACAGCAGCATGGCAGTATGGGCGCGCATGCGATTTCATCTGTGTTTGTACAGTGCCTAGTGCAATGGGGGCCTGCTCCATGACAAGGGCTCCTAGATGCTACTACCCTTCCTCTTCTTCCTTCTTGCTACTTCCCTATTCGGGGTTGGTGACCTTTACAGCCTTCTTCTTCCAAACCCCATGATCAGACATCTGGCTGTTGTGCAGACTGGTCTCTCTAATTTCTGCTTATATCTGGTCCATGTCATAAGAACATAATGGTCATAAAGGGTCAGACCAATGGTCCATCTAGCCTAGTATCCTGTCTTCTGACGATGGCTGGTGCCAGATGTTTCAGATGGAATAAACAGAACAGGGCAATTACAGAGTGATCCATCCCCTGTCATCCAGTTCCAGCTTCTGACTGCCAGAGTGAGGGGTTGCATCCCTGACCATCTTGGCTAATAGCCATTTTGATGGACCTATCCTCCTTGAATGTATCTGATGTCCCAAGTCTTTGGCTCCCCTCTGGGTCATCTTCTATTCACAATCATTGCAAGGGCCATCCTACCAATATACCTCTGGGGTGCCCATTGGACATGTCTATGCCAATGCAGCCTGGACTCCCTCAACTTGTCTTCAATGGGGCAACCCCTATTAGGCCCCTCACAACCTCATTTCTACCTCATATTACTTCTATTAATTATACAGAGATATATAGATTTCAAGGCCAGAAGGGACCATTAGTTCATCTGGCCTGACCTCCTGTATAGCACAGGCCAGAGAATGTCCCCTATATGTACAGAACACACTTTATACACAGCATGGACATTCATACAGAAACACGTGCATTTGTGCCCAGACCCAACACAATGCTACACACACAGGTACACAAACATGCACCTGTGTGCACCGCCCACATGCTAGGTATTTACAATACACAATACATGCTCCCTTCTATACACACAGGCACCAACACAAAGTTACACATGCACATGGACACAAACACAACCAAAGACACTTTGACCCCGGTGCCAATCACATTCAGTCATGCCAACCCCAAGCAGTTGAAAAATTGTAAGCCAGACACCCCCTGCCCCTGAATATATAATCGTGGGTCCTATTTCTTTGCCTGCTGCCTTGGAACCTGGGGGTGGGGGGACAGCTGTAGCTTGGCCACATTCTCCAGCTTTTCCCCCGGAAAGGAGAGCTAGACACTAGCTAGTGTTGTTGTTTGTCAGGGTGCAACCGTGTCAGTTGGGGCGTGTGTGTGTGATTTTACACCCATAGAGCTATAGGAGGACAATACCTAGCGTGGCTACAGTTATACTGGGATAAAGGTGCCTTAGCCTAGTTTTGTTTAGTCTCCTTCTCAATCAGGAATAGCTATCCTGGGATTAGCACCTTTATCCCATTATAGCTGCATCCACACTAGCAGGCATTGCTGTACTTTAGCCCAGAGCTTTTTGAGCAGGACAGCTTGGGGTGTGGACAAGGGCTAATCAAGGAGAGCTGACAACTCTCCCACAATTCCCTGCCTGGGGCTTCAGAGCAACACCAAAAATGGTGAGACTCGTGAGACGCGGCGAAATCCCCCAGCCCTGCCAAGGTCCCAAGCTCTGGGAGGCAAGTCTCCCCGTCCCCCCAAACACATATACACACTGCCTGCTGCCCCAGGAACCCCAGCAGGCCCACCCCGGCTAAGGGGAGCATCGGAGGCAGGGGGAATGTCGTGGGAGAGCAGAGGGGATGTGCCACATGGGGGAGGCTGTGCTATGGGGGGCAGGGGCACGGTTACCATCTCCTTGCGCAGCATGGCCAGCGCCGAGTCCAGGTTGGCCGGTTTGCTCCTCAGCAGCTTCTCAGAGGCCGCCCGTGACTTGCTCAGGTCGTCCTGGATCCGTGTCTTCTTGCTGTACACTTTCTCAATCTCACGCCACGAGCCGCCACTGGAGTTGAGGATCCCGCTGAGGCCCTTGGGAAGTGGGGGGAGACCTTCGATGGAGCAGACATTGCCCCCCAGGCAGTCCTGGGGTGGCTGGAGGCCGTTCATTGTGGACAGGAGATGGGGAAAGAAAGAAAGAGCTTCTAGGGAGATAAGCCCAGCCAATGGCAGACGTGCGTCTGGGCCACTCTGGGTTATACAGGAATCTCCCTTTCTGTCCCCTTCCAAAGCCTGACTCTCTGGGGTTGGGGACAGGGCTCTTTTACTAGGCTCCCAAGCAATGTCTATGGGGGACAGCCAGAACCGAGCTAACTATGCCCTAATAGGACTGTCCTGGATGCCAGCAGCCCCTGCCAGGGGCCGTATGCCCTCGGGAATGTGGCTGTCCCCTGCAGCTTTCTAACGGGCCGATTGCCCCTCTTGTCAGCCAGCGCCTGCAGCGCCCTGGCTAGTGCAGACCCAGGCTGATTAGCAGCTCAGGGCGGGGGGGTTCATGCTGGCCTCACTCCCCCACCCTGGGGGCTAGGAAAGGGCCGGGCGGATCATTCCAAGCCCCTGCTCAACACCCGTGGCTAACCCAGGATCTCAGGGCAGCTCATCCTCAAGTCTCCTGCCCCTGCGGCGCAGGCGCCTCCCGCTGCCATCCGCGCTCCTCCGCTTCCCAGCTCGCTTTTTTCCTTTCTATTTTTCCATCTGGTGTTTCTTCCTGCTCCCTTTGTTCCGCGGGCTCCCGGCCCCGAACCCCCCTCTGCGGAGCCGGGGGGGGGGGTCGGGGTGGATGGAGGGACAGAGAAAGACTTCTCAGGCGGAGGAGTGCAGATGCTGGCCAGCCACACTCCCAACGGCCCGGGGAGGTCGGAATCCGGATCTCCACCCAGGTCCTGCAGCACTTCGAACAGAGACAGACCGACAGAGGGGGCGTGGCAGCCTGACAGCAGCTGATGGGCTCCCTAATCCGTGCCCCCGAGCCGGCTCTCCCTGCGCCGGTCTCCCTTTGTTTGCTCTGCCTGCCGCTACCACACCCCACCTGGTCCCTTCCAGACCCCCCCTTCCCAAAAGGGGGCAGGCTGTCGCGCGCTTAAAGGGGCAACAGCAGCTGGAGCACAAGGAGACCCCTTCCTGAGGGCAAACAGGGCCCTGGCTCCTCCGAGGGCGGGGGCGACAGGACTATGCGATCAGATCCCCCCCCATGCCTCCGCCAATAGGCGCTTTCCAGGGCTGTGGTGGGGCCCATCGTCAGGGAAGGCCGGCCCTGGGATGCTAATCCTCTGGCCAGACGCCTGGGGGGTAGGGTGGGGAAAGCCGCTTAGCTGGAGAAAAACAGCGGCCTCTGCTAGCAGCAGGGCTGGGGGGAAGGGGCAGATCGGACGTGTCCCAAACCAAAAAGCCGATTCCTCCCCAGCTCAGATGCTTGGGCCCATCCAGCCTGCTACCCCGCCCCCGGGCACCTAGGCTCCAACACCCCCCTCCCCCACCCACATCCAACTGACAGCCAGGAGTCCTGGGTTCTATTCCTAACCCTGGAAGGGAACTCGGGGGTGAGATCAGGGGCAGTGATGGGGGTCAGAACTCCTGGGTTCTATCCCTGGCTCTGTCACTGACATGCAGTGTGACTTTGGTCAAGGCCCTTCGTTTCGTGGTCCGTTTCCCAGGTCATAATCCTTCCTTTGGTTGTTTCGACTGTAACCTCTTGGGAAGCAGGATTGTCTTTCACTGTGTGTCTGTACAGTGCCCAGCCCACAGGGGTGCACAATCTCAGCTTGGGCAGCACTCAGGCCAATGGGGGGGCCCGCCTCTCTCAATGGTGGTCTGGGCAGCACCTGGCCTGAAGGGGGCCCCCCCTACTCTCAGTCAGAATCTGGGTAGCGCCTGGCCTGAAGTGGGGCTCCCCTGCTCTCAGTCGGGGTCTGGGCAGCGCTCAGCCACACCTGAGTGGCACTGTGACCCTGTGCACCAGGTGGCAACTGCTGGAGCAAAGCAGGGAGCCGAGTCCAGCTATGAGATGGGAGCCATAGGCGCCAACTTTCCCCCCCCGACTCCACCCTTTCCCCTCCCCTGGCCCCGCCCCCATCCCAACCCCATCCCCCAAAGTTCCTGCCCTAACTCCGCCCCCTCCCTACCCCTATTGCAGTGATTCTCACACTTTTGTACTGGTGACCCTTTTCACATAGCAAGCCTCTGAGTGTGCCCCCCCATATAAATTACAAACACTTTTTAATATATTTAACACCATTATAAATTCTGGAGGCAAAGCGGGGTTTGTGGTGGAGGCTGACAGCTTGCGACCCCTCACATAATAGTCTCATGACCCCCTGAGGGCTCCCGACCCCCAGTTTGAGAACCCCTACCCTATTGGATCCCTTCCCCAAATCCCCACTCCAGCCCCGCCTCTTCCCCCAGCCCTGCCGTGTTCCCCCTCCTCCCCTTTCCCTCCCTGTCCCAGAAACAGCTGTTTCACGGCACAAGTGCTGGGAGGGAGGGGGGAGAAGCAGGACACGGCGGCGCACTCGTAAGCTGGAGGTAAGCTGGAGCGGGGGGGGGGGGGGCAGGGCGCTGCCGGTGGGTGCTAAGCAGCCACCAATTTTTTTCTGTCAGTGCCTATGATGGGAGCCACCTTTGCAGTGCAGTGAGGCCATGAGGCCACTCATCTGGCTTTGAACTGGGCAGTCCCCTTTTTGGGCAGCTTGTCCCCATCCAGTACTGAGATAAAACTAGACACAGTTGTATTCAGTATTGGATGGGGGATGCCTTTTGAACAGTGTGCCACTCTGCCCCTGACCTTGCATATGCAGTGTGTGAGAGATCTGGCCGACGGGGTGGGGGTCCCACGTTATTCCAGGTATTCTGCAGGGCAAACTCACTCTCCAACCCACCCCCCACCTCCTCCACACTGGGCTGGAATGAGGATTGTAGTGCTGGGGAGACGGTGTATATATGTAATGGTGAGTCACAAAACAATTCAGAAGGAAGCTGGTGGGTCACCTTAGTAACCAGACTGGGAATCTGCACTAAGGAATCACAAAGAGCAGAGAAAACACTCGTTGAACAGTGTGTTCCCATTTTACTGTGACGTTGGGCTAGATAATTTCACAATCAGATCTTAGTCAATTTCAATGTCTACATCTCAGGCCACAGGTCAAGATGTATGGCCTGGGGGTTACACACTGGGCATAACAATGGCCTGACCTGAAATCCCTTCTGCCTGGTACTGAGATGCAGCAGCCTCTGGGGTAGGGGCTGTTTATATAGGGGTCGCTTGCCTGGTGCTGAGAAGTGGCTGATTCTAGGGTGGGGCGGAAAGGATGTTTACACAGAAGTCTCTTTCCCAGTACTGAGGTGCAGCCGCCTCACTCATTGCTTAAAACCACCAACAGGAAGCGAAGGAGGATTTCAGTGCAAGGAAGAATGTAGGGACTTGGGTGTGGATGCTGCGACTGTTGGTGAAACTCCAGTGGGCTATTTAGTGATCACTGCCGAAGGGGAGCGTGCCCCACTGAGGCCCCTCTTCACTCTCTGCAGCAAAGCATCCCCTAGTACCATGCTACGGCATTTGGACCAGTTCTGGCTACAGTTGGAGAGTGCCCCCTACTGAGCCCCCATAGCAACCCCCTAGTGGTGAGCTGGGGCACTGGAGCCAGGTACTGTCTGCTGCAGTCAGGAATCCCCCGCTCCTCTCCCCCAGCATCCAGCTGGCCAGGAGTTCCATTGGGGGGTGGACAGGGCATGACAGGCAGGAAGCCCAGCCCAGTGGTATCCTGGCTGCATAGCTGTTGTCTCAATATTACAATAGGCCTGGCAGATGCCTGCTCCATGGCTCCTGCCACAGCTGCCTGGGTGAGACCAAGAGACAATGGAACAAAGGAGAACTGGGCTGGCCCCATATGCTCCACCTGCCCCAGATCAGACTCATGGCCCATCCAGCATAGAATCCCCCCTCTCCAGGTCAGATCCAGCCCGGCATCTCCGTGCATCTGATGCTTTGGGTCACCCCTATCCCAAATTATCAGATTGAGTCTTTCACAAGATTTTGGACCTTTTATCGGAAGCTACAGACAAAGAACAGGATCTTTGTCCAGCCAAAGGGGGCTGGCAAAACAGAGTCTCTGGGGGGACGTCCTCACCCCCTCCCGGCCTGGCTGTGCCAGGTGTAGTCAGTGTTCTGGGGCCTGGCCACTGCCCCTGAGGAGGCCGGGGTCGACATGAGCGACTCACTGTGGGGTCAGTTCCTTGAGGCATTTCAAGGACTCAGCACAGGAGCGGATGAGGCTGCATAGTTGGAGGCTGAGCTCGATGGAGGCGCTGTGCTGGAGCTCCTGGCTGGCCCAGCCCAGCTTCTGGAGGATGGCATCCTCTGCTGCAGCCAGGGGGCTAGCAGGCAGGGCAGGTGTTGGGGCAGACCGGGCCTGCGGTATGGCAGCCGCAGTGGCGGCAGCTCGGAGTCCTGAGGCCGCCCCCTCACAGTGTTCTGGGCGCGGCACATGGGGCTGCTGGGTGGCTGGGAGGTACCCAAGGGGCATGGCCTCCTCTGAGGTGGAGGCCAGCTGGTGCTCACGGACCTGGGACAGGGCAGCCTGGGCATTCAGCGCTGGAAAGAGAGAGAGGACAGATGGGGTCAGAGCTGCAAGTCCCAGAGCTGCTTCCAGGGTCAGCAGTGTGCAACGCAGGACGCAGCCACAGCCTCACAGCTGAACTGAGGGAGGGCAGGCAATGAAGCACTGCCTTGGGAGCCAGGCCTCCTGAGTTCTATTCCCAGCACTGCCACTGACCTTGGGCAAGTCCCTTCCCCTCTTGGTGCCAGTTTCTGCTCAGAGTGTGAGCTCTTTGGGGCAGGGACCTTCTGGATGCCATAGGTTCTATGCAGAGACCAGCACTAGATCAGAGCTGGTCCCCCTAGAGGGGAAAGGCCCCATGTCCCATTCCGTGGCCCCTGAGCCAGCCAATCCCCCCATTATTCCCATGCCACTCGAACACCTCCCTGGTAGACAGCACGTCGCTGGGAAAGGCCGTACCCGGGTTGTCTTTGTCGATGTCAGAGTTGAGCTCCTGGCAGGCCACGCAGTAAAGTTTCCTCTGCTTGTCTTGGAGCAAGATGGTCTGTAAGGGAGAGACAGCCTGGTGTGGGACTTCAGGGCAGAGCAATGCAAGAGGGGGTTGTCCCAAGATGGGGGGGCAGTGAAACCAGAGCTGCTCCCCAGCTCTAACTCAAAGGCAGACTAGAACCACCCTCAGGCCTCTGATGAGGGAGAGGGAGCAAAAGGAAGGGAAGGAAAGAGAGCGGGTGAGGCCAGGAATTGTCACCCAGAGGGCTGGGAGCCCCATTGCATGGGAGGGACTAGACTGCATGGCCCTGGGGTGGAGCAGCTTCCCCTACAGCCTATCCTGGTCTGGGGCGGGAACACAATGTAGTAGGGTGGGTGGGTGGAATAGTCCACATGGGAAGGGGAGTATACCATGCTGTGGGGGTGGAGGGAACTCTCCCCCTCACCGCTGGGTGGTGGAAGCTCCCACTCACACTAGGCACTGAGGTTCATTCAACTCAGTATGCCTCCTTTTCCCCCCAGTCAGATCCATGGGCCCACTTAGCCTAGTATCCCACCCTTCCCACCTCCCAGATCAGACCAATGGGGCCACCCAGACCAGTATCCCTCCCCTCCCCCGTGGATCAGAGCCACAGGCCTATCCATATGATAGGGCTGGCCCCAGCCTGCTCCCTACTGGATCCCAGGCTAGAAGAGATGGAGCTGGCCTAGGACATTCCCTGCAGAGCTAGTGATGGATAGCTGGGGGCCCCTACACTGCCCTCTGCTCCTGCTTGGAGCACAGTGTCCTCTATTAGGCTTCCCACACAAGCCACAGGTCGTACCCCACACTCTTCGCAGCACTCCCCCAGCATGCGGTACCCCTTGAGCAGGTAGTTGCCCATCACTCTGCTGATCTTATCCTGCCGCTCCCTCCGTGCCTGGATCACCTTCAGCTCTGCCTCTGAAGGTGGCTCCCAGTTCCCATCATCGTTGCCTGAGGGGGGAGATGGGAAGTTGACAGAGCCATCGCACAGCATCCCTGCAAGCTGTCAGAGCAAGGACCCCATACCTGACACTGAGATGCAGTCAGCTGTGGGATGGGGCCCAGGAGATGTTTGTACAGGGCTCCCTCACCCAGCACCATGCCAATCTACAGTGATGCCAGCTGTGCCCATCTAGAAGGGGCAGTGCCACTGCACCCATGAGAGGCTGATCTGGCTGAAGCAGTTAAATAGGGTCTGTGTTGCCCCCTTCCCTCCGCTGCCAGATGCCACCAGCTCTAGCACTGCTTAGGGAGCCAGCTCCCACCGCAACCAGCCCCCTGACAAACAGTCCCTCCCCGCAGCCCCTATGTCCCAAACACCCCAACCGCATCGTCACCTCTTGCAGGGCTGCCCCTTCCTCTGCTTCCCCAGCCCCCACTCCTGCTCCCAGCTCAAGGCTCAGCTGCCCTTCCTGCTCCCCTCCCTAAATCCATCCCCTGCTCAGGGCACCCCCCAAGGGATCCTCGCCCGCTCCTGCCCCGCCCCCAGGCGGTACCTGCCGCGTTCAGGGCCATGCTACTCGCTCGGGACGCCCTTGCTGCTGTGCCGCTTCCGTCCCAGCCCCTTCCCCCTCCGACCGGAAGCCCCTCCATGTAGGGCACGCGGACTCAGTGCCGCGACGGAAGTGACGTTGTGCGAAGCCGGGAACAGGGAGCCCCGGCCCGGAAGCAAGGCGCAGACCCCGCCTCTCCGGCCGGAGGGGACCCGCCTCCTGGCTTCCGTCCCACCCCTGCCGCGGGAGATCGGGCCCTGTGGCGGCCTCGCTCCTCCCCTCCCAGCCGCGGGAAATGCGAGCTCCAGGGACACCCCCACCTCGGGGCCTGCTGCCCTCACAGACCAACGGGAGCCCGGACGCCTGGGTTCCATCCCCCGTCTCCACCCCTCGGGTTACCTGCGGCTGGGGCCGGTTCGCTGCCCCCTGCCCCCCATAACGGCACGTCCAGGAGGCAACCTCACAGCCCCCGCGGCTCACCTGGCACCAGGGTACAGGGCCCACCAACCCCTGCTCGAGCTGGCCCGGCTCCCCGCCGGTGTTGGTATCAGCCAGTTTCTAATCGCTGGTGTGACAAGCGGGGCGAGAGGAGCGCTCATTTAGTGAGAACGAACTGAAACAAGACAAGGGACCCGAAGAAAAACAATTCTTTATTCGCTTCTACACCGATGCTAGGAGCCTGGGTAATAAACAAGAGGAATTGCAGTTTATTGAGCAATGAGTAATAATTTGCCCCAGTAGGTATTTCTGAAACCCGCTGAGATGATTTGCGTGATCGGAATGTTAAAAATCTCTGTACGTAACCTATTTAGGAAGGGTCAGGTGGATGACAGGGGAGCAGCACTCTCAAAAATGGCGTGATCTGCTCCGCGTCACTGACAGCATGGAAGCAAGAGACCATGAATGCCCACGGATCAACATCCTAACTGATAAAGCACAAGGTGGGCCACTACTTGGCATCTTCTACAGACCACCATATTGCACCTGCAAATTTAGCCATTTCACTGCTCACCCCCCACTTCCAGATCATTAACTATATCGAACACTGACCTGGTGTGGAACCTGGTGGGCTCTGCTCTGAATCTTTCACCACGATGAAAGCAGACCATGTATTTAACGCTACCCATTGTTTCCTGTGTCCTAGCAAGTTTCTGGTAGATGGCAAAAGTTTCTCTCTCTCCCCTCCCCACTTCTTTCCTCACTCTTGGGAGGGACTCTGCTAGGGCCTTTGTGAGTTCAGATGAATGCTAGGAGCTGATTCTCCTTCACTGACATTTAGTTTGGAGACATGCTCCAAGATGTCTAATACACGAGCTCAGCCTGACTTTCCTGGTCAGTTAGAGCTCTTCCTACCACCAGTGTTGAGGGCTTTGTTGATTGTGTTTCTTCCAAACAGTTTAGTGAGGAATGAAGTAAGATTTTCTGGAGCTTTTTTAAATAGGCACAAAATTTGTTACCATCCCATAGAGCAGCTGTTTATGAGGTGCTCCCAAGAATATCTCATCTACTTCTTTCTTGTTAACTCTTGGATGTCTTGCTGACTTCTTGCTATCAAATTGGTTCCAGCACTGCATCTTCTGACACCTCAGTCCCTGGTAGCACCATATCTTTGTTACCACAGAAGAGCAGGTATCTCTCAGCATCCTCTGTGCAGAGGGCTGAGGGAAAGGAACATAGCATGTCAGCAATGTCCTTATCCTCCTTGACTGCCCCCACATCAGTTTAGGTGGTTCATAGGGAGAACCTCCAGCCACTGCTGTGGAGTCACTGTCATGCCTTCACAATGCTGTTTGGTAACAAAAAGTGTAATGAAGAAAACCAGCAAAGTTGGCAGTGTACTGCAGCAGGACTAGAAAGCTCCCGCACCTTGCCTGCCCCTTGCTTCCCAACATACAAGCTGGGCCTAGAGTTTTCAAAGCCACCACTGGCATTTAGGCATCACATCCCCTTTGTCAGGCCATTTTATGATAGTCTAGTTCCACCCGCATAGCGCCCACCTAGTATCTCCTGCAGAGGTCCTTGAATTCAGATCATCCCTTGGGCTGAGCCAGAGTGCTGCCTCTCGAGAGACAACCCATCTGGACTAAAAGACTCCAAGGAATGGAGAATCTTCCCTCCCCCTCTGCAGGTCAGTTGTTCCACTGGGGGAATCCTCTCCCTGGGAAATACTTGCCCCTTATTGCCAGTGTTAATTTGTGTGGCATCAGTTCCCAGCCCTGCTGGGCATTTGTCTGGGAGATTCCCACACCCTTGACTGTCAAATCTCCCACTATAGAGACTGACAGACTGGGATCAAATCACCCCAGTTAACCTTGGCATCACTGAGTTAAATGGGCTGACTTCTCAAGGCATGTTTCCCCACCCTGCAAACATCCTCATGCCTCTGTCCTGAGCCCTTTCCAATCCCTGGCCTGGATATGCTGTCCCATTGGCAGTCTCTCCTATGCCATACGGAGGGGTAACACCACTCTCTCATGGGCACCCAAATCCCTTTGGCAGCTTTGAAACTCATCTACACAAGGAGTGAATAAGGACTGGGAATGGCTGAGCCATTACAAACATTGAATCTATCTCCCCTTGTAAGTATTCTCACCCTTCTTAGCAAACTGTCTGTACTGAGCTATCTTGATTATCACTTCTAAAGTTTTTTTTCCCTCTTACTTAATTGGCCTCTCAAAGTTGGTAAGACAACTCCCACCTGTTCATGCTCTCTGTATGTGTGTATATATATATATATATATATCTCTCCTTAATATATGTTTCACTCTATACGCATCCGAAGAAGTGGGCTGTAGCCCACGAAAGCTTATGCTCTAATAAATTTGTTAGTCTCTAAGGTGCCACAAGTACTCCTGTTCTTTCTGCTCAAGAGAGTCAGGCTGGAGGTTGACACATATCATGGCTTGAGATTTACGTTCAACCTACAGACAGAGTGAGATTTTAGGAGGGCAGGGGAGTTTGTGCTGGGTCTGCCTGCTCCATGGGATGGCTCAGAGCTAAGGAAAGCTGTTGCATTGAAATGTTCTGACGTGTTTTACCAGCACTCCCCACCGTGGCAGTGCTGCAACACGAGTTTGGGCTAGCTGTCTGCTATACTTCCCAATGTTCCCACTGTGGGACTGGCCAGAAGCTGCTCATCCTGCTAAAGTTCAACCCCAAGTTCACCTTGCAAGATGCCTTTAGGAAACAGCAATGGCCTCTGAACAGAGCTCCTCCAAACAGGTGGCAGATTTGATCATCCCCCAAGCCAGACTGGAAGAGCACAGCCAATGACTGTCATCTTGAGGACTAGACTGAGAAGGGGAGTGGTTCCGGAGAGATTGTTCAGAGATAATGTAGCCCTTGATGAGCTAAGGATCACTCCCTAGAAGTGTTACAATGCAGAAATGGGGGGTTTCTTCATCACCAGAGGAAGCTAGAGTGCTGGCAAGAGATACCAGAGAACTGGGCAAGAGGGGAACCAGGACGGTTGGAAGCAGCACAGACTGGGTTAAAGGACAGAATAGAACAAGGGTGTACAGCCTAAAGCCAGAAGACACTACGGTGATCACCTGTCCGACCTGCCGCATAGCACAGAACCTCACCCCTGACTCCTGCATCCAGCCCAGCTATCAGTGTGCTTCTAAGCTAGCAACCTTCTATGGAGTAGCCACACGCTGGAGATGCTGCCAGGGGAAGGCGATGTTAGTAGCACCTCATCTGGAGGCGTCTGGCTGGCTGGGTTTTCTGGGAGCACCATCCCCATCCTTGGGAAGCCTTTGGGCTTTACTTGCGAGTGTCTCGTTTGAGCGTGAACAAAGCTCAACCCTGGGAGAAGGGGAGGAAATGCGACCGCTAGGAAGATGAGTGCAGGGAAGTAAACTAGATGACCTTCTGAGGTCTCTTCCAGTTCTATGATTCTATGTGGGATGCTGCAAACACAAGGGCCCAGATCCAGCTTCTAAGACCCTGGTTCACAAGAGCCTCCCTCTGTACAGCTGGCACGTGTGGGAAGGCCATTGCAGATAACAGGAGAGAAGGGACCGTACCCATCCCCCAGCCTGCCTCCCTGTATCACATGGGCTGGAGGTTCACCTGCAGCCATTCCTGCCCCTAGCCCAGATCTGTGCTGGAGCCAGAGCACAGCCTTTAGAGACATTTGGCCTGGATGTAGCGCCCCCAAGGGATGAAGCATTCCTCCCACCGTCCCAGGGGGAGCTGCCCCGCTGGGGAATCCCCCATCCTGACAAACATTTGCCCTTCATTGCTAGTCTGAATTGACCCAGGGTGGATCCTGCCTGATGAATCTCACTTGGCCTTTGTGAGATTTGAGTCCTCCACTCTCTGGAGTATCCTCCCGGCAAAGCAGGGACCCTCATCCTGGACTCAGCACCTTGGCACAGATGAGAGCTGGATTCGCAGATAGCTAGGATCACACCAGGGCTTGGCTGCTCTCACTTGCAGGTCACTGGCACCATGTTTACACTGGGCCTAAAAACTGGCTTCTAAACCAAATTTACACCAAACCAGAGCAATTTAAACAAGCCCAAAAGGCTGTGCGGGGGCCGGTGTTGAGTTGCTGGATGCTTAATAGGCTGGGAGAGTTGGGCCAGGTGGCTATGAACCCTATTGCAGCATAGTCTGATGTGTGATACATTGTGGGTGCTAAGTGATGTGGCCTGTAAAGCAACAGTAGCAACATTAAATAGGTTCCCAGCTCTGTCCGGGGCACCTGGCTACAAGGCTGGGGATGGGTTCCCGTCTCTGTCCGGGGCACTTGGCTACGAGGCTGGATTCCCAACTCCATCCTGGACACCTGGCTACGAGGCCGGGGGTGCGTTCCCAGCTTTGTCCAGGGCACCTGGCTACTAGGCCAGAGGTGGGTTCCCAGTTCCATATGGGGCAGGGTTCTGTGATGTTTAATAAGTTCTCACTCCATCCAAGTGATCTGGCTAGGAGGCTGGCAATGAAGGATTCTCCTGTGTGTAGCAGGTCCTGCACTCCAAGCACTGCCATGCTTTAAGGCTGTGCCTGCCCCTCCTCCACCTCCTTGCCAGCCCCATCATCCTGGGGGCCCTCCCCGCCCTCCTTAAGGGGCCAGCAGGGCTGCCAGCCATGCAGGTGGGTGCTCTGGTGTTTGATGAAATTGGAGCCATGGCTGAAGCTCTTGCCGCAGTGCTGGCAGTGGTAGGGGCGCTCGCCCGTGTGGGTGCGGCGGTGCTGGGCCAGGTGGGCGGCACGGGAGAAGGCCTTGCCACAGTCGGGGCACTGGTAGGGACGCTCGCCCGTGTGTACGCGGTGGTGCTGCAGGAGGTCAGAGCTCAGCACAAAGCTGCGCCCGCAGTCGGTGCAGCGGTAGGGGCGCTCGCCCGTATGGATGCGCTGGTGGCGGATCAGGTTGGAGCTCAGGCTGAAGGCCTTGCCGCACTGCTGGCACCGGTAGGGGCGCTCGCCACGGTGCGTGCGTTGGTGCTGCAGCAGGTTGGAGCCATGGCAGAAGCTCTTGCCGCACTGGGCGCAGCGGTAGGGGCGCTCCCCGGTGTGGGTGCGCTGGTGCTGCACCAGGTGGGAGCTGCGGGAGAAGGCCTTGCCACAGTCGGTGCAGCGGAAAGGCTTCTCGCCTGTGTGGGTGCGGCGGTGCGTGGCCAGGTCGGAGCTGAGACCGAAGCGTTTGCCACAGTCGGTGCATGGGTAGGGGCGCTCACCCGTGTGGGTGCGCTGGTGTCGTGCCAGGTGGGAGCTGCGGGAGAAGGCCTTGCCGCAGGCTGGGCACTTATAGGGGCGCTCGCCGGTGTGGGTGCGCTGGTGCCGGATCAGGTAGGAGCTCTCACTGAAGCTCTTGCCGCAGTCGCCGCAGTGGAAGGGGCGTTCGCCGGAATGGATGCGCTGGTGCTGCGCCAGATTGGAGCGGCGGCTGAAGGCCTTGCCGCAGGCCGGGCAGCAGTAGGGGCGCTCGCCAGTGTGTGTGCGCTGGTGCCGGTGCAGGTTGGAGCTCTGATTGAAGCTCTTGCCACACTCGGTGCACTCGTACGGCTTCTCGTCGAGCCGCAGCAGCCGGCGGGCCAGACCAGGGCTCAGCTCGTAGCTGCGCCCCCCCTCAATGTAGCGGCATGGCTTCACACCCATCTGTGTCACCCGGTGCACAATGATGTCACCAAACTCCTCCAGCCCCTGCTCCAGGTCACCAGAATCATCCGGCGCCTGTGCCCCAATGCCCGGGCTCTGGCCAGCCATGTCCCATGGGGAGCCGGGCGAGACGTCGCCCTTGGAGACCCCTGGCCACATCTTGTGGGATGGCACCATCTCAGGGCCTTCCTGGTCGGAATCCTCCTCCTCTGAGAGACAGGCGGCACTGTCGTCTGCCGGAAGAGAGCAGAATGCAGGTGAGCGTTGCTCTGGGTATGGGAAGAAGAGCTCTGGGGTACGAGGGTGGGCAACAGGGCACAGATAATGCATGGCCAGAAATCAAGGCCCTGTCGCACTAAGCACTGCACAGCCTGCCCCTGCCCAAGATCATGGGAGCCTGTTGCACTGTGTGCAGCAGAGGCACAGACACACACCTGACTGACATCGGGGGCCTGTCATGTTGGGTGCTGCACAGACACACAATGAGAGAAAGACCTTGGCCCAAAGAGCTCACGATCTAAATAGACAGAAGGGTGCGAGGAGAAACAGAAGCATCAGGAGGGAAAGGGAATCGCTCAAGGTCAAAGCTGGGGATAAAACCCAGGAGTCCTGGCTCCCACCCCAGTGCCTGCCCACTAGACTCCATTTCCTCTTTTTTAAGCTCTATATTATGCTTCACTCACTGGCAGCTTCCAAATGGACTGACCCAGTCACTCACCTGCTCCAACCTCCATTTCCTCTGAGCCCTGTGGATCCGGGACACTGGACTCCTCCCCTGGTTCCATCTGCGTCTGGGTCAGGGGCCGTTAGCCCTGTTTGGAGCAAGCAAAGGGGTGAGATGAGATCCCTTCAGGGACCATCTGCATGATCTGAGCCCCAGCTCCTTCTCCCCAGAGGGGGCATTGGGGAAACCCCCTGGAGATTTATTAGAGTGAGGAAAACACCTGCTGCCCCCTACTGGATATTAAGGGATTTGTGAGTATCACATGGCCTCTCTTAAATGCCCAGCTCCTGGAAGCAGGAGATTGAGTGAAAGTTGCAACTTTTGTTCTTAAAAGCTGAACCCCGTATAGATCATTTTTAGGATGCTCTTGATTTCTAAGCCAGCCTCATGAGTTTTTTAGTACTTGGTGGCTTGGTGATGCTGTTTGTTCACTGGAAACAAACCATAAATGCACAATGCCAGGTGTTACACATCCTCTTACAAATCACTTTCAAAACACTAATGAAAAGCCAGCTCTCATACAGTGCTTTTGACCCATGATCTCAAAGCTCTTTATAAAGCAGGTCACTATTGTCCCCATTTTACAGAGGAGAAACTGGGACACAGAGAGGGGAAGGATTGCTCAAAGTCACCCAGCAAGTGAGCTGGGAATAAAACCCAGGAGTCTTGGCTCTAGCCCCTCCTCCACTGTAACTGACTAGACCCCACTCCTCTCCCAGAGCTGGGCTAGAACTCAGGAGTCCTGGCTCCTAACCCCCACTACTCTAACCTACTAGACTTCATGCCCAAACCAGAGCAGGGATAGAAACCAGGAGTCCTGGCTCCCAGCCCTCAACTCCTGCTCTACCCACCAGATCCCACTCCCTTCCCAGACCCATGGATGGAACCCAGGAGTCCTAACTCCCAGTCTACTACTCTAACCTCCTAGGTCCCACTCCCCTTCCAGAGCTGGGGACAGAAGCCAGGAATACCCATCGCTCCAGGTACTCTAGCCCAGGAACCAGGTGAGGGCACTCTGAAAACACAAGGAAGGAAGCCTGGGGAAAAAATCAGCCTAGACCACTCAGGCTCTTGGACACTGTGGCCAAAATCCCTGATAGAAAATCCCACTGAATGAAGGGAAATTGGGCCCCCAAACCTCTCTTGGTCTCTAGTGCCCTGGAGCATCAGCTTTCAAGTGGTAAATGGCGAAATCATGGTGAGAAGTCGCTTCTACCCACCTTATTGTAGATTGTTGTCTTCCAGGACACCATGCCCCACCCTAAGCGGCTGCGGTGTGTGTGGGTATGTGTGGATGACAGAAAAGCTTTAGGAGGCTTTGATCATTGTCAGTGAGACAGAGGAGATTAGAACCCAAACATTAAATGGCTATTGAAATTAGTCATAAGGGCAGACTGGTCCAGTGGGCAGGCCACTGGAGTGGAACTCTTAGGTTCTTGCCTAACTTGGGGACAGAAGTGGGGTCTAGTGGTTAGAGCAAGGGAGAGACTGGGAGTCAGGACTCCGGGTTCTATCTCAGCTCTGCCACTGACTTTGGGCAAGTCCCTTCCCCTCCCAATGCCCATTTTCCTTCCCACTTCTTGTCCATTTAAAATTATAGGCCCTGGGGCAAACTGAAAAATTGATCCTCCAGAACCTGCTGCGTGACACACAGCAAGAGACAATCCCTGCCCCAAAGAGCTCCCAATAAACCCATGCTTCTCGCAGCCCCTAGGCAGGCTATGAAAGGCCAATCAGGGGTCCTGAGGCACTGCAAATGTTATTACAATCTCTCTCCCGCCACACTCTCTCCCCCACATACCTTGACCCTTCAAGGTCAAATATTTTCCATCAACCTCTCAAAATAAACACTGCATTATATATCTACAGTTAGCATTGTTGTCAGTGATAGATGATTTTACTACACCTCTACCCCGATATAAAACAAATTTGGATACAACGTGGTAAAGCAGTGCTCCGGGGGGGAGGGGCTGCGCACTCCGGTGGATTAAAGCAAGTTCGATATAATGCGGTTTCACCTATAATGCGGTAAGATTTTTTGGCTCCCGAGGACAGCATTATATCGAGGTAGAGGTGTATTAATTTGATATCAAAGCTGAGTGGGAAATCACAAAAAATGTTGATTTCAATTAAGGGGTGACTGACCTGGGAAGGTTGAGAAACACCGGTGTGTGTATACGAAAGGTGGGGTGGGAAACAAAGGCACCAAGAGGGGAAGGGACTTGACCAAGGTCAGTGGCAGAGCCAGGAATAGAAACCAGTCATCCTGACTTTCAGCCACCCCCTTTCCCCTAACCACTAGACCCCACTCCCCTCTGTCAGCTGAGAAAGCAACCTAGGCATCCTGGCTCCCAACTCCCCTTGCTCTAACCACTAGACCCCACTCCTCTCCCAGAGCTGGGAATGGAGCCCAGAAATCCTGACTCCCAGACTACTGCCCTCTCCACTGGCCTGTGCTGCCCCTCATTAGATCTTTTGGGGTGCTAGCCCCCACCCCATGTAATCAGTCCCTGTAAGTAAGTACCTGCTGTACGAGAAGACCTGTGCTAATGGGGGTGGTTCGGCCCAACTCCTGATTCACAGCAGGAGCCCTCACCCAGCTGCCCACGCCATCTCTGTGACAATGACCCTGCATGATGCACAACATCCCAATAACTCCCTTTCCAGAGACCCCATAGCATTAAATTGCCCTTGCACCCTCAGCACAACAGGAATTGACAAGGTGGGGGAGGTAATAGCTTTTATTGGACCAATTACTACTGGTGAGAGACACAAGCTTAAGGCCAGACCTGAAGAAGAGCTCTGTGTAAGCTCAAAAGCTTGTCTCTCAAAGTTGGTTCAATAAAAGATATTACCTCACCCACCTTGTCTCTCTAATATCCTGAGAGCATACAACAACACTGCACACAGGAATTACCTTGACTATCCCCACAGGCCTGGGCGCATATACAATCAGCTCCCAAAGGACTTTACAGACCGTACCCGCTTTTTTGTTTGGAACATTGGAGGTAATTGTACACACATGGCACTCACTGAAATGCAGCTGCCTTAGGGATGGGGATTGTTTATACAGGATCCCTCATCCGGAGCAGTGATGCAGCCACTGCTGGAGTGCGGCACAGGGGGCATTTACATAAGATCCCTCATCCAAAGCTGAGATGCAGCCACCTCTGGAGTGAGGTGCACAGGCTGTTCATACAGGGATCCCTCGCCTGGCACTAAGATACAATTGCCTCTGGGATGGAGCAGTTCATACAAAACTCTCTCATCCAGTGCTGAGATACACACGTCACTGGGGTAAGGCACAGGGGCTGTTTGCTCAGGCATCCCTCACCTGGTGCTAGGATGCAGCCTCCTCTGGGGTGGGGCACAGAGATTGTTCACACACAGATCCCTCACCCCAGTCCTAAGATGCAGTAAGACCTAATGGGTGTTGCCAGTCAAAGGCAGTGGGGCTGATGCCGGACACTGGGGTAGGACAGAGATGCCCCAGCACAGTGTGTGTGTGTGTGTGTGTGTGTGTGTGTGTGGTGGTGGTGGTGGGGGGGACCGGATCTATTCCGGGCCCCGTGATCTGCAGCCAGGACTGGACTGGCTCTTTTCCCCCAGGCCCTCTAGGGCTGCCCCTTCTGGGCACTCACCTGGCTCTCCACAGGGCACGGGAGGAGGATGCAGGCAGAGGCTGGGGGGTCCTGCAGCAACAGCAGCTGGCTAAGAAAGGAGAGCGCAGCCTGGCCCCTTTGTGTGGCTTCCCCTGCAGGGCACCCTGGGAAATATCCAGGCTCTCGCAAGTCGCAAAGCACTCTGGGGAAGGTAGTTCCTATGGGGCGGGGACTCCAGAGGTGAAGGTTGCTTGGCTCCAAGAAAGGTGGTTGCTATGGGTCGAGTCCTTTCCAGGAAGCAGTTGCTATGGGGTGGAGGAGAGGTGATTTCTATTGGGGGGGAGGGGTGGTGCCTGCTGCAGGGATGGCAGTTTCTAGTGGCGAGGGAGGCACCGAAGGTGGTGTCTATGGTGGGAGGGGCTTGGGGCACAGCTCCAGAGAAGGTGGTTTTTGTGTTTTGGGGGAAGTACTTTCTATTGGGGCACAGCTCTGGGAGAGGTGGTTTTTATAGGGGGGCTTTGGGGAAGGTGGTTTCGATGTGGGGAGCAGGGCTCCCCCCTGCAAGGTCAGTTCCCTATGGCTGTGCCTAAAGCCCTGCCACCGCATCATGGCCCGATCCCCACTTGGCTTGTTGGTGGCAGAGATCCCCCAGCACCTGGCCCAGCAGCCAGCGTGTCTGCATGAAAGGAAGAGCTGACCCCACTGCACTCTGCCCCACAGAGACCCCTTCTGGGGCAGGGCTGGTAATTAACACCCACCCTGAGATGCACAGAGCAGTTCCCCCTGCTCGGAGCAATTAGCTCAGTCTCCCTGTAGTCTCAACCAGAGTCACTGCATCAGTTACACTGCTCCAAGCGATCAGCTCAGGTTTTCTACAGATGCAGCCAGTGTCATTGGACTGATTAGACCCAAAGCAATTCCCTCTCTCAGGTAATTGCCTCAGGATCTCTACAGACTCCGGCCATGTCTAAACTAGTAATCTTACAGCAGCATAGCTGTATCGATGCAGCTGTGCTGCCGTAAGATCTCCCGTGTAGCTGTTCTATGCCGACAGAGCTCTCCTCTCGACGTAATTAAACAACCCCCACGGAGCCGCGGTAGCTATGTCAGCGCTGACATAGCACTGTCCACAGCGGCACTTCTGTCAGTCAAAGGGATTTTTTTTTCTACACCCAAGTGACATAAGTTATAGTGACAAAAGCGCTAGTGTAGACATAACCTCAGGCAAGCCCCACTGCATTGGTTACACCTGGGCTTTCCTGCTCTTGGAGCGATTGGATGAGGCTCACTGCAGACTGAAGGAGGCATCACTGCATCAGATTACATGTTCAAACTTTTCTCCCCAACCACAAGGGCTGGAAGCTTTTTATTTGAAATGGATAGAGCCCTGCAAATCCACAGGTATCTGCAGACCATTTTTGCAGATTGGATACAAATTTTCTATCTGGACAGGACTCTATAAATGGAAGTTGAGACTCTGGTATAGTAATGAATCCAGACACTGGTGCCAGAACCTGGGCATGGGCCTATACTGCCTTAATCCAGCCCTGCTGGGTACAACCCAAGTTCCCAGTACTGCTCCAAACCGCAGCGCATTATGGATGATTTTTCACCAGCGTCTGAGCCAAATGCACTCAATTCCCACAATCCTGCATGGAGCAATACAGACTGGTTGGTAGCTTCTGGCTGGGATGACCTCTTGGCACCAGAAGGTAGTATAGTGGCCCCAAGGGCATTGTGTGACAGCACTAGGGGAAAAGTCCACCATGTCTGTGGTATGATGCTGCCCTTTGTTGAACTTAGACACAATTCAACCTAAACCAAGGTTGACCCTGGGCTGGTACAACTCATACCTCAATCTGCACATTACTGTAGGGTGTGTCTGAAAGGAGGGTGGGTGCAATCAGCACTGGCTAATACGCTACACATGACAGCAAGCTGTTACTCTTCTAGCTACCTGATGAGCTCTGCAGCAGGAAAGCTGAGGAGCTAAGGTGTAAGGTGAGAAATTCCTGCTCTCCTATAAAGAGCTGTGTGTCATCTCCAGTGCACTGCCCACAGGGAGCCCGTCTCCATCCCTAACCCATATTGTGGTGACTGTTGTAGCTAGCAGGATCTTCACACATTTAATGGAGTGGGAGGAAGCAAGATCTGAACATGGAGGAGGGACATGAGAGGCATCTCTGACCCAGGATAGGAAAATCATGGGGGGGGGGGGGGGGGCATAGTGCCCCCCTGAAATTACTTCCCCAGCCATCCTATGCGTCTAGGGGATTAAACACTCAGCTCCCACTTGTGAATGGTGCACAGCCCATGCCTCTACCTCCAAGTGCCAGCACAAAATCTGAGCTCCACAACCTTCCTCTGCGTGAGGCAGCCCTCCCACATAATCTGACCCCTTTATTCTGCATCTCATTCCCATGGGTATTGCCACAATGAAGCAGACCTGTGGGCCTATCTAGCCCAGTATCCCCTCTCTGCCAGCTGCTTCAGAAGGTGCATGAATCCCCAGAGGAGGTAGCACTGGAATAATTGGTGACCTTCTGACCCCCTTAGCTAAGGGTCAGCTCAGGCTCTGAAACAGGCAGGCTTAGAACCATTCACAAGCTCTTCTTTATTCTTCATTGTTTAATTCTAGTTATTCCCAATGCCCCTATAAGCATCGGATCCCTTTTTGGAGTCTACTCAGCTCTCGCCCTCAGTGACATTTTGTGGCAACAAGTTTCCCAGACTAAGTGTGCGATGAGTGTACGAAGAAGTATTTCCTTTTGCCAATTTTCAGTTTCTCTACAACCCTTGTTCTTGTATCATGAATCTTGTATCCCGCCTACCTTCTCCAGTGCGTCGTCTTTCATCAGGTTCCAGACTGTCTCCTCTCTAAAGATGAACAACCGCAGTCTTTTCAATCTTTCTTAAGACGAGATTTCCCCCTCCATTCTTGTCCCCCATCTCTAAAGCCAGTTGGATTCATACAGTTTGAGGTCAGAAGGGACCACTGGATCCTCAAGTCTGTAACAGGCCAGAAAATCTCAGCCAGAGATTCCTGAATCAGGCACCTCCCTTCTATCTGAACTATAGCATATCCTTTAGAAAGACATCTTAAGGCTTAATGTATGAAATGATCAAAACTAAACACAGAATTTCAGAAGTGGGCAGCTCTCTGCTTTGGGAAGGATGGTCCAGTGGTTCAGGCAGCAGCTGGGGTCTCAGACCTACATTCAATTTGCTGCTCCACCGCAGACTCACCTTGGGAAAGTTGCATAAAGCTCGTTCTGCCTCAGTTTCTTCCACTGTAACATGGGGACAATAGCACTGCCCTGCCTGCTGGGATGTAACGATAACTTCATTAAAAGAGACTGAGATGCGCAGACACTATGGTAAGAGGGGCCTATTCGTACCTAAAATAGATGTACAAAGTGGTCTTAGTAATATCTTTAGTATTATTCTCCACTCCATTCTTCCCTACCATTTCCTCATAAACGCCTTATTTAACCTAATCTTCTCTCCCCACCCCTCTCTATGAGGGGATCACCCATTCCTCAGGCATTTGCAGCTTCCCATTATGGCTTGACTCAGAGGCTAAGATGCGCTTTGAAATATATATATAAAAATATATTCTCACTAGCTGAGAGCTCTTTGGGGCAGGGACTGTCTCTCACTAGGGCTGCTTGAGCCTCCCGCAGTTACTCTAGTACAATTCCACTTCCTCAAGTCAGCTCCTGCATGACTGAATCAGTTCCCTGCACGGATTGAAGTGAAGAGCTTGGCCTCGAAGCATAAACCTCTACTGTTCAAGCTGAACAATGAGGTTGCAGCAGACACAAATGCCCTGGGCCCTGCTGGGGGTAGGAGATGAACTCATCGGGGGCTAAGGTTTTTTTTCCTGAAAGAAGGAACAGCCAGGGCCCTCTGTTGGAAATTTTTATTTTGCTGGAAAAGCCGTGGTCAAAACTCCACACCAGATTCTAACAGATAAGCTTCTATGCAAGCACTAGCTGCTTTGGAAACACCTCAGCCACAGTCTAGTCTCAGAGGATGTGAGTTTGAACTGGGATTCAGATCAACTCCCAAGACGACAACAACAAATAAATAAAGAGGAGACTTGGGATTCTCCATCCACAACGCTGAGAAGAGAAAGGAAATAATGACATGAACTCTATGAGCAAGTTACCTGGAAGACAGTGAATCCCCACCCCAACCCATGCAGAACCTGAGCCCAGACAGGGCCAATGTGGAGTTATGGGAAGAAAGGAACTATGCTTGCAAGTGTGGTGAAGTGCTCAAGGACTGAAAAATTAAGGAAAAAAAAGATACAGCGGGTCACAACTTTACTGAAACACAAGAACCTCCATTAAAAATAAACACACTAGAGGCAGCCAATACCCGTCGCAGGCAGCGGGACGGTGGGGGAAGTAGGACAAACTTTCCCGTGTAATGGGAGCCCGAGGGTCCGCCCGAGAATACGCTACCTGAAAGAAAGCACAATACAGTTTCAAAGGCTTATGTCAGAAGTAGCCACGGTGGCAAAAAGCCCAGAGATCTCAAGCCCACCCCAAGCCCTCGCACTGTCCACACACACAAGCCATGCTGGTTTTAAGTTAGCTTTAAACTGGTGCAAAGCCCTGGGTGGATGCTCCTATTCTGAAGTACTTTAAACCATACAATAACCACGTCCATAACCAATTTACACTGAAATGAAATAAGCCTGGTTTAAAGCCCACCCACTTGTCTTTCTTGCACTAGTTTCTGTCAACCAGTTTAAGAATCCCACCTTAAGTGAAAATTGATGCAACTTTCTAGTGTAGATAGTGCTAAATCTCCATGGGAGTTAGCTCAACTTCACCGCAAGGTAGCTCAAAAACCAAAGGAGCACCTTGCCTAACACGAGACATGAAGCGTGGTCCAGTTGATTGGGAACTAGACTGAGAATAAGGAGACCAGTGCTCTCTTCCCCTCTCTGGGTGAGGAGGAGCCTGTAGAACTCCTGGTTTCTATTCCTGGCTCCGCCATTGAACTGCTGACATACCTGGGCCTCTCTGCACATCTGGTCCTCCTCCCAACCTATTTAGACTGCAAGCTCTTCAGGGCAGGGACTCTCTTTGTCTGCGGAGCGCTAAGAACAGTGGCACTTTGATCTTAATTGGGGCTTCTACGAGCTACCATAACACTAGGCTGACTGGGCCAAATTACTAACACTTTAGCTTTATAGTAATTGACGAATCTCCACAACAGCCCCTGGGTGGTAAGACGACAATAGTGAAATGACTCAAAGCTTGTTACATAGGGACACTCTGGAAAGTGAAGATGAATTAACTAACCGTGTGAATTTTAAGTGGATTAAACTGCATTAAGTCCCTGTGTGGATGCTCTTGTTCAGAATTAAAATAGCCTTACTTTGGTTAGCTTAATTCACTTCCAAAGTTAATTAAACTAAACTGACCTGAGGCCACTGTAGTTCTGAATAAGAATGTCCACACAAGGATTTAATGCAGTTTAATTAATCCACTTTAAAAGCTAATTCACAATTTTCTCACGTGTCCCCATGTAGACAAACCCTTAGTTTGCTGTAGCTTAACCCTCACTACAGCCAACTAAAGACACTTCAATTCTGAATGAGAGTGTCCACATAGGGGTTTGATGTGCTTTTACCTCACACTTTCAGTTAATTAGTTTTAACTCCCCAATTGTTTCCTTGTAGACTAGACCTCAGAGTTAGACACAAGATTAGAACTCGGGCCTGCCTGCCTCCCAATGCTGCACTTTTCTCTAGTCTAGACCACACTGCCGCTGCCACAGGTTTCACCCGCAGAAGCCAATGGAGCTACATCTACTTCTGACTGTGCAGCACTTAGTGAAAATATTCAGCAGCAGGTACAAGTTAGCCCAAGATGACTTTGAAGTCCCTGGAGTTTAATTTTAATGCTAAGTGAAGTCTGTTCTGTGCTCTCACTCTGGTTCCCATTCAGCAAAGCATGTGCTTACATCCATCCCCATTCAGCAAAGCACATGCTTAAGTTCCACTGACTCACAGCATGAGCTCAGTTTTAAGCACGCGGTTCACTGTCTGGCTTAACTAGGGCCACTAGCTACTATCACGTATATTCTGCTGACAACAGGAGTCAATGGCATTTTGGGAGGCCCTTTGCTCTTGCAATGACTTGGCAGCCAGAGTGCTGAGTAGAAGGTTATCAAACAGAATGAAGGAGTTAAAGTTTTAGCTAATCACTGCTTTGGGGTTTCATTGCCTTCCAAGTGTCACTCCCCCTACCGCCTACCACAATCTTGGCCAATGCCCAGTTTTGCACATCCAACACATACTGACAGGTTACAGAGCTAGTGCATTAACAAACTGCATTCACAGCCAAATTCTCACCACTCCACCTGTGGAATACTTCATGGGCTTTTACAAGACAGAGAGGTGAAGCTGATATAAGAGCTCATGTCAGAGGCAAAATGTATTTGTTGATTCAGGCACTCCACTGGTTGAACACAGTTGTCCACATTAATGTGAGTTATTTTGCTCTGCTGTACTCAAGAGTCCTTCAAGCTAAAACAACGCAGCACGAACTATCTGCTCTTATCACTGCTAAAACCTGAGGGAACTGAATCAAAGGTATGTTTTTAGAAGGCTCTTGATATTCTAGAGCAGCATGTGCATTCTAGCAGTCTCACAAACTTGAAAGCCCATGTATGATGATGATTTATAAATGTAAAGCCAGACGGGACCATTAGTATATGTGCTGCCACTCCTGTATAACACAGGTGAGAGAATGTCACTCAGTTCCCCAACTTTGAGCCCAATACGTTGTGTTTGAGTAAAGCACTTTCCAGAAGACAGTCAGGCTGGACTGGAGGCTTCATGAAATGGAAAATACACCACTTCCCTTGGGAGTTTATTCCAATGGTTAAATCAACCTCACTGTGTAAAACTTGTGCCTTATTTCTAATTTGACTTTCTCTGGATTTAACTCTCAGCCATTGGTTCTTGTTCTGACTGTCCCTGCTAGATGTAAAAGCCCATTAGTAGCCAGGATTTTCTCCACATGAAGACACTTATACACTGTAATCAGGTCACCTGTTGAGCAGGACCTGGTTTGGGGAGACATAAGGAATGGGACTAGGATGACAGAAAAGGCAGCAGAAAGCTCCCAGAATTTTCTTTCCATTTGTGATTTCTGCCACTGCACCCAAATGTAGGGGTAAAGAGTGAAGGTTAAAAGAAGCCAGGAGCATGGGAGGGGCAGGGGAGACAGGAGAAGATGAGCAGGGCTTGGGAAACAGACCCCTAAAACCTGCAACCCCAAGCCAGGAGTTTGGAGCAGGGCAACAGGTCAGGCCACAGAGGCTAATTTATGAAGACATGGTCAGGATGGACAGCATAGCTATGCACTTGTGGGAAGAACCACCACCAGTGTGTCCATGGCATTGGAAGGGCCCTGGACAGCACCGAGTGTCAGCAGAATATATGAAGGCTGTGGTGGCAATGGGGGCGAGAGATGGTTCAGAGTTACACAAAGGGGAATTAGTCAGGAATAACAGGATGGAGTTAAAGGAAATAGCAGGTGAAAAACTGAGGGCTAATATCCCAAGAGAAGCAGGAATCCTGGTGTTTGAGTTACTTGGAACAGGACAAGACGAAAACCATGAGAAAACTCCTGAGTTACAGTTGGTGCCAGGGTGAACTTGCTTCATGTTTTAAAGCTTTGCTTTGCAACCACAAGGCCTAACAACTTAAGTAAGCAGATTCTCACACAATCACATGACTGCTGGGGCTTTAACACCAACTATTGTAAGACTTGTGATACAGTTGTGAGAGTCGGCAATACAGAAGTTCCTGTCCATGTGAAATGTACTTTTAAGATTAAAGCGGACAGATTTTTTAAAAATTGGAATTTACTCTTGTTGCATTTCACTGAAACAATGAAAACAGACTGGTTAACTAGACTTTGTTTAGTCTGTATCTACTGGCTCTCGGATGCTGCAAACAACGTAGGGAAAGATTTCTTTCATAAATCTTACTGGACTTTTAAAATAACAAACATCTCTACTGACCCTAGCATTTTACAGGTTTTCATGCCACAAAGGACCTCCTGTAGTCAGGCCTAATCGGGCCTCCTGTACAACAGGCCAGAGAATTTCATCCTATCATGCCTGGATCATGTTCAATAAGTTTCAGTTGAGCTGAAGTGTGGCTTTTAGAAAGATTTATAACCCCGATTTAAAGATTTCAAGCAATGGAGAATTGCAAAGGCTTGTTTTAAAATTAAGAAGTGTTGGGGCCAAATCTGACTGACACTGTAGTTTCAAATGTTGTTCAGGGACAGGGGGGAAAAAAAAAAGAGTCTATTTCCCCTAAGTGCTATTTTATAAGGCCCTTAAACAGGAAGATCAAAATCTCTGCCATTTTAGAGTATGCTGAAAGGTTAGCAGCATTTCCATGGTAGAAATAAGTATGCAAAAAATAATTCTATCCTCTTCTTAAGAATAAATTGCTGGGTGATTTCAAGGCCCATAAAAAAAGGCACATAGACAACACTTCAAATCCAGCATGGAGATATGGATCTTGTCAGCTTTCCAACAGGGGAAACAGTGACATATTCCTTACTGACCTAGAGCCATTCTAGTAAGAGACGGATAAATATAGCTTTAAATCTGGAGTTGCTTTAAAGTCCAGATTTAGACCGTGTGCTAAAATAGCAAAGCAAGGTTGACACTGACCCCATACCAACTGTCTGAGTGCATCCTGCCTATCTCAAATCATCTTCATTGAAAAACATGATGAATGATTTAGGACAGGACAAAAGAGCTGGGCTCACTCAACACTGGCAAAAGGGATTATTCTAAAAGACTCCATGCCCGTCCCATGTGAATGCACCTTGTTCTGGCTGCTTTATGGTATAGGCAGTTCACTGAAGTGCAAGTACTCCATTAAGGTGGTAAAGGTGTCAGGCTTTTACAAGCAACACTAACAATATGCTTTCACTGGGCTAATGTTGGTAGATCACTGACAGATGCTCGTGGAAACCCTGGTAAATCTTACTGTGCATCAAGCCAAATTTATACTCCTGCAGCACATACGTCCTGCCACTCACAAAGCTCTCACCTCCGACTCAAAACGCAGAGTACCGCGCCCTGTCTGCGTATGACTCCCGCTCGAACCGCTGAACGTCGTAGAGGGAGGCCCGAGCGACCGACGAGACTGGAGACAGCTGACAACGTTCGTAAGCGTACGCCTCTCCGACGGTGGTGGCCGCGGTTGCCGTGCGACGCAGGGGGCTTCTATCCCGGGTGTAATAGGTGGAGGACGCGGCTGCCGCAGCAGCAGTTGCAGCTGCAGCGACTGCTGCTGCTGCTCCCGGGGTTGGCAGCAGCGCTCTATCGTAAGGGTCTAGGGTAGTAGTGAGGCGATTGGCCATGGCTGTGGTGGCGGCCATGGCTGTGGTGGCGGCCATGGCTGTGGTTTGTACTTGGGAGTATTGCGCATACTGCGAATACTGGGCCATTGTTTGCTCTGCATAGGCGTCGTATGCAGATGCCGTAGCATAGGGCCTCACGCGATATCTTTTGTAGTAGTCGACCATTGCTCCATACCCATCATCGTAATACATGGTCTCCCCATAGCCCGCGGGGTAGGGAGTGCGCACCGCTCCGTACTGCTCATTATAGGTTTCGGTAAAGTCAGGCACTTGCCCCGTGCGATCTACCGGACACTCTTTAGACCAGTGCCCTTCTTTCCCGCACCGATAGCAGCCGCTCTTGTCTCCCATCCCAGGTATCGTCCGAAGCCGACTGGTGGACAACTGCACGCGCATCCGCTTGCCTTTAAGAAACAGACGCAAGAATGGTTGCTATAATAAACTGACTCCACATGGAAAACCGCAAGATTTGCAGTGTGCAAGAACCAAGTAACTCAAACATCTCGTTCCCTCAGCAGCCAATCAAAACCTAGCCTTTCCACAACCTTCCGCAGCACTCACAATGGGAAGGAATCCCGATTGGCCAAGGTTAATGGTTTTACAGTAAGAATCATGCCATGAATAAAAAGCAAACCTCTCCTGAAAAGTAACAATCGAGTGGCATTAAGGCCTGTTTCAGGAAGATACTTAGGCCCTGATCCAGATAGCTTCTTGACAGATGTGAACCTTTAGCCCTGCTATTCATGTGCTTAAAGTTACACATTTCCGTAGTTCCTATCTTGATCCGGACCCAAGTCTGCTCCAAGACCAGAATGTCAACTCCTTCCTCACACTGGTGAGCAGCTACTTATCTATCTAGGAACCTATATGGCCCCTGTAGGGTCTGAGCGCTTCACAAGCATTAGAGGGGTAGCCGTGTTAGTCTGAATCTTGCATCTGAAGAAGTGAGGTTCTTACCCACGAAAGCTTATGCTCCCAATACGTCTGTTAGTCTCAAAGGTGCCACAGGACCCTCTGTTGCCTTTCACAAGCATTAGCATCTTCACACCACCACTGTAAGGTAGGGAAGTGGTGTCATCATTGTATAGGGATTGAGGCACAGGGTACATGAAGTGACTTTCCCAGGGTCACACAAGGAGTCTGTGGATGAGCCAGGAACTGAACCCAAGGCTCCCAAGTCCCAAGCCAGAGGCCTATTAGGCCATCCTTGCTACCCTGGGGAAATCACTGGATCTTCTCTCATGCTAAGTGCTCTCCAAGGTGACTATGCAATTCATAGCTTGGCTCTAGACAATTCTTTAATCCAGTCTCTGCCTTTTGAGATAGGGAGGTAAATATAGGCGATATCAGGCTTAAGAGTGGGTTTCCAGAACCTTAAGTTAGCTTTCACACACTCTTGAGAGTACTCCTTCTCTCGCCCCCATAGAGTTTACAAGGACAAGTGGCCTATTACTGTAACTCATGCGGTAGCTCACTCTTTCTAGGCCTGTATGCTACAGCTTCAGCTGTGCAGAACCTCAGTTCTATGCAATGCGCTTTCAGATAGTCAAGCCAATTGTCGCTTGTATGGAGCTTTTCTATTTGGAGAGGCTGCACTCCTGAACCCTTCCTAGCATCGACAGGGTCCAACAAGAGGAAACCCGTGCAACAGAGAAAACTGAACAATACTATTATCTCTACACTCAACTGGCCTAGTTCAGCAGCCAGACCCCACAAGCCCAAAACTCAGTTGAGTCAGCAGCTGCTTTCTGCACCCAGGAGGTTGGGATTTTCAACATGCTCAGTTCCTAGCTAAAGGAGAAGGCAGCTGGGAGTCTAATTCCTCTGAGCTCCTTTGAAAATCCCAGTCAACATGGCTAAACAACTGGGCTCAAAGTCCAACTTCTCCAAGAGGTGATATCAGATAGAGGAGTGGGGCAAAAGCCACCTACTCAGCTCCCCAAGGTGGATTGGAATAATGGTAGCCAAGGGCAGCATGCAGTGTTGGGACCAGCAAGTTGTATCAGAAGAAATAAAACCCTCCGAAAGCGAACAAGGATAGGGTAATCATGATAACACTACTTGCAACACAGTACCAATGGCTTTATGGGAGACTGGATTCAGAGTAAGGGAGACACAAGGCGAAGAGCGTGACAGCAATTGGGGAAGGTCAAGAACCGCAGCCTGGCAGGGAGGAATGGATTCTGCTCCAGGTGCAGTCGTATGCCATCTGGCCTCCCACTTAGCTTACAACTCAGATCAGCTGTTTGAAGACAAAGCTACTCTTACAGGTTAACTGAACTAAGAATTAAAAGCCCTCTCCTCTACTGCTGGAGAACTCATCATAAGAGCTATACGTTCTCCTTTGAATTTTCAGTTGTGGGGCAGTTAAATCTCAATGTGGATTTTTGTCTGGATGGCCAGTCATAGAATACCCAGAAAAAGCAGCATCTGGACACCTTGTGGCCACTTAACCATTGAGGAATGTAAAAAAGATTTTCAAAAAGAAACATTTGACTAACTACACTCCAGCAATTTTATGAAGCTGAACTACCATCATAGTGACAAGGAAGCACTATGGGTCTAGTGGGCAGACTGGCAATCAGGAGACCTGAGCTCTGTTCCCAGCTCTTCTACTGACCGGCTGGGTGACCCCAGGCAAGTCCCTTCCTCCTTTTCCACCTTTTGGCTATTCAGGGCAGACACTGTGACTCGCAGTGTTTGTACAATGTCTAGCAAAATATGGCCATGATCTGAATAGGGATCTCTATGTGCTACTGTAATAGAAATAACTGTGGTGGTCTTTTTAATTTCTAAAGATAGAGTGTAGTAGGCTGAGCAGAGCTGGCCATCTAGCAGGGAAAGTGGGTCATATCATGAAATCATGGCTGATGAGAAGCTATCCATTTGGAGAAGACAACGTGAGAATGTCACCAACACATCTCTGGCTCCTCAGAGACTGTTTTGGGGAAAGGGGACATCTATCTTCCTAATACCATGCTTCCAAAATTAGCTTCTCAGATTATGTGGATTTCTATCTGACAGAGAAATCAAGTATATTCTAATGTGTACAGCAGAGCCATCGAACAGTACCCAGCACAACCCCAATTGGGTCCTTGGGCACTATCACAATATGAAGTTACTACTAATGGCATCTGTCCCACGAATCAAGGGGCCTGGGTAGTTTAATAATGTCTAACTCTTCAATGGAGCTTTCTATCTGTTACTTCACCTCAACAGTATTCCTATTATTCAGAGGGAGAAAGTAGCACAGAAAGGAGAAGGGACTTGCCCCAGGTCACGCAGCGGAGCTGGAAATGGAACCCAGGTGTCCTGGCTCCCAGCACAGTGTCCTGGTACTGGGCCACTCCAACAGCCCGAATGGATCTGCCCAAGAACTTGAATGAAAATGGTTCTGGTGGCCCGATATCCACATCAGTATATGCTGGCTGTTAGATTCTGGTGCGTCTAGAGAAAGGGTTCTCAATCTGGGGATAGCCAACAGGTGTCAGGGAGTCACAGCCATACTGCCATCCCACATTACTGCCTGGGAGGAGGGTTCTAATCTGGAAGAGGTTGAGAACTACTCCCCCAGGACACTTGGAAGAACACACTATAGTACCAATTGGAGACCGACCACCTCTTTCAGGTAATATGCTTGGTGCTAAGCTACAATACCTCTTACCAACAGACCAAGCCTCCAACATATTAAGCCTGAAAAGGTGATAAGATTTACTGCCCAAGTTCCTATGAATGTACTTGCAGGGGGTGGTGGAGAGAATTGTGTAAGTGAGGAATTCACACAGGAAAGTCTCTAATCGCTGCACAAGCAGAGGCTAAATACAGACATTCCAGGGGACACTTATGAAATTGCAGAGAGATTCAAACCAACCAAGCATAGATAAGTGTCCACCCCTCTTCCTTTGCTCATGCAAGTGGATGACGAAGTGGGATGCTGTGCTACCCAGTGGGTGCAAAAGGATTAACCCTGCTCTTGGAACAGTGGAGGAGACAGGAGGGGTGTGTGTGTGTGTGTCACCTTGCTGTCTGGGTAGAACAATAAGAGTCATTAAAGAATTGGCTGAAACTGACCCAAATCAAGAGGGCCCAGCAAGACAATGATTCCCCAACAACTGAAGAACCATCACCTAACTGCAGGAAACCCCTGCAGGAGCAACATGTGAAGGGAGCTGGAGAACAAGATGCCAGGGGACTGGAATAAGGGCTGCCCTTTTGGAGCTCTAAAGGTCTGCCCTGAGGGGAGGGAGAGGAATGGAATCCATTGCAGCTTGGCTGGCTCATCATGGCATTGGCTCGGCCAGGATGGACTATAGCTTAACTTCTGCATCACTTTGCTGATCCAAGAATTTTCAGATTCTGTAGCCAGATGACTACCAGATGGTTAGCTTGTTTTGAAAAGGCTGCCTGTGTCACTGTGAATACTCACAGAAAGCATTGCGCCCTGAAGGGTTACAGTACAAGCCTCCGGTAGGAGTCCGGATTGGCTGGATTCACTGCAAGGAGGCAGAGAGAGAGAGAGAGAGAGAGAGAGAGAGAGAGAGAAGCAGGATTGCAGTGCAAAAAGCCTGGTCTCAGTCCTGGAAGCCACAGGCTTGCCCCTGTGGAACTGTGTAGGTCCTGGCACATTAAAGGGGTCACTCCCAGGAAACTGGTATCAGGCTGGCACAGATCAGACCCTGTGCTCCATGACAAAATGCAGTGGAGTTTTCTTCTAATAAGTGGTGTTGAGAATCAGCACTATGGGCAATTCTGCTTTACGTGTTTATTGCTCTTTCGGTATTGCTAGGCACAAGCAAAGTCTGGCTCACCCCAAATCATGAGATGGTTTAGAAAGAATCATGCAGTTTTAAATCTAATACATTTTGGGTTCCTTTTACCAGTCTTCTGGTTGGAGCCTTTAGGATTCAAATTGTGAAGCTTTTCTCTGTCACTAGGAGGGCTACAATGGGATGGGGGACCCTGGTCTTGGAGGACACCCATAGGCTGGTGGGCTTGACAGCAGCAGGTATTCTTCTGCCTGAGCCTGCTGGCCTTGGTGTGGAATGCTCCCCCTCCTACAAGGACGTGGTGGTTCTGTCCCCGGCAGTCTGGACAATGTCACTTTGCCTGCTGACAGCCTGTGCTCATGGGTAGAAGCCCCTGAACAGTCCAATGGAGCTGCAGAAGATAGCCCTGGGTGAACTGCTGACCAGGCCAGCTGTGGGCTGCAGCACTAGGAAGAAGGGGCAATTGCTTTGTGAAGTTACTGGCAGCTTGTCAGGGAAGTAGGCAGCCAGCTAGAGACTTTTAGCAGTACACAAGAGAGGCCTTCCTTCCAGAAAAGAGGCAGGATACCACAGGCCACATGGGGGAAAAGAGGACAGCAAAGAAAAACTCTCTCATAGAAATAATAGAAATGTAGGACTCAAAAGGACATAGATGGGACATCTACTCCAGCCCCCTGTACTGAAGCAGGACTAAGTATCACCTCACCATCCCTGATAGGTGTGCCCCATATCTGTTCTTAAAAACCTCCAATGATGGAGGTTCCACAATGTCCCTAGGTAATTTGTTCCAGTGTTTAACTACCCTGAAAATTAGGAAGTTTTTCCTAATGTCTACAAAGTAAATATCCCCTATTGCAATTAATAGCCATGGAAAGGCCTGAAGAAGCTGGAGGTAGATGAGCTGAGGATATGTGCCTCAAACAGCCTCTTAAAACACCAGGGTGTGTGTGTGAAATTCTGGTTTTTCATTGACACAAAAGCCAAGCTGTTTGATCATAGACAGAAACAGCCATGCATGTACCAGGAAGGCCATGCAAATGTCCCTTGACTGCACGGCACTTACTATGCCACAGGTGTCTCTTTCAGACCCATCTTCGACCAGCCCAATAAATTCAGACCAAATTATGCACCAAAGACATTCTACTCTGAAGCAAGAAAGAGCAAGCACCATCTTTTGTCAAGTCACAATGGAGGACAGTGCAAAAATCAAGGAAAGTTACATGATATTTTCCAAATAAATGCTATTCCTCCCACCACCACTTCCACTCCACAAATGCTACCCACTTACCAACCTCACTCCACAAAATATTTCCTTGAGGAGCTCAAGTTCTAATGAGAACTCACTGATGTCATACCTGACACTGTGCAGAACAAGACCGCCCTTTTGGAAAACTCACATTAAACTTGAAAATCCCAAAAGCAGCTGCTAGGGAGGTGGCATTGAAAAGATGCTTCTGCTTTTTGAAGGACTTCGCTGTTATTTTAAAAACCTCACTCATAAACCCTCCCCTAACTACTACCTTACCCGAGAAAGAAGGCTACCAGCATAATTCCACCCCAGAATTAGAATAACGTCAGATAGCTCAAGCCAAGGACTCTGGCTGGGCTAAAAACAGCTTTACAAAACCCCAGAGGAAACATTTCTAATACATTTTAGTGGAAAGTGTGTTTGGATTTGACCATCATAGATTAAGGCCTGAAGGGACCATTCTGACCACCAAGCCTGATCTCCTGCCTAACACAGGCCAGAGAACTTCACCCAGTCATCCCTGCATCCAGCCCAGAGGTTCTGTTTGAGCTCTAGCGTAACTTTTAGAAAGACATCCAGTCTTGATTTAAAGACTTAAAATTCAAGGTCCAATAGTTTGCTCTTCCACCTCAAGGGCTTCTCCAGCATTTGAACTCAGAATCTCTGGTACTGTCCATAACAGCATAACTCTAGGCCAGCCATTCCTCTCAGATGGGCTTGCTCCTGTCCCATTTAAGCCAATATTTTGGTCTTGATTTCAGTGATCAGGCCAGCATCTGTAGCACTAACACAGGCTAATCCATGAGTTTTCGCAACAAGTTTTTTGGTGGCCTCAGAATGGGGTCACCAACTCTTACTGGTGGCCACACTGACCCTTTTTTCCCTAAAATACTTAATTAACTTTAGGAAAAGCAATTAAATATGCACAGATGCAAATATACATTACAGTGATTTGGATGTGTAGGGTTTTTTGGATTGGAGCCCGCTGCCATGCGGCCGGAGCTGTGGGTCAGTGCCCACGGTTAGTGCCTGCTGCTGCATGGCCAGAGCCCAGAGCTGTGTGCCAGAGCCCAGGAGTCAGCACTCGCTGCTATGTGGCCAGAGGTCTGCAGCCGGGTCCAGCTCCCAGCACCATGTGGCTTGAGTCTGGAAATAGAGCTGTGGGTCAGCACCTGGTGCCGTACAGCTGGGGCAGGAGATCAGCACCAGGGGCTAGGGCCGCATGGCTGGAGCCCAGGGCCAGCGACCCCCACCGCAAGGCCAGAACTGGGGTTGAGAGGCTGACAGAAGCTCCACGGCCAGAGCTGGGAGCCAGTGCCTGCTGCCATGGAACCAGGGGCTGGAGGCTGAAAACCCACAGCTGGAGGCCAGGCAGCATGGCCAGAGCTGGCGGGGGGGGAGGGAGGGAGGGAGAAGAGAGAGGGGGAGGGAGGGGAGACAGTACCTATTGCCCTGCGGTTGGAGCCCAGGGCCACATAGCCAGGCTCCTGAAGTTCCGCCACTGGAGCCTGCCACACAAACCTCTTCCCCCTCAAGGTGGGTCAAGAACTCACCTTGCTCCTGCAGCGTTGTGCCCCATCTCTCTCCAGAAGCGGTGCAGGGCCAGGAGCAACAAGGAGGGAGGGGCCGATGCTTTGCACCCCCCCATCAATAGCATAGTTAGGGGTGGAGCGGGGCAGCACCGCTCTCCCACTGAGCACAAGTGGTGCCTTTTAAATTTCTTGGCACCTTTTAATTTTTAACTCACCCGGCGGCGCTCCGGGTCTTCAGCGGCACTTCGTCAGTGGGCTGTTCGCTAGCTCCAGGTGTCTTCGGCGGCACTGAAGGACCCGCTGATGAAATGCCGCCGAAGACCCGCGGAGCAAGTGAAGGTCCCGCCGCCAAGGTGCTGCCGAAGACCCGGAGCACTGCCCCATCAGTAAAAGCGCCGCCAGGTGAGTAAAAGAACCGCAGCGGGTGGCGCCTTTTTTTTGGGATGGCTCCCCCTGTTCCCTCTACCTGGTTACACCACTGCCCCATTACCACCCAGGAAGCTGTGGTGGCCACACAAAAAGCCCCTAGTGGTGGCATTTGAGAAACGTTGGGCTAGTCTATTTTCATTGTCCAAAAGCAAACAGAATGAATACTGGTAGTAAAGGAGACTGATGTGCCTCTTACTAACCATAGGATTGCTGGGCACAAGGGGAGTAAATACAACCTTGAAATGTGGTTTTTAACCCTATGGTTCCACATGGAGGTGCTGATTCCACCAATAAGAGAAGCAGGACAATGGCGGAGCTTGTTCCATGTGTTGAGGCAGTTACATTTCACATATGCAAGCGTTTAATGTGAGGGAAAACTGACAACTCATGGGGAAAGGTGAGATTTTTCTGGTAATAATTCAGTTAGCAAGACTGGGGATCAAGAAAGAAATCCCCTCACCCCAAGCAAATCACTTCCATCTTTCTCCTCTTGTCCTCAGAGGAGAGATTTGGTCCCAGTTCCCTTGCTGCCCAAACTCCTTCAGCCTCACTGCACACTCCTACAACTTTGTTGTGGCGATGCTGGAGCCAAGTTTCTCCAATCGCTGGCCTCAGAAGTCAAGAGCTGAGTGAGGTAAAGTTCAGAGCATACCAGGGAAAGCAAGGACTGACACACACACACAAAGCCTCCCCCTTCAGGAGAGAAGGATCCTGCTCAGCATGTTTGGCTCTCCCTGTTTCCCTGGAACAGCTACAGGGATGGTAGGGAAGGCAGGTTCAACTACTCACTTCCTCCAGGTTCCACTGCCAGTGACCAAGCTGAGGAAGGGAAGACCCAAAGGACCCTGTACTATGCTGACTTCAGTTGGGGCTGCTTTACAGGTTTATGATGGTGCACAGAAGAAACTCCCCATTCAAAACCCACAAAGCCACCCGCATTGTCCTCCTTTAGACTATCCTCTGCTGTGATGCCTACAAGACATAAGAATGGTTAAGAGGCTGCCGTGCTGGGGCAGCTGCTTGTTTCACGGTTACCTTGTGTTCTCCACATCTCGGTACTGTATCCTCCTGCTATCTCTTGTCTTAGACTGTAAGCTTTTTGGGGCAGGGACTGTCTTGCTATGGATTTGCACAGCGCCTAGCACAATGGGGCCGAAGCCTCCAGGCATGCTACTGCAATGCTCTGTAACTGAGCAGGAAACTTAAGGCCCCACAAAACTGGATAATGCCACTTTATAAGATATGTTAACTCCTCAGACGACACTGAGTCCGGCATTGCCACCTGGCCCGACATTTCCATCTTCTTTCAGCAATGTGAGAAACCCTAGACAGGAGGGAAACGGAGGGAGAGGGGGGAGTGAGACCCTCCCAGAACAGGGGATGGAACAAGAGACAGGGTGTCTCCCATCCGCTCCCCGCACCTCACAGGAGTCTCTTATCCTCCCCCTCCTGTAAATTTCTCATCCCCTCCCATGCCAACCACACAGGGGGCTGGTACTACAGTGAAATCTAGGATGAGCAGCCCAAACATGCTACAAGATGTAAGCAACTCAGGGTAGAAGAAACAAATGCAAAGTCCTCTGAGGAATAATGGAGTTAGCTTGGTTGAACAGTGCACAGACTCAAACAAGTCTTTCGTGGCCTCTCTAATACAGAATCTGGCTCGCACAGTTACCTTGTAACACTTAATGTCAGGAGTGAGAGCTCACATCTCGAACAGACCCTCCCCATACCTTGGCTTCACACTCAGAGATACAGCCTCGCCATCCTGCATTCCCACCTGACCTGCTCTTCTGGACAGAACCTGGCGCTACCTAGTCCTAGTGAAGGCTGCACTTGCCCTGGTTCATGTTTCACCTTGGAACTCTGTGTTGTCTAGGCCCCTGATGGCCTCCACCGCATCCTCAGCCCGCTCCATGTGCACAAAGGCATAGTCCTTCACTATGTCGCACTCGATTACCGGGCCATACTCTTCAAACTTGGCCCGCAGCTCCAGGTTAGTGCAGTTGGTGCTGATGTTGCCCACATGCAGCTTGGTGGAGGCCTTGCTCTTGTTCTTGCTGGCTTCCACGTTGATGCAGACACCATGCAGCTTGTGGTGATGCAGGTTACGGATGGCATCTTCGGCCGCTGTCTTGTCTTCAATGTGCACAAAGCCATAGTTTTTGATGATGTCACATTCCAGCACCTTCCCGTACTGCTCAAAGAGCGACCGGATCTCTTGCTCCGTTGCCTCCCGGGGAAGATTCCCAATGAAGAGTTTCACCATCTCAACAGAGCCTGTGGGTGGAATAGTTGCAGATGAGGCACTAGCACAAGTAAGAGTTTGACTTAGTTTCCAGTGTCCCTTGCCAAAAGACATCAGCTGGGGATAAGGCAACACAATGCCGAAAGACTTGTTTTTAAAGGCAACGAGATTTAATTTAACAGAAACCTCCTGTTTTCAAATATCAGCTCTCAAGTTCTATTGTCAGACTTAAGAGGGCCACTTTTTATTCAGCTAGTTATTCTTTAATTGTAACTTAAGATAAAGTAATTTGCAATCATTGAGTGGTTATTCCCAGGACTCTAGCCCAGTTCTGGGAGAGAGTAAGGTCTAGTGGGTCGGGGGTCCAGTCGTTAAAACGGGGGGGTGGGAGGGAGCCTGGGCGTTAGGCCTCCTGAATTCTAGCCCAGCTCTGGGAGGGGGTGGAGGCTAGTGGTTAAAATAGATGAAAGGGGGAAGGGAGCCAGGACTCCGGGGTTCTTTCCCAAGTCTGGGAGGGGGTGGTCGTGGTCTACTGGTGCGGGGGAGGCCTGGGCGCCAGGACCCCTAGGTTCTATCCCTGCCCAGTCCCATTTGCGGGGGGAAAGTGGGGGACTGAGACGCCGGTCTCTCACCAACAACAACAGCTCTTCCTCAGGCCACGGTCTTGTCTCGATGACGATAACAAAATGGCGCAGCCTGGTACCCGCTCCGCCCTGCCATTGACCTCGTCTGCCCCCGCCCCATTCTCCCAACGCCACGCTCCTATTGGTTTCCGGTCGCTATCAGCGAGCCGTTATTGGACAAGGAGAAGTTTACGTCACAACAATGAGTTGTGGGGACGACCGGCAGTCTGTACCGCGGGCATCCCAGCCAATGGCATTCCGATAGGGGCGGGTTCTGATCACATGAGGGGAGTGCAGCCAATCAGGGCTGGCGGGGAAGGGTGGGATCTCTTTGCGTCGTGCTCGTTCCGGGGTCTGGGCCGCTGCGAGACTGGAAGAATTTGGTTGCGGTTGCCGACGGGGCGCAGCGGCTTCGTGCTACCCGAGCCCTGCTCGGCCAGTGGCTCCTGCCCCTCTTTTCTGGGGGTGGGGGAGGTGCCCGCTGGCGGCATCAATACCCCTAGGCGGTGTGTAGATGGGCATCTCCCGACACGCCCAGCTCGCACCTCCCACCCCTGCTGGGGGTAGGGCTCCTGCCTGAGGGGCCCCTGGCAACCGGGCTGCGCTACCTGTGCTGCCACCAGCCCTCCTCCCGCCTTGGGGTATGGCGGTGGATCTCCTCGTTTCTCTCCCTTAGCTACGCTAGGGGTTGGGTGGTTCCTGCCCCCGGGGCCCGCTAGGCGTGGGAAAGATGTCGGAGGCAGTGCTGTTGCTGCGGCGGGTGCGGGAGCGCAGCAGTGAGGGGGGCACGGGGGCCCGGAGGAAGCGGAGCAGGCGGCGCCGTTTCTACCCTGAGCACCGGGTATACCGCGCCCGCAGCTCCTTCCTGGACCTCAGCGAGGAGCAGGTGCTGCGGCGCTACCGTCTGGACAAGGCAGCTATTGCGGGGCTCTGCAGCGAGCTGGGCTCTGACCTGGAGAGCCTGACAGGTCGCAGCCACGCCCTGCCGGTGGCCGTCAAGGTGACCTCGGCCCTCACCTTCCTGGCTTCAGGCTCCTTCCAGACAGCCACACGGGACACTACAGGCATCAGCCAGTCAGCCATGTCCAACTGCCTGGCCCAATTCCTGGAGGCACTGCAGCGCCGGGCTGCCCGCTACATTACCTTCCCTGTCCCAGTCCCCACGGCAGGGCATGCTGAGGGCCGCTTCCCTGGGGTGCTGGGCCTGCTAGGCAGCATGCATGTGGCGCTGCGGGCCCCCTCAGAAAACGAGCTTGCCTACCGCAATGCCCGCAACTACCACTCCATGAACATGCAGGTGGTGTGTGATTCTCATGGCACCATCATCAACGTGGTGGCCAAGTACCCTGGCTCCTGCCCCAACGCCGCCGTGCTGGAGAACTCTGCCCTTGCTCGGCTGCTTGACGGAGCCCGGCTTGACGGGCTGTGGCTGCTGGGTGAGTCAGGACAGACAATGATGCTCTGGGGGGTGGGCAACCAGAGAGGCCTCTCCATGGTGGAGCAGCCCCCTGACCCTGTTCACCGAACATAGTGATCCCTCACGCCCGGCACCTGGCGGGATGATCTGTATCTCAGCATGACTGACAATAGGTAAGAAGGATGGTCCAGGGAATAGGGTGCTGAGTTCAATTCACCACTCTGCCACATACCTGCTGTGTGACCTTCAACAAGTCACTTAATCCCACCCTGTGCCTGTAAAAGGGACTTCTCTGCCTCACGGGGGTATGTGGGTAAAATGGTGAGGTGCTTGGACACTCCACTGGCAAGGTTCATCTAGAAAGATAAGAGCTATAACTGCTCCCAGTGTGAATACGGAGCAGACTTAGACCCTGGTAAGTACTTAGCACACAGGTACCTTTCAGCGATGAACAGTCCATTGACTGTAATGGGACTACTTAATGTGTTTAAAAATGTGCGAAGATGAAGATCTAAACTATGTGTGGTCTTTAACAGCGCATTATGGGGCTGGGGTGGGAGTGCTTTGGTTTCATTTCCCCCCAAGAAAGGTGGGAGCTCAGCTTCCAAAGGTCTGGGGGAGTCTGTGCTAACATATTTCTTCTATCCTCCTTCTGTGCCTGCAGGAGACCGAAGTTACCCGCTGAAAACATGGCTCATGACTCCAATTTTATTCCCATGTAGTCCGGGAGAGGAGAAGTACAATGCCATGCACCAGGAGGCCCTCTCTGTGCTCAAGCAGACATGCACCCTATTGAAAATGCGTTTCCGCTGCCTGGATAAATCAAGTGGCTCCTTGCAGTACACCCCCCAGAAAGTCTGCCAGATCTTCCTGGCCTGCTGTATACTGCACAACATCGCCCTGAGCCGCAGGATGCCCTTAGACCTGGCAGAGGGGGAGGAGCTGGTGGAGGGGTCGGATGCTGACCCGGAGCTCCCAGTGCAAACCCCCTTTGTTCAGATCTCCAGTGAGGCCCGGGCAGTGAGAGCGCGAATTGTGCAACGATTCAGAGAGAGCCTGACCTAGAGCAGCATCCTTGTGCTGCACCAGCTGCTTCTGAAACAGCTCTTGGTGGGGAAAAGGACCAACATGCCAAGTTTTTCCCCTCAGCATCTGGTACAAACCACGCACTTCACCCTCTCTAGAGGCAACTGGAATGTATCTTATCCTGGAGCTGATGGCATTCCCAACACTGACCTGTCCTAGGAAGAGCTGCCAGCAATTCCAGCTTCTGACACAGGATTTCACTGTGGGGATTGCATTTTGTTTAAAAATCTCGGTTTAATTTTTTCCATAGAGTAGTGACTGAGAGGATGGTTCTATGGGCCTGGAAGAAGCTACCATCTTTATGCCCCAGAGCTGTTACTGGGTGTGGACTGGCTGTTCCTGAAGCCAAACTGTACTTGACTCTCACATGTTGTTGCTCTTTTAGTCTAGCTGCGGGTGAGATAAAAAATTCGGCTGCCCATGGATTGCTGCTTGGCTGAAACTGGCAGTTCGGAGTGAACTGAACCCCTCCAAAGAAAGGAGAGTAATGAATGGAAGTTTCCTTTATTGAGAAGCAGTGTTTCCTCCTATCCTGAGCAAAGCTGGGGATTGGAACTCCCCAAATCATCATCCCTGCTCTATCCCTGAGCTGCCCAGCAGCTTTGGCCAAGTTGCCTGTGTAGGTAGGGGTTCTAGTGGTAGTGACTCTTCCAGCCAGGGATGTAGTGAGGACAGGTTAGTCTATGTTCTGAAAATGTCCAAGCCCCAACTTGGAAAAGTGCATGCCTGCAGCCTACTGCACTGTAAATTAAGGAGCCCCTTCTCATTGTCATAGACCATTTTGCTCCTGCCTTGTAATTCTTGAGGGCCCTGGCTAATGCCTTCATTTCCAAGGCAGGGTGCTGTATGCTGGCAGGAGAGAGGGGTTCTGGCTCTTAGATGGCAGAAACCTAATTTCACCCCCTCTGCTCTGTTGGATGCCTCCTGCGCTCTGGTTCATGAAGCTGGGAATCCAAGGGGGAAGTGGTGAGCAGTGGGTTGGGGACTGGGCTCAAGGCCTGGGGCACGTGATTGGGAGAATGGTCTCTGAGTGGAGGCATGGTGATCCCCTGCTAGGGAGAGGCAGAGGCACAGGCATGATAACACTGGTCTTCAGCATTCTAAAGGTTAACTGTTCCTCACCCACTTTCCAGTGCTAAAGTACTGATTGCCAAGAGATCAGTATACCCATAGGAAGAACAGGAGTACTTGTGGCACCTTAGAGACTAACAAATTTATTAGAGCATAAGCTTTCGTGGACTACAGCCCACTTCTTCGGATGCATATAGAATGGAACATATATTGAGGAGATATATATACACACATACAGAGAGCATAAACAGGTGGGAGTTGTCTTACCAACTCTGAGAGGCCAATTAATTAAGAGAAAAAAAA
>NC_048304.1:33041957-33098313 GCF_013100865.1 Trachemys scripta elegans
GGCTAGCTTGATTATCACTTCAAAAGTTTTTTTTTTTTTTTCTCTTAATTAATTGGCCTCTCAGAGTTGGTAAGACAACTCCCACCTGTTTATGCTCTCTGTATGTGTGTATATATATCTCCTCAATATATGTTCCATTCTATATGCATCCGAAGAAGTGGGCTGTAGTCCACGAAAGCTTATGCTCTAATAAATTTGTTAGTCTCTAAGGTGCCACAAGTACTCCTGTTCTTCTTTTTGCGGATACAGACTAACACGGCTGTAACTCTATACCCATAGGATCGCCCTGACACTGCCCATGCCACTCTAGGGCAGCTTGTGGATGAAGTGGATGCAGGCAATGGGAGACAGCTAGAGCTGGGAGTGATTCGAGTGACACTGGAGAGCGCAGAAGACAGTTGAGGACGCATTTAATGTTTCTGTGCCCCATTTAAGCTCTTCTGCTTTATTTCACCCCCAGGGGAGCAGAAACCAGATGTACTACCAGGCCCAAGTCAGATGATGACAACCAGAGTTCTCTCACTCTCAAAACTGGCTACTTGGTTCTCCATCTTAGCATGCAAAGCACCTGCTCTGTGCGATCCAGTCCTTGTTGCAGGTGATGCTCCCTGCAGCATAGAGGAGGAAACTATTTTTTGTGAGGGGAAAATAAAGGTATTTTCTTAGAAATGTTTGGGTTGTTCTTGTTAAAGGAGTGTCTGGAGTAGAGAGGGGGGAGGCCAGAACCTGCATTTTATGCCTGGCTTTGACAGTGAGTCACTGCACCCGCTTGCTTAATCTTTGCTTGCCCATTTGTAAAATTGACTGTCCTCAGAAGCTGGATGCTCATCCATCGAGCTGTATA
The DNA here is from genome assembly GCF_013100865.1 of Trachemys scripta elegans. NCBI lineage: Eukaryota > Metazoa > Chordata > Testudines > Emydidae > Trachemys > Trachemys scripta. The sequence continues at coordinate 33,042,802 of NC_048304.1, forward strand.
AATGCAGACTTACTTTCTTGGTGGAGTTTGCACCTAGGCACATCCCACGTGTCCATCTACACCACTCTATGCGGGCCTCATCCTACCCTTGTGTATATATTATTTCCCCTGCCTGTCTCCATGTGGTTACGCCGTAGGAACATAAGAACAGCTACAATATATCAGATGAGAGAATCCCTCTAGCACAGTATCTTGTCTCTAACAGTGATCACTACAAAAGGAAGGGCCGAGAAATCCTGCCATGAAGGGATAACCTGTCCTCCTGAGCCATTCCCTCCTGACCTCAAGAGTTAGTGGTTGTTAAATGCCCCGATGCAGGATGGTTTGGATCCCTTCTGGAACTCGTGGAGATTCTCTTTAGCCATATACTGTCCAACCCCTTTATGAATGCTGCTAAGCTGTTCGCCTTGATGATGTCTTGTGGCATTGAGATCCACAGGCTAGGATGTAGGAATGGCCATTGGCTGGGCTGTACGGTGGCCCATGTGTGTACCTGCAGCTGAGCTGAGCGCCCAAGCAGTTGGATAGCCTGATGTGTAAATGTGGAGCTTGCAGCCTGATGTGTAAATGTGAGGCGCTCTTATCGCCAGCTATGAGAAATAGGCAGTTATTAAGTGCTACCCACAGGTAGCTTTCCCTGCACTGTGGGATATAGAAGTGGCGTCTCCCTTACTAATGCCATATGAGAAGGCACCAAGGTGCCTCTGACACAAGGGAATGCTGCAGCCTATCCCTGTCCTTGTGAAGCCAGGGTCCCATCCAGCTCATTTAGCCAGTGGGAATCTTCGCGAGCAAAGTCAGCTCTGGATGCTGTGTGCTGATTCTCTGCTACAGTGGATGCCTCACTGGGGCAAGGCTGCATGGCCTAGTGGATAAAGCAGTGGACTGGGACTTGGGAGGTCACTGGCCTGCTGGGTGACATTGGGCAAATCACTTCCTCTCTCTCTGCCTATTTTCCCTTCTGTAAAATGGGGATAATACTGATCTTTGCAAAGTGCACTGAGCTCTACAGATGAATAGTACTGTGGGATTGCTGTCATTAAAGCTGAAGGATGGTCTCTGTTTTAAGTTGGACAAATTCATATCTGGGGCTGTAATTTTCCAGGCTCAATCTGTCCCTACCGGTGACTTTAATAGTTTGCAGCTGATGTGGTTGTGCCATTTTGAATAGGGTATGGAGGGGTTAATAGATATTTTCCATAATAAAATATTCTTGCTCCCTATGTTGGAAAAGTCCTCTTCAGCTGACACTGGGCAGGTGACATTGGGTCCGGGAAGAACCCTCACTGCAGAGCATGATCTTGTGGCGGAGGACATTGGGTTGGAGTGACTTCCGAGTATTCAGGCAGTCTGGTTTTGGCTGCCTGTGAGGGTTGGTCTACACATGGACACTCTGGAAAGCTGAATTAACTGAAGGAGTGAAGTTAAGGGCATTAAGCCCTGTAGATGCTCTCATTCAGAAGTGAAGTGGCCTTAGTTTGCTGTAGCTCCATCTTCCTTCAAAGCCATGCTGAGCTGTGGTATCTGGGCTGACTCCCAACTCTTCTTTCTCCAATGAATTTCCAGTTCCAATCCCCCCAGCACTGAGGAGATGTGGATGCCATTTTTATAGCTGTGTTAGGTGGTCCCAGGCCCACTGGGTTAACTGATATGAAGTCCAGAAATGCCTAGTTGGATCATACAGTCCAACTCCTTGAACTGTATAATGTAGGCTGAAGAATCCCAACAAGCTCATTGCTTGTACCTACCATTACACTGACCAAGCTCCTCCTGCCCACTCTGGGCCTTTTAGAGAACGTTGGCCCTTCAGAAAACAAACTCCCTAGGGCGGCTGGGCTTTGCAAAACCTGACTGCTCCCATTACAGTCAGCGCGAAAATATCACTGATGTAAGTGGGAGCAGAATTAGGCCAATGCTGAGTGTTTTGCACCCCATCTCTAGGGGGTTTATAGCCCAAAATAACTTGGTTTGTTTTCCCTCCCTGCATCATTCCTTCTCCCTATATGTCCCCTACTCCAGTGAATCCTCTCTCTCCCCCCATCCCAGTTCCCATCCCTTCCCACATGGTGTTCCATACTTCCTCACAATTTCCTCCCCACCTTCTGATGGAGTGCTCTGTCTCCCCTTCCCTCTTCTGGCTGCTGCATTCCACCTTGAGTGCTCCAAACACTGGCATCTGCCTCCCTGAGCCCAGCTTTGCTCCCTGGATTTTCTACAAGGATAGGCGTGTGAGTGATGCTGCTCTAAGTTGTGTATGCTGAGTCCAGAACAGATGCACCAGCCAGTAATGGATCCAGGGAATAATTAACTGCTCTGGCTTTGTAATGTATTTATTGCTCTTGTTTGGCACTTTACTCACCCTCTTCTGATGATTCTCCATCATAGGGTGACTACAGAAGATCCTTACTTTGGCCTGGCAAGATCAGAGAACTGTCCCCATTGAGTCATTTACCCAGATGATCCGTTTTCCTTTGCACATTACTGGGATGGGGGAGAGAATCCCGCACTGCTGCCTACCTGAGCCAGTGGAGGTAGCTTCCAAAGCCTCGCCTCTCTCCCCGTTTCTTTTGCCAGGGCACCAGCACGGCGTTCCTGCTGCAGCCAGTAGAGCATCTCCACTTTGTCCCACCGCATCTTCTCCAAATATGGGCGGCCCTTGAAAGTCACAGTGTCATGGAACCTCTCCTTGATCTGGGGCAGAATGATGTAGAGGTACGTGTCGCACTGGGCGATTGCTGCATACAGGCGGCCTCTGGTCCTCGACTCCCAGGTGCGTGTGGCGAAAGACTCAAGGCTCCTTTCGAAGAAGCGGTTTGGGTCAGAGGCGGTTTGCTCAAACTTCTCCAGCTCTACCAGCAAAAGCTCCCGTTCCTGGATACTCTTTGCTGCTTTCTCCCAGGCTTTGAGCATAGCTGGCAGCTGAACATAAGACTGGTTGGAGCTGTACTTAATCGCCATATCAAGCCTCTCCCTATCAGGGAAATGAAGAACTTCCCAGAGTCTCTCCAGTCGCTTCTGCAGCACTCTGAGGTCTTCAGGCTTACGGTCCTGGTCCTCAAAAGTCCCAAGCCCGCCAAGCATGATGGTGTTTGTGTTCCACATCCCAGGCATGTACTTCTCTCTCTTTGAGCGGACCTCTGCCACTTTCCGTTTTACCTCTCTCAGTGCTTCCTCCAACTGTTTCTTTTGGGCTTCATCTATGAAAAGTGGCTCCTCCCCCTCATTGTACAAATGAAATATCACATGCAGGTAATCAGACTCCTTGGTGGATACATATTTCAGGTAGTCATCGGCGTTGAGGGCAGATTTCCACCACTGATACCAAGTGGTTTTTTGTTTACGGGCAATCACAAGGGGCAAACTTGATTGCACTGGTGTAGTGACTTTCTGGGTGCTGAACGGTCCAGTGGGCAGCAGCTTATTCAATTCTGTATTGATTACCTGCTCATTTTTCCTTTTGGTCAGCGTGGAGGAAGCCAAGCTGTTGGATAAGTCCACGTTCACAGCTGCAGGCTCTATCAAGGGTCCTTGGTCAAATCTCAGATACTCTGTGGGGATGATTTTTATCAGTTCCTTGTAAATTTCCCGGATCTCTTCCCCAGCTGAAAGCTTTGCATCCAGGTAACTCACTGTAGCAGTATCAATCTCTCCCAGAAGATCATTGTACAAGGGGCCGTATCTCTGAATTGCCACAGAGTCAACAAGTGCTCTGTCAGACACTTGTAGGTCAGCTGCCTTTGCTACCATGCCATGGTGTATTTGAAGATTCACCGTGGCACCTTGAGGGTGAGTGGGTGGTGCAAAAACTACCATATCTCTCAGCTGTTGCTCAGCCATCTCCTCTTCTTGGAGGCATCTAAGTGTCTCCTGAAGCTGCTGGAGTTTGGTTACATTGGCTCTGCGTCGTGTCAGTGCTCCAATGATGGGAGGCAGTTCTGCGTCCTCACTCTCATCTCTTCTGTTACCACTTCTGAGGAGGGAGCCTTGAACTAGCTTGCGAAGGTCCTCGGCTATGGCCATGGACTCTTCAAGATTGCCATCTGTTGCTGACTCAGCATAGTGACTGGGCACGATCGGTGTGAGGGGGCGAGGGGGAAGATGGATTCCAAGTTCATCTGAGAGGAGTTGCCCGGCTCTCATATTGGGTAATGAATGACTTTTTTTGGAAATGGAGCCAGCCTCATGCCTGACCCTCTTTGTGACTTCCTGATCTTCTGAAGCAGGGGTACAGGAGCAGGGGGTTCTCACTGCTACACATGGCAGGTTGGTAAAGCAACTGTCAAAAGTCTCTACATTAGGGATTAAGTGACAGACTCTGCTTAAATCCAGTGGGGGTATCTCCTCGAGTTCTTTGATATCCTTTGCGATTTTCTGCCTGCATGTCTGCAGGTGGGGCCTGGTCAGTTTGATGAAGTGAGTCATGGTGAGGCCAAGGCGGCAGCCCACAGTGCTTCTGGCTGAGTGCCGGCCTCTCTGTGGTGGCCGTTTTCGCTCTGGCCGAGCTGGCTTGCTGTCAAGAAAAAAGTGGTTCTGCGGGGTCTTCAGCTCTGCAATGAGATGGCGCTGGATGGCAGCCATATTGAGGAGACTGGAGCAGTCCAGAGAGAGCTGGGCTGCGAAGCGGGTGAGGTTGGCATAGTCAGTGAAGACAGCCATGCCCCGGTGGAGCTCCATCAGGCAGAGATAGTGGAAGAAGAGGTGTTCAGAGACAAGTGTGATGTATGCCACCAGATGCTGGTATAGGTCCTTGTTCTGCCAGCTGCTGAGGGCTGGGTTGGAGAGTGACTGACTGGCATCCTCCCAGGCGAATTTTACTTCTGCCAGGATGATCTCCTTGAAGACCTGTCCTGCCTGGCTGGAGATGGGCAATGACTCCCTGCCCAAAGAAAGGCGCCCTTCAATCAACTGGGTCAGAGCAGCTAGGGAAACGGGGATAGAGAATGCAGGCACTGGAGTCTTTGGGGAGCCAGATGGTAGCGTGTGGCTGGTCTCCGGGGTGCTGGGAGGCTCGGCAGAACTAGTCTCCTGTGTACCATGGAGCTGGGGGCTGGGTGGGGCTAGGGTGGGCTGTGAGGCTCCTGGGGGCCCCTTTGAAGGAGGCTGGAAGAGGGAGAGCGGGGCCAGGATGCCCTGGTAGACCTGGTGCAGCGTCTGGGTCACTTCCTCCGTCTCCTCCAAGGCATAGCGATCCCAGGAGGAGCCAGCGCGGGGCATGACGGACACGCCCGCTCAGGGGCCCAGAGAGGATTCTGACCCTCGGCCTCCCAGCAGCCTCTCGTTCCCGGCTCCCAGACCACGGGGGGAGGCAGGCCCCTGGGCTCACCAAACCCCCAGCCGCTGCGTCCTAATCCCGGGGCTCAGGCCGGCCCTTGCTCGCCACTTTCCGGCTCAGAGCCTGGAGGGCGTCTCAGCAAGCAGAGTTTCCATGGTAACAGCGCACCGGAAATAGTTCGTGCCTTCCCTGCGAGACCTTTGGTGGGGCTCGGCGGCCGCTAGGCGGCGTCTCAGCTTCCGCCAATCAGGCTGGCGGCCGGAAGTGTCGTTACCGGCGCGTTTCCTGGAAACGAGTCCGGTCCTGGCGGGCACAGCTGAGGGGCAGACGGGAGCGAGCGATGGAGGCGACGCCAGGGCCTGGGGAAGCAGGGGGCCCCAGCTGCCGGGTAAGGAGACTCCGCAGTGGGGAAGCTGGGTTGTGCCTCTAGGAGGCAACGTGCCGGGGCAGGTTCTGTTCCTGGCTCTGCTGCTGCTATTGGGCAAGTCCCTTCCCCTTTGGTACCTGTGTTTATTTGCACTTCAAAGCTCTTCCGAGCTTAATCAAAGCTGATCTGGGATCGTCCCACTGCCAGGAGCCCGGGGCACGCCAAACCACATGAGACTCGTGATAAGATCTGTCCTCAGAGTTGTCAACGCTTGTAGGTGGGGGAACATAGTGCCCTGTGTGTGTTTTGGGAGGATAGTGAGAGTCACGAGGGCATGCTGGGGGTGGGGGAGGTACACTTCTTGAGGGTTAAGTCCCCTGTGTATATGCCTGGAGGAGAAAGAAATTGTGTGCCGTGGTGGAGGGAATGAGAGACAGTCTCTTTCTGGAGGACATATGCCTCTGGGGCAAAGTCCCCTGTGTAAGGAGTAGCAAGGAGAGGGATGAATGGGACAGAACACAAATATCTTGTGGGTGGACCAATGAACATGGGGGGCAAAGTCACCTTATGTATGAGCATGTGTGGCACAATGCAGAATCCCTGCATGGGAGGGATTGAGAGAGGGGAAGTTGCTGGAGATGAGAAATCCAAACTGCCCAATGTAGGGAGGATTGTACAGTTGTAGGGTATGAGGTGGTTGGTTTAGCTTCCTCTAGGTGGGGGGCAATTCTGGAGATAACAGGAAACCCCCCTCTGCTGGCGTGAACATGCTGGGTCAGACCAAAGTGAATGAACAGAACAGGTAATCATCAAGTGATCTACCCCCTGCCACCAATTTCCAGCTCCTGGCAAACAGGCTAGGGATACATCCCTGCCCATCCTGGCTAAGAGCCATTGATGGACCTCTTCTCCATGAACTTACCTAGTTCTTTTTTGAACCATGTTCAAGAGAGGTGTTCTAGTTCTGGGGTAGGGCTGATGGATGAAGACTGCCAAGGTGGAGAGTTGGGTTGGTTTTCATGACAAACCCTGTCTCACATGCCTCCTAAAATCAACCAGCTGGAGTTCGCAGTGCAGATGAACTGCCAGGAATGCGTGGATGTCGTGCAGGCCTCTCTGCAAGGAGCAACAGGTGAGAGACGCTCCAGCCCTCCCATTCCCCATGACAGCTGGGGTGGGCTCCTGCTGTTTTCACCATACCAGGGCTTTTCCTGCAGGGCTCCAGGTGCTGGACATTCAGCTGGACTCTCAGACTGTGCTGGTGGAGACCAGCATGAGTGCTGGGAAGGTGAAGGGCCTGCTGGAGAGCACAGGCTGCCGGGCTGTGCTGAAGGGCATGGGGAGCAGTGAGCCACGTGAGTATGGAGTCCCTGGGTCATAGCCTGAAAGGAACAGGCGGTAGCATGGGGTAGCGGCTAGGAGTTCCAGTCTATTGCTGTGGGTTCTATTCCTGGTTCTGCTGCTGGGCAAATCCCTTCCCCTCTCGGCATTGTGTTTGGCTCTTTATGCTGTGAGCTCTTCAAAGCAGGGGCTACTTCACGCTGTGTGTCTATGGTGCACCTGAAACGGGGGGGAGGGCATGTGGTGTCTGGTATGTCGGGGGCCCCGATGTAAGATGGGTGCCTCTATATGATCTATCTGTGTAAGGTAGTTTTATTATCCTCATCACTGTAGTATTTGGGTGCTTCACAGTCTTTACTGTATCTACCCTCACAGCTTCCCTGGAAGGCAGGGCAGTGCTATTAGCCTCTCTGTGTCTCAGTTTCCCGATAAGGGACTTACCCACTGTCAAACAGGGAAACTGGAAAAAGAATAGGAGTACTTGTGGCACCTTAGAGACTAACAAATTTATTTGAGCATAAGCTTTTTTTTTGCTCAAATACGTGTGTTAGTCTCTAAGGTGCCACAAGTACTCTTGTTCTTTTTGCGGATACAGACTAACACAGCTGCTCCAGGGAAATTGGGTCAGAGCAAGGACTTGAACCTGGATCTCCCAAATCCTAGGCTAGTGCCCTAGCCCCTGGGCCATACCATAATACACAGAATGGTCCTCAGTTCCATTGTGCTGAGTGGCCAATATCTTCCCGTTGCCTAAACAGCCTGTGCTGTGATTCATCCTCTCAGCTGCTCCTCAGGGAGTTCTTGGACACTGGTGCTGCTATGCTGTCTGGCAGCAGGAGCTCCCCTACATCTTGGTTGGGGAGGGGAATGCGGGCGGCTGTGACTGTCTATGTCCACCTGACTTTGCCCTCCCTTTTAGAGAACCTCGGTGCAGCTGTGGCCATGATGTCAGGCCCCAGCCTCGTCCAAGGGGTGGTGAGATTCCTGCAGGTCTCCCCAGAGAAGTGTCTCATTGAAGGGACCATTGATGGTCTGGAGCCAGGGTTGCATGGACTGCACGTCCATGAATTTGGGGATGTCACAAACTCCTGTGACAGGTAAGAGACCTCTCCCCTGCAGGGAGGTGTTGCTGTCCAGTGTAGCAAGCTGGGGTTTGCAAAGGTACTTAAAGGAAATGAGTGCCTCCCAACTTAATGGCATTTAGTGTCAAGATTCCCATTTAACAGATGGGGAAACTGAGGCATTGAGAGACAAAGGGAGGGACCTTCCTAAGGTCAGTGGCAGAGCCTGTAATAGAACCCAGGGCTCCCAGCCCAGTGCCCTCTCCATTAGGCCCTCCATTTTTCAGCAACTGTGAAGAGTGCATCTGATGACACTAGTTCAGTGAGATTGGCCTGTGTCTGGGGGAGGCACGTAGATAGTCAAAGCAAGAGGACATGAGCTGTTAGGGGGGTGAGGCTGTTTCCCTGTTCAGCTCCTTCCCCTTTGGCCAGTGCACGTTCCAACCCTATGTTGAAATGTAGAGTAGAGCAGGTAGCCGGCCAGATCTCTCTGGAGGCTGTGATGTGAGGCCTCTGCACTAGGTCATCCTGGCTTCCTTTTTTGTTTTGTTTTTCCCCAAACAGTTGTGGAGACCATTTCAACCCAGACGGGAAGCATCACGGGGGCCCGCAGGATGCACACAGGGTGAGTTCTGGTCATGTTTATGCATTCTGCCCTCACGGTCAGGGCTGGCCCCAGTGCCCTTTGGTGATGCTAGCGGGCGCAGTGCTGCAGGGAGAGGAGTGAGTGCCTCTGGGGAGGGTGCTCTCCTCTCAGTCAATGCTCACCCCAGTGTGATGGAAGGGGTGGCTTGCTGTGCTGCATGGAGCTGGGGACTCAGTGGGGCACTCTCCTCTTAGTCAGTTCTGCGGGTGACTGGGGGAGAGTGGGTGACTTGATAGGGGATGCTCTTCTTTGGCAGTCAGTGCTGACCCCAGTGTGGTGCTGAGGAGGCACGGGGGTTGACTCAATAGAGGGTAAGCCAGAATGAAACAGTCAATCATCTGTCCAGAGACAGCAAAGACTTCAAACATTGTAGTTCTCCAAGAAAAGGCACCTTTCCCAGTCCTCAGGCTGCCACATTCCTGCCTCTGCTGCTCTTGGGGACCTCTGAGCAATGGTTTCCATTTGCATGCCCACATTAGTTGGCTCTCACTTTGCCATGTGGGGCCAGATACAGCTTGGCTTTGAAACAAACTAAACTGAAATACTTGTCCAACACAGCCTGATCACAGCCCACAGAGTTGTTATTCACCCCCTTGGAAAATACCAATTGTTGTTTTCTTTGAAATTTTGGAAAACAAAATTTCCCCCCAAAATCTTTCCATAAAACCGTAAATAATTTTGGTTTTCAAAAACTGTTTTTGGTTAAACATAAGGTTTTGGGGCCATTTCTTTGTCAGAATTCTAGAAATTTTCAACCCAAATATTGGTTTTGGTTGAAAAGCTAGGTTTTCTTCAGCCAGAAAAGAATTTGAGTGAAGAAAATTCGCTCTGCTCTTGCTGTGTTTGTGGTTCGAGTCAAAGTTCCCAGGGTCTGACTGTGTGGGTGGATGCTCTGTTCCAGCATCTCGGAGACCTTGGCAACGTGCTGGCTGGCAGCAATGGAAGAGCAGACTTCCGGATGGAGGATACCCGGCTAAAGGTGAGGTCCCCTGATCTGCACAAAGGATTGCTGGGGAGACACCAGTGGGAGCTGTGTCAGATTAGGGCATATTGAGGGATCCTACTGTTCCTTTCAGAAAGGCATCACTACAGTGGATCAGAACAGCGAGCCCATCCAGCTGTCCCACAGCTGCTTCAGAGGAAGGGGCTCTTAACCCTCCATTAGGCTTTGCTGGGATAACCTCACCCAAAGGAACATTCCTCCTGACCCCATTTGCTAGGGGTAGACTCCTGCTGTGAAACAAGAGGGATAACTCCTTTCCTCAGCTCCAGGTTCTCTAATATTATAACTCCGGACACTTGATAGAGATGAGAATGTCTGATCCTTTTATGAATCCTACAAAACACTTTTGCTCTTAGGGATATCATAGGAACAGAGGAACTGCCTGAATAGCTCAGACCCCAGGGCCATGTCGCTCAGGATCTCTTCTTCCACAGGGCCCAGCACCAGGTGCTTCAGAGGAAGGTGTGCCTCCAGTAGCAGATGTGGGATATTCTGACCCCAAACACTAGGTCTTACCCTGGTCTCTAATAGTTAAACTAGTCAGAACCCTGAAGCAGTAGGTGTAATATCCCAGGTGGGAAGGGGGGAGCACAAAGAGCATGTAACAGTTTGGGGCTGCCTTTGCTTTCCCCTCCTCTAGTCAAAACCTTCCGTCAGCTGCTCTCCTGGGAACTGCAGGAGTGGGGTCTCATCTTCCCTCCAGCCGATGGGCCACCCACATGGTGCAGTGGGACAGGGAGCCGAGCTCCTGGGGAGGGGCAGAGGCTGAGATGGCAGCAGTGGAAGGGAAACTAGGGCGCAGGGATTAGCTCCTTTTAGAGATGACTGCACTTTCCCTGGCTCCAGGGCGCAAACCCCACTCCAAGCTGTGCCTGGATGCACTGGTTCTCATCATGCAGAAGTCCCTTCCCAGGACTTTAATGGCCTCTACCAGGGGAGCTGGGGATCCACACATGCAACAGGGATGGCCAAAGGCTGTGATCCTTCCTAGGTCTGGGACATCATCGGCCGCTCTCTGGTGGTGGATTCTGGTGAGGACGACCTTGGCCGTGGGGGTCACCCACTCTCTAAAGTCTGTGGGAACTCGGGTGAGAGGTGAGGAGCCAGGGGGGAAGAAGCAGGAACCAGGGGAGTAGCTCAAGGCAGCATCTTGCTGGCACAAATACTTGGGGATCAAACTGACTGTCAGACTGGGCAACAGCATGGAGGAATGGGATCAACTGTGAGCATGGGAGGAAGGATGGCTTAACCTAAGGGAGCTATAGGAAGTTGAGGGGGGTCAGTCTCCCTTCCCTTTCCCCTCCCGCCAAAGGGGCATGAGGCAAGAGTGGGATCTGCAGGTATGGTCAAAGGAGGGATTAACGCCTCTTTATTGTCTTGGTACAGCTTGCCTCTTGCACTGTAACAAGTAAGATGTCTGGTCTTGCCTGACCTTTGACTGGGCAAATGGTCAGGTCATGGGGCTGCCCATTTAGTCTGCAGGGACTGGAGCCCCTGGCAGCACAGGATCTGCTAATGCTCCCTCCCTCCCTCCCTTCCAGGCTGGCCTGTGGGATCATTGCCCGATCTGCTGGGCTGTTCGAGAACCCCAAGCAAATCTGCACCTGTGATGGCGTGACGCTGTGGGAGGAGCGGGAGAAGCCAGTGGCAGGGCCAGCCAGGAGGAAGCTTGGCCAGCCCACCCCTCACCTGTAGGATTATGACTTTCCTTTCTCCACATTATGCCTACTGGTTGTTGCTCTATGCCGAGGCTCAGTCTGTTTCTAACATCAAAGGGGTGGCACTTTGGGCCTGCGGTATAGTTAGATCTGACGTGAGCTTTAGGTGGGGACTGGACTTCTTCACAGCGTCCCCGTCTCATCCCACAGTCTCGTTCTTCTATTGCCAACCTCTGAGCAGTTTCGTGTCCTGACCCTTCCCCAGCTGGGTGCTCCTAAACTTGCTAGAGACTATGTCTCATTTTATAGGGGAGCGGTAAATAGGCTCTGCAGTTTTTTGCTGCTTTGGGATTTGTAAAGGCAGTGAAAAAAGCATCTTAATTCTCTCTCTACCCCCCCCTCCCCTTGCTTATTTGTTCCTTTTTAAAGTGCCGGGATATCAAGGGTGGTTTTGCTGGGGGAACTAGAAAAGGGGGAGGCAGGAAGCTTGGGAGTTCTCTTGTGATCACTTTTGCACTAAGTAGATGGGTTGGGGGGGGAGGGGAGGGTTGAACCTTTAATAATAAAATATTAATAATCACTAGTTCATATATGCCACTCTGAACCAGCATATCACCAAGCACTTTACAAAGGGGTTTAGTATCATCTGCATTTTACATATGAGGAAACTGAAGCATGGGGGGGAAGTGATTTGCCCAAGGTCACCTAGCAGGCCAGTGGCAGAGCCGGGTTTAGAACCCAGGTTTCCCAAACTAGTGCTCTTTCTGCTAAGCCATATAAACAGATAGGACATTGTCCACAGAGGGCATTAGTCGCTGGAGTTACATAAGTATCTACAGGAAACCTGCAAAGGTTTCTTTGAGCTCAGGATCGAAGTCTCTTGCTGCTCTGCTTGCCCCAGACTGTTTTGGGAAATCTGTCTGGCAGTAGCCAAGGTCGCAAGTGCTGTGGATTGCATGCACTGCAAAAGAGGAGAAGGTGCTGAGCTACCTATGCCTGACAAATGTTTCTAGAAAGCTGCAGCCTGAGCATAGGCAGCCAGACAGGAGGGTCTGGGTTAGGCTGTAGCCTGTTTTCCATTTAAAATCAGCTGTGGAGGTGGAGATGACTTTAAGTATCTTTCATGTGCACTGAATCTGCCATTAAATAATATTTTCCTACTGTCACCCTGCTGTCTTGCTGCCCAAGGTGGTCAGCTTGCATTGGGGTGGTGCCCAGTCCTCAGGCACCTACTGTGCAAGATGCTGTATAAATGCAAAGGCACATCGTCTCTGGGATAGGTTCTGGGGCTGGGTGGCAGGTGCCTTGGAGGTGGGGAATTTGGGAAAGGGGGAATCCCTAATCCCCCTGCAGGAAAGTGGGGAGATCTCACTCACCCAGCTGGGGAGAGGGAGTAGTTCCCGTGACAGAAAAAGAACATGAGGCGGTCACTGGGTGTGGGCGGAGCCTGCCTATCACCGTGCCGGAGCCTGGGGGCGAAAGGGAGCACTCTGCACGTGGGTGGCGGGAGCACCATTTTGTTTACTGGCGAGTTAACGCAAGGTCGGGCGTTGCGCATGTGCCCAGAGGCTCGGATAGGTGCATTCGTCACTGCGCAAGGGAAGGGAGGGAGATGCCGGAAATACGCAGGCGCGCTAGGGCCGGCGGCGCGGATTGTGACGGATGTAAAACAGGTTATAGGCGGTTGGGACTCAAGTGCGCAGGCGCAACGACGTTGCTAGGAGAAGAGCAGGGGCGCGGATGGAGGGGCAGGACTGCGCAAGACACTAGTAGTGCGCAGGCGCGGCATTAGCCGAGTGTCTCTCTTCGCAGGCGCAGTTGCTCGTAGGCGGTGGCATTCAGCGCGCTGCGCAGGCGTGTTGACGGCCGGGTGGTGCCTTCCTCTTTCCTTCCCATCTGAGCGTTCGGAGGGTCTGAGGTGCTGCCGCCATTTTGTCAGGCGTCCCGGTGCCAGCTCGGCCGCGGCCATGCGTCCCGGAGTGAAGCTGTTCGTGGGGAACGTGCCCGAGGAGGCCACGGCCGAGGAGCTGGGCGAGCTGTTCACGGGTGCGGTGGGGCCAGTGCTCGGCGTGGCTCTCATGAAGCAGTTCGCCTTCGTGCACCTGCGGGATGAGGCGGCCGCTGTCCGCGCCATCGCCCAGCTCAACGGGCACCAGCTGCACGGCCGCCGCATCGTGGTGGAGCCGTCCCGCCCGCGGCCCACCAACACCTGCAAGATCTTTGTGGGTAATGTTTCGGCGGCCTGCACCAGTGGAGAGCTGCGGGCGCTCTTCCAGCAGTACGGGCCCGTGGTGGAGTGCGACGTGGTGAAAGGTACCGACCCCCCCCTTCCCCGGTTCCCTAATATCCCCCCTTCCCCGGTACCGGCCCGTGGTGGAGTGCGACGTGGGGAAAGGTACCGACCCCCCGGGTTCCCTAATATCCCCCCTTCCCCGGTACCGGCCCGTGGTGGAGTGCGACGTGGGGAAAGGTACCGACCCCCCGGGTTCCGCATCCCCCCTCCCCGGTACCGGCCCGTGGTGGAGTGTGGTGTCGTGAAAGGTATCAACCTCGGGACAGGGATCCCCCTCCCCCTCTTCCTGATACCAGCTCATGGTGGAGTGTAACGTGGTTCCCTGCCCATGGTGGAGTGCGACATGGACCCCTCCCACCCTTGGTACCGGCTGGTAGTGGAGTGCGACGTGGTCAGAGATCGATCCCTGGGATATTGCTCTCCCTGGGACAAGGACTTTACACCCCTGCTGCCAGCCCATGATGGAGTGTGATATGGTGAAAGATACTGACCCCTGGGTTCTCTGACCCACCCCTGGTATCGGCCTGTGGTGGAGTACAACGTAGACAGAGGTAGTGACCTCCAGGATCCTCAAGTCCCCCACTCCTGGTACTAGCCTGAGGTGGAGTGCAACGTGGTAAAAGGAACCAACCCCTGAGATCTCCCCTCCTCCCCACCCCCAGGATAGAGATTCTCCACTCACAGTACTGGCTCATGGTGGAGTGCGATGTGGTGAAAGATGCTGACCTCTGGGTTCCATGACCACCTGGTACCGACCTGTGGTGAAAGGTTCCCTCTGCTGGGTTCCCCATCCCCCCCCCCCCCCCCACACACACCCCCAAACTCTGGTACTAACCCATGGTGGAGTGCAGCATGGTGAAAGGTACCAACCCTGGGCTCATTTTTCCCCTCCTCCCCCACAGACCCATGGTGGAGTGTGATGCGGCCGGTGGTTCCCTGGCACTTCCCACCCTCAGTACAGGCCTGAGATGGAATGTGATGTGGGCAAAGATACCAACTCTCTTCTCCCCCATGGGGTAGGAATCCCTTCAACCAACCTCTCCCTGGGGCTAGAATCCCCTCTCCCCAGCAGTATGGGGCCATGAGTCATGATTAAGGCTACGATTTAATCATGGGTATTTTTAGTAAAAGTCATGGACAGAAACAAAAAAATCATGGCCTGCCCATGACTTATACCATTAATACCCCAATTGAATCTTGGAAAGCCCGTGGCACCAGCTGCGGGGGAGGGGCACTACTGGTGATGGGGAGCCCTGGGGGCCAGCAGCTGTTCCAGGTGCCCTGGGACCGCTGCCCAAGCGGCTGGGTGCTGCAGAGGTTGTCACCTCTGTGTGTGACAAACACGGAGCCCTAATCATGATGGAGTGTGTGATGGGATCTCTGGGGTGCAGCCTGGGACTGTGGGACCGCTGTGCCCCCTGAACTCTCCAGCCTGGGCTGTCTTTCACTATACCTTGCTAGTGACCAGCAGTAAACCCCTCCAAGCACTGTTATCATTCAGCACAACTGCATGTGGAGCCCCACACCCTCCTAGATTGCATGAATGCTCCCAGAGCCACTCATGAATCACACAGGGAAAGGCACCAGCCCAATCCCCCCCAGCTCCTAGCCTTGCACCCCAGGCATTGCTCAAGATGATTTATTAACTGGTTCACCACTTCATCAATGGAAAGTGGATATACACCAGCCTTTGCAAAACATGAGCAGATTTGCCACACACTTCATACAAACTCACTGGTAAAGATAAACAGTAAAACAAATGTATTGACAACAGAAGATTTTAAGTGACTATGAGTGTTAGGCAAAAAGTCAGAGATAGTTACCAAAAGTACATAAAATATAAGCATGCAGTCTAAACTCTCAACCCTATTAGACTGGGCAACATCTAGATTAAGCAGTTTTCTTCACTGCACTGGATATTGCAGTTCATAGTATACAGATTTCACACTTGAAATCTGGGGCAGTCCCCTCAGTTGGAGTCTTCAGAGGGTCCTTGTTGCTTGCAGTGTAGGTGGGTGAAGGAGAAAGGCCCAGCATGGGGCCTCTGTGTTCTGTTTTATTCCCTCAGTCCCATGTGCTTGGGGATCACAAGTCCAGGCATGTCTGGGGGCACTGCTAAGTCTCCAGCCAAGATTGAGCAATTCCCCTGGTATGGCCTCATGCAGGTGAGTCATTGAATTGTAGCTCCCATGCTGGACAATGGTTGTAGTTGGGACGTTTGATTACTTTCCTTGCTGTTGCCTCTGGGGAGCTAATATCTGACCGATTCCCCAATTGACAGCATGTTTTAGTGACAACCATACAACACAATTCTCATAACTTCATATACATTAATGAGATACATATATGGATAGAGAAATGACTTTCAGCAGATGATAACTTTTCCCCAGATACCTTATAAGGCATGCTTTATATGTAAGATCACGGTTATATAAAAATGAGGAATATGGGGGTTACAGGATGCTCCCCTAAGGTATAGAATGTCAGAGTGTAACAGTCGAAGATACCAATCCTCTCAGCGGAGCAGGGCCCACACCACACGACTAAGTCTAATATCTTCCTTCACCCTAGCAATTCCAGCCTGTGGTGGAGTGCCACATGGTTAAAGATACTGACCACTTGATTATGGGCAGACACCTCCTCCCTCTGTCTTTCCCTTTCTTCCCAGCAATATGGGCTTGTAGTGGAGTGCCATGTAGTCCAAGGTACCAACATCCTCATGAGGTGAAGCGCCAAACCAATATCAATCCACCAGTATGCATCTGTGAAGTCAGATGTTACCATAGGTACCAATTGCCCCACATTTTTCTTGGGACATATACTACCTCAACTCCTCCCTGCACCAGTGGGGGACTGTGGGGCCTCTTTGGCAAAGCAAGCCAACAGCAAAGCATGTAACATCAAAAGTACCAGTCTTCCCGTGGAGCAGGTATTGCCCCCAATCTCTCTGTCCTGCACTAGTGGGGAGTGGCAGAGGCTTTTTCAGCAACACGGGCCTGAGGTATAGAAATTGCCCCCTATCTGGGGGCAGAGACCCCTTCTAATCCTTCATGAAGCAAATAATGCCCCCCAAATTCCCTGTCTTTGCACCAGTAGGGAGTTACTGGAGTTCTTTTGGCAGTATAAGTCCATAATGCAATGTGACCTAAAAGGTGCTGACTGCATCAGTCCTCACTCCCCATGGGGCAGATACTCTCCATAACCCGCTGCCCCCCATACACACACCAGTGGAGAGATGAAGGGGTTGTTTCAGGTACTGTGGCGGAGTGCAACATCAACAAAGGTACTGACTGCTCCCAACCCCCCTTTCACGGAGCATTTACTTTCTTCCACCAGCAAGTGGGTAAACATCCACTTTAAACTTCCTGGGGCAGATACTGCCTTAATCCATATTCTTCTGCCACAGTAAGGAGCTGTGTGAGGTCTCTTCCAGCAGTATGGATGCATGGAATAGTACACTGACAAAGGTATTCACCCCATCCCACCTCACCTCTTCAAGGAGCACCCCGCCCTCAATTCAACCCCTATACCTGCTGGAGCTGTGAGGTCCCTTCAATTGGTACAGGCGGGTGATGAAGTGTGACATCAAAGGTGCCAACAGCATCTAACATCCCTCCAGTCCTTCACTGTGACAGTGCGGTCTTTGTGGGTGTGTGGAGGTGCTCTTCCAAGGGGAGAAGAATGCAGAAATAGGACACAACCATTGCAGCAGCCAGAAGGTTGAGGGGAAGAGTAAAGGAGCAGAGATCTCACACAACCTGGTCACTCCCAGGAGAATCAGAGGGAGACATGGATAGAGGAAGGATAGCAACCAAAGGAGGAAATATGGGGTCATATTTTGGATGGTGGAGCCATCAGACAGAGTTCAAGGGATAGTGGAAAGATAGTTTCCTTTTATATCAGTCTGACCAATATGTTTACTCCTCTGGCTCTTTGGAGTCTGGTAACATTTTCAAGTGAACATGGGAGTGTATGGGCAGGAGAGATTAATGGGGTAAATTGGACAAGACAATACAGTCTGAGGATTTAGGTTGCAGGGCAAGAGAGAAGGTCTAATAAAGCAGTAGAGATGAGTGAATAGTATTCACAATTATTGTTCCAGCTTCACTGGAATTTGGCAGACTTTATAATCATTATAGTCAACTGTTTGACTATGATCTGATGAATGCTGCTGAAATTCATTGAACAATATATCTGAAATTATCGGCTACTCCATCAGCTCCAGTAACGTAATTATTACATAAAATGATTTAAGTTCTGGAGCTAAACATAACACACATAATTACTGTTGCTTTATATTGAAATATATATATTGCTTTATATTACTGTTGCTTTACGGCACAGGCATTTATCTCTAGCTGTTAGGCTTAGATGTAGGGTTAGTACCTGTCAGGTACATTTCCCTAAGCCTTAGATAATGCCCTCAAAGGTGGATATATTCTCATAAGTGCACCCTGCACCATCAGGCTGTTCATGAGCCTATTGTCAAATACATCATTTCCAAGTTGCCAACACCTCTCTACTTGTCCTGGAATACTAGTGATGTGGGCCAGTGAGTGAGTGAGGTACTGTTGAAGCCAACCGCCCTACTTCTCCCCTGCATAAAAATTCCTTTTATATCCTGCGCCACTTGCTAATGTCCCGGAGCCGTCGTCATGTGTGACACTTATATGGGAACATTAAATGGACATCCCACCATCACCCCTTTCCCTTATGTAGGAGCTGTACATTGAGTGAGATACATTAGCGATGGTATCTCAGGGCCAGTAACCAATACTGCACGCTTTTCAGCTTCATGCCACCTTTGAATGCCTCATTCCTCAAATTACTTGTATAATCAAAGGCAATTACTCTGCTCTCTGGGACGCACAATCATGGAGCAGGGGTTGGTATTCCTTTCCCTTGCATCTGCAGAGCTGTTTCAAGTGATATGAACCTCCACCAAATGCAGTGTGTGTAACCATTTCTCCTTCACCAGTGTAAATGCCCCTTCCAGGACCAGCCTCTGTGCCCATGCAGCTGTTATGGTATTAAAAACAATACCATAACAGCCAATCAACTACAGTTCTTTTGGGGCCCATATACACCTGTATCATCCCAGCACTTCTAGGGGATTGCACAACTTTGAAGGGCTGGCCAAAGCCCATAATCCAGGGTAATGAAAGGCAACAGACTTCCTTGCCTCAAGGGCTTGGGAGCAGCTCTATCCCCAGATCCTAGCAGGGGGATAGCAGTAGCTTTCTGTGTTAGTGCTGTCTCTTCCCCCTTTCCTCTCATTTCCTTTTAGCTATCCTTCTCTTTTGGTGCTATATTATTTCCTTTATCACTTTTTTTACTGCCTTTTTGTTCGTCTATTTGCAAAGAGCTCCATGCAGCCTCCCTTTCCTCTAAATATACACTTCGTGGCACAGGCAAATATCCCTTAATCGACCCCTTGCTCTTCCTCAGAGGGGTTTAACTTCCTCTCACTTCCAGCATGGTGTCTTAGGAGAAAATAATTTTCCTAATCCAAATATTGTGGCTAAAAAGGGCCCCCTCACCCACATCAAATACCCCTAGCTTTTCATCCACTATATTCTAATATTCTGTGGCAGACTTCCCAGCTTCCTGACTGAATCAAATGATCCCAATGTACTCAGTCGTGTCTGCACATGAGCTGTATGTTCCTTCTGAATGTTATAAAGTTCTTCATCCAGGGCAAGGTGATGAAAGGCATAATTTCCAGGACCTAATATTAAATACAACATGCTCTCTCCATATTGTGTGCTGCCTGTTGCTGCAGTTGGGTTACCCTTCTCTCCCCAGGGCCCAGCTCAGCTTTGCAGTGCCTGAGTGTGCCTTGGACTCATTTCAGAGTGTGGTGTTGTGGAACAATAACATCTCTAATTGCATAGTTATTTTCCCTTCCTATTGAGGTAAATAAGGCCTCTTACACATGGGTCCCAAGAAAAAACTCCAAGTGTCACCTGTTGTATGGGCTAGATTTGAGTGACCTAGACTCGCCGTTGATTGTGACCCGATTAACTGTAACCGACAGAACCTGTGTGTACTAGTGCCACTGGAGGCATGGCCTATTAGTTAACTTTTTCTTCACTGTAAATAATAATCCCTTCCCTGTGCTATGCCTTGCACAGCCTGATTTTGAGGATGGAGAGGGATCTCAATTTTGGTGTTGTCAGCTGCAGTTTTTCCCTTCAAAGGATCTTGCCAGCCCTTCTGCCCAAAGCTTTGGCCTAGGGCTTGATGTTTTGGGCTCAGGCCTGAACCCAAGTCCCCCATTTAGCATGAGAACCCTTCGCTGTGGCCTTCTGCATTTTCGTACTGATTTGCTAATACTGTTGCTGAATGTCTTATCCTCAAAGGTTGTGTAGCAATGTTGCTGCTTTTTCCTCTACCAATCATCACTTGAACTGACCAATTCAAGAGTATTCAGCCTGCCTTCTGTCATGCAATTTATATAATTTACGCCACATGCCAAATGTTCACCATATAGGAACTGACCAGCACAGATGCTCCCATATGCTTTGTTCATTGGGCAATAGGGAGCCCTTTCTCCAGGGTTCTAATGTGCTCAGAAAGTGCTGAGCTCTGGGGTCTGTTTTAATTCAGGAAGAGAATGAAAGAACCAAACCATAAATAGTGGTGATGGCTCTCCTGTAATTACTGGAGAAAGTGAATTCTGAGTGTTTCACCTGAATTACTTTAATGCCCTTATCTTCACTTGCAGGTGGTTGATAACAGTCGAGTATGGTGTAATCTGCACAGCCAACTCAAGTGTGTTGAGATGTTTGCTGACTTCTCGAGAGACTTTGAGAGATTTATTTTTCAATTTTTTTAGCTGCCTAGGTCTGAACAAATCATTGTGATTCCTATAGCACTATTCTATTTGGACTAGATTACCAAGGGATGTGGGAAATTCTTCATCATTTGGAGTCTCTATGTTGAAATTGTGTATGCCTCTTTTTCAGATACATTCTATCTCTGCCCAAAACAGGCTGGATTCAGCAGTCACTGGGTGGGATTATCTTGCCCATGTTATGCAGGAGGTCAGAGTACATGATTATAATGGTCCCTTCTGGCCTTAAAATATACAAATTGAATCTATGAATCTATTTTCATAGACCTGACCATCACACATGAACAACAGATTGTTATGCCCACTTACTGAAAGATTGCACCATAAAAGTATTGCTGAAAACTATTCTTCTAGTGCAGAGTCCTTGGGACCACCTGCTTCTATAGGCAGAAATCAGCTACAGCATTATTGGTGTGCAAAAAACACCAGCTTCTCACCATTCACCAAACATGAAGGGCAATAACAAGAGCAGGCAAGATCTCCACAACTCCTTGAAGTATATAAGGCCTTGCTGAACTCAGGGGAAATCCCAAGGTTTCATTTGGCCCTGCTGGTAATAGCGGAAGGATGGTTGTAGGTACTTTTAAGAGAGCCTGTGAGGTATTGGTGCATCTGATGTGTTTGGACACCGGCAGATCTTGCTTGCCTATACAGTCAGATGTTTTTCTAGCTCAACAGTTTGGATCATTGGAAGCCAACCTTGCTGGTAGGGCCCTATTGGGCCAAGTGAGCCCTTGGGAAGGAGGGATGGGGTTTGGGGTACAGCATGGCTCCAACTCCTTCATTTCCAGATTAAATTTGGTATTTCCATTGTTTTGTTGGTTGAGAAAGATGGCCTATTTGTGAAGTAGGCCAGCAGAAGCCGTGTTTGAACACTAAGAATCCTTACCATGGCACTTCTGAGTTCCTAAGCCTATAGAACTCCTGGAGAAGGGTGCCCACCAGGGATAGTGCAGCTTCCCATGTTGCTGGTCCCAAGTCAGTCCTTGCATACTGGGATTCAGTACATTGGAAAAGGGTCCCCAAAAAATGATCTTGTGATTTGTGCTCAGCCTGCTAAGAATGTCCAGTCCATGAGTAGCCAGTTACTTTCTCCTCGTTCATTATAAAACGTTGGAGACTCTCCAGAGGCAAATAAATTGAAATGACTTGCCACGGCCATCAATATGGGAGTGGAGGAATAGCAGGGCCTGGATTCTGGATTGTAGCAGGGAAGTTGAGCAATGGGGCTTGTGTGGGCTGATTTTAATCCCTTGAGCTGTTAATTCCTATGGTGTCCTCTGCATGTGGGGTTGGCTCCATGTCCTTTAGAGTATAGGGATCTAAATTATGAAATATTGGATTAGACATTTGCTTTGTGTTCAGTAAAAGTCTAGTTTCTTGTAAGTGTATTTTTTCTAAACTGCTTTAGAATTACTGCTGTTGGAACATTCCCTAGCTCCTGTCGTGTCATAAATGTAATAGTCACTTCAAGTGTTTTGCTGGTATAGACTAGAATTATGCTTATAAGAAGATATCATTCTAGATTTCTGTGTGTAAGATAGTTATCTGAGCCGCTGTAGCTTTGAATTTGCTATATAGACACCCCCTGACTTACGCAATCGTTCTGTTCTGGAAAGCCTTACACAAAATTTGAGTTATGCACGTTGGAAACGTATACCCATACGTTACGCAAAAATTTCCGCAACTCGAAAATCCTATTTCTGGCTTATGGAACTTTTTCCATAAGTGTGAATTTGCGTAATTCGGGTCTTGCGTAACCCAGGGAGCGTCTGTAGCTATTATGTTCAACCTGAGGTCCTGCCACAGACTAAAACACTTAATTATTTTTAGAAAAAACTAAGGGTAACCATACAGTTTCTGTAAGTGAGAGGTGAAAATACCAAATTATTAATATATGTAGACATTAAAGTAACTCTTCCCTGCACTGCAAATGAAAATGTCAGTAGATTTGGTTGTCTAGTATGATGCAGCACAGAAAATGTGCCTTTTTTTTTAATTAAAAATAAGTTGAGAAACTAGAGGTAAATCCTTCTGAAATACTGAATTTTTCAATGTAATTGTAAAGCTTACCCATACCGAGTTTCAGGATTATTAAAGTCAGAATAGTCAAGAGGCTGCTACTTTTTTCTACTTATTTGGCTTTTTAAAATATAAAAGGTGCCCAGTCTCGGTTCTAGATGTTCTGACATACTTGATTTTCACAAATATTTAAATTGATTGCTCACTCCACTGACTAAATATATTTTATTAAAGATTCTTTTGTAGATATTAAATACAGTCCTCTTAACCCTGTTTAAGTTTGTATTCTACAGTGTAATATCTTTGACAAACTAGAGGGTTCCAAAGCAGATTAGTTTGGATGTTTTTTTGCAAGATTAGCATGAGCTGCTGGAAGAATCTCTAGTTTGTGGATGGCTAGTGATAGTTTCCTTCCTGAAATTTCAAGAAAACTGTATTGGTTACATGTTCTTTAATGGTACAAAATGGACTAAAGTCAACTCTGGTATGACTCCATAAACTTCAATTTGGCTCTGTGTTCTCCGAACTGAATGAGACAATATTGCAGAATTTAAGATTTTGGGAACTATTTGAGGGTATTTGTGGAACTATTTGAGGGTATTTGTAAACAAACCTACTGAGCACATGGATTTCTTTCTGTGCCGTGATTAGATACTGGTGGGTTTTCTCTACTTTTTTTTTTTTTTTTAGAATAGGCTGCAGTTTTCATAATGTAGCAGCTATGGTAAATTGGGGTAATTTAGTTGCCAGCCCGCAGTTTATTCGGAAGGCTACAATACAGACTCTGTTTATACCCAAAGTGCATTTAAGTAATAGCAGAGAGATGCGTGCATCTGTTAAGTGTTCGATCCTGTAATAAAATGTCTTGTCTTCTTCACTGATAACCCTCTGTCTACTTTATCAGACTATGCATTTGTTCACATGGAGAAAGAAGCAGATGCAAAAGTTGCCATCGAAAATCTTAACGGAAAGGAAGTGAAAGGAAGAAGAGTCAATGTGGAACTCTCTACTAATGTTCAGAAAAAGGGGGCAGGACAAAATGCCCAGGCAGGCATCAATGCTGACAAGAGCAAGAGAGCAAGTGTGGACTTTAGAGAGAAATATCAACCCAAGATCGACGGTTACGAGCAGCTTAGGCCTACAGACTCTACATATCCATCAGTCTCTGCAGGATACACTGCATCCTCGCTCTACGATTATCAGCAGCGCTTTGGTGGCACCAACACTTCAAGCAAATACAACTCCTTTGACACTCAGACAAGGCAAGCATCTCCCTCATATTTTGGAAGGGACAGAAGCCCAATTCGACGATCACCAACAAGAATCGGTTTTGCCACTGTGTCGCTACCCATGACAGCACAACCAGCATCCTACAGAGCTCAGCCATCAACCTCACTGGGTGCAACCTACAGAGCCCAGCCCTCTGCATCTCTCGGAATGTCTTACAGACCCCAGCCAACAACGGGACAGGCAGCATCTTACAGGGCCCAGCCCTCGACCTCACTTGGAAATACTTACAGAACCCAGTCCTCTGTTTCACTAGGAGCTTCTAATACCCAGCCTGCAGCCTCATCACTAAATTCCTACAGCGCTCAGGCTGCTGCTGCTTACAACACCCAGGCTGCAGCTTCCCAGTTAGCCTCTTATGGGGTCCAGTCCACAGCAACACTAGCATCATCCTATGGAGCTCAGCCTTCAGCCTCGCATGCAGCCTCTTATGGTACTCAGCCTGTGGCTGGTTACTCAGCCTCCTATGGAGCTCAGCCAACAGCCACACATGCAGCCGCTGCCTATGCAGCTCAGTCTGCAGCTGGTCACACAGCCACCTATGGAGCCCAGCCTGTGGCCACACACGTAGCCGCCTATGGAGCCCAGCCTGCAGCCAGCCACTTGGCTTCTTACGGAGCCCAGCCTGTGGACAGCCACTCAACCTCTTATGGAGCCCAGCCTGCAGCTACTCTCTCAGCCTCATATGGAGCTCAGCCTGTGGCTGGCCATTCAGCCTCGTATGGCGCCCAGCCTGCAACTGCTCTCGCAGCCTCGTATGGCGCCCAGCCTGTGGCCGGTCATTCAGCCTCGTATGGCGCCCAGCCTGTGGCCGGTCATTCAGCCTCGTATGGCGCCCAGCCTACAGCTGTGCTCTCAGCAACCTATGGCACCCAGCCTGCATCCACTCTGGCTGCATCTTATAGCAATCAGTCTGCAGCAGCTTCCTACAAATCACAGGTCTCTGCTCCACTGACCACACCCTATAGAACACAGTCTTCAAACTCAATGTCAGCTTCATATACAGCACAGCAGCCCTCCTCTGTTCCCTTGGCAGTCACTTTCAGAGCTCAGCCTGTGACCGCATATGATGGGCCAACCCAGCTTGGACAACAAGCAACCCCGTATTTGGGACTGTCTCAGTCTTCTGCTGCTGCTGCTGCCATCGCACCACCATACGAACGCACCCGTCTTTCTCCTCCACGGAGTGCTGGCTATGACGATCCTTTCAAAAAATCATCTGCTTTGGCTAAAAGGTATGCTGCTAAGCCAGTGATAATACTTTGCACATAAATAGAGCCTCTCGTCCAAGGATCTCGATGTGCTGTCCAAGGGACTAGAGGCAGTCAGACTCAATACAAGTCTATTGGTCTTCGCCTTTATAAACTTGGCTCTGCTTCACCAAAAAGTGGAAATTCCCCTGCTAATACATTACACTAACTTACTGTTCTGGAAGCACTGACAGGGTGGGAGGTGAAACTCGATGCATTATTAAAATGACAAAATGGCTTCCCGCTCTGGCAGTAATACAGATCCTTACATAGTCCCCCCGCCCCCTTACAATTTTTTTGCTTCGGGTGCGTCTGGCTAGGGTGAAGGGTGGGATAATATGCTGCTGCACCCCTCTTACTGGTCTGCAGATTCTACTGGATATTTATTTAGTGTTTTTTTTACAGTTTTGTGTGAAAGTTGCAAGATTGGCAGCCCTGGGGCCTGGAAATTTCTTCTACCTAGGGCATGTATACCCCAGCCAATGGCATTATGCACTCTACCACAGACAGTGTGCCTTATCCCTCACTTGGAACTACAACCCTTAGGGCTAAGATGGGGAGTTGAGTTTCTCTCACAGGTTGGCACCTCTGCTTAAACTGCGAATGAAAGACTCAAACTACTGTCAGTTGTGGTGGTGCCGTGTTGTAGGTGCCTGCTCTCTAGGGACTGGACTGAGACCACCGTTACTGACCTGGATTGGATTTTAACCAATGTCCTCAACCCCATAAGTCGTCAGACTAGTCCTCCCTATTTTCAGTGCTTAATAAGTAAATGGGCTGCATTTGTTAAGAGAAATGGCAGGCATATCCAGCTCTTGCTTTCCCATGCGCTATTTACTTGCCTAAGAGTTGGGGGAAATTTAACATGTATATTTGAGGTATCCATCGAAGGAGGTAAAAGATAGCTAAGGAACTGTTCTGAAAAGAACTAATTAACCCACAAGTTCCTCTGGTTTGCCTTAGTGAGACATGTACTAATAGTGTTGCTCTGCGGGTATAGTCTTCACTGGAGAGATTCTGATCTCTCATGAGGGTCTCCTCAATATATATATTGCTTAACCAGGGCGCTGTTAGGCCACTATCACGGACCCTTTTGTTTTATTCATTAAATGTCTCTTTTCTTGACCAGGTACAGTTCTGACCGCCGTTTATCTGACCTCTCAGATTACCGTCGTTTAGCAGACTCGCCACTTGTGTACCGTCATTCGCCGACAAAGTCCCCGCTGGATTATCGCCGTCTTCCAGAACCGCATTCCGACTATGCCCGTTATTCGGGTGCCTATGGCGATTATATGCATACTGCTCGGCTACATTCTAATTACCAGCGCCGCCTGTAGTGGGGTAGGGGTTCCTGTTCCAGATGGGGGCAGTATCATTAATTACATGTTCCCCATTGGGACACGCTTTCTTAGCATAAAGCCAATCTGCGTCTTTATTAGGCTGGCTTCCTCATTCAGTTCTCTGCAGATTCTGAGTTATTAAATTTCCTTCCCTCCCATGCTATCTCAGGTGTCATTACAGCCTGTCATTTTGGCTCTGTTCCTTCATGTCACTTGATTAAAGAATTATTAGAGGCGATAGTATGAGGCGTGTCTGAGACATGCTACTACATCCAACACAAATAGCATTCTCCTGGTTTTTACTTTGGGGGATTTTATTTTCAGCTGCCTTTTTTGTTGCGTTTTTAGAATGATCTGAATTTATGATCTCAAGAAGAACCTGTCCTGCAACCCCAGGAACAATGTAGACGACTGCTGCACATTGTGTCTTTGAAAGTCGAAGACTCGAGTTCCTTCGTGCTCCAGTAGGGCTAAGAATGCCATAGCATATCTGGAATCGGTTTTTGTTTGCGACTCCTGATGCTAATGTCTCTATTAGTAAGACATAAGCTGCTCATGCAGGATTCCTAATAAATGCAATTCACAATGACTGTTGCTCAGTATTGTTTTTATAACCCGAGCAATTGCTTTCTCTGAATAGAAGAGCAAATGCTCTTTTATGTAACATGAAAATCCTTTTTCTTTTTACACCGGTGTTAATTTTGCAGTAGATGTGATGTTCGAATCTATACATCTGAAATGAGTTAGTTTTTGTATTGACTGTAAATAAAATGGGGGCTATTTACAGTTTAGAAAGTTGTCTGGTGTATTTTTTTTCCAGTTTAATTGGTTTCAGGAGTAATGTCCCATGTTCTTTAACTCTCTTCCTTTCATCCTAAAGGTAAATCAAAGGACTTTAATGAGTGCATACATACAGCACTACTGCAAGGCAGCCAGCTCTAGGGAAGAAATGTGGTAGCCAACTGGTGCATAATAGTAAAGAGAGCTGGAGTATTGTCCAAGAGCAGGCCAGATCTCTGTTCTTAACATGTGTTGTAAGATTTGTTGTTAGACCATGGGTGTGCCCCTTAAGTCATATCGGAGGTCCCTGGGAGCTTATAGTTTAAACAGAAAATGTGCTTGGGAGAAGAGCAGTGGGTGACTTCATTTCCTAAAGTGGGTCAACACCTCATCTTAATTCCCATTCCAAAGTACCTCTCCCCAGACACTGCCTGTTACCAGATTCATCTACCTCTGCAGCGTGGAGCTCTCCATCAGCTCTTCTGGGCATTTAAACCTGCAATTTGAAGGTATTAGGTGTTTGCCATCTACATGATGCCAGAATTGAACTTCCAGTCCCTGCCCTGAATTTGTTACAGCATAAATTTAGATAAACATGGAGCCTGAAACTGATAAAGGACAGGCATAGAGAAGGGAAGGACAAGGGTTAAGGAAATGACTTGCCTTGAGAGAATGTTCTGAATTTTCTAAGTATGGCAGAGTAGCTAGGAAGAAGCAAGTGGCCTACATGTTTAAGGGCAGACTAAAGGAATGATTTCTGAAGGACTGAAGACAGTGGGGACAGGAAAAGGATGTCTCTCTGCATGAACACTGTGATTCCACACTAGAGGTAAGGTTAGCAAGAGAGGGGTAGTGCCTCAATGTAGACACTCACTACAGCAACCTGTGAGTGCAAGGATCAAGGAGGAGCCCCACCTTCAAGTGGATTGGGGTGGGAGTGGATTTGATGAATGCTAGAAAAGATGATCAGACGAGAATGGTTATGACTTGCTGGACTTTAGGGGGATGTTCAAAATCCCAGCTTGCTTCCTGGACTCTTCCTGATGTTCCATCTGGCTGCACCTACCACATGACCATGATGGCAGCTACTGGGGTTAGAACCTGCTTGCTCCCTCCTGATGGCGACACCAGTGGTTTTTTTATTAGTAGCAATAATGCTGCTCTTTCTGAAGCTCTTTGAGGAGGAATGATTTTGATGGGCATCTTTGTCGCAGGCCAGCCAAAGTGATGACTCATTAATTTCCTTCTTTAGGATGCGAGGCATTTTAATTCTTACTCTAGATTGTGTTCTTTATTGGTGAGGGCTTCTTTCCCGCTATAAGTGTCGCCTGGGTGGTAGTGAATAATTCACCTTTGTATTTACTCAGTCCCGTCCTAAACCAAGAGGACTGATAATGTGAATTCTCATCAAGCTTCCTTTGTGTAGTCCATGAGCTGTAGCCACCTCACCAGACTGAGATTCTCTCTCCAAATTGACAAATGCAGGAGCTACCTCAACTTTTTTCTAGAAGATATATATTTTTATACATTTGTCATTTATATCTGATTTTGAAATTGATGTGATATGCAGTTGCCTTGCCTATTGGGTTGTTTAGATTTTGCTTCACTTACTATATCCACAAATCTTTAGCTTTCCAGTATGTTGAGTGAATTTGTTGGCATTAGACTTGCCAGCAAACCTGTTAACTTCTTAAAATGCACTTAAAAAATAAATGCAGGCAGGTAAATGATTAAACTTGAGTAGGAAAACAGTTTCAGTTGGAAACTTAGATTATGGTTCAATGATTTTGTACCCAGAAAACTTTGTGAAATTCTGTAGTTACTGGAATTGGTGAAAATATAGCTGTGGGTGTGAACTTTTTGCAAATTTTTTAGTTTTTAGGTAACATTCTCTGCTCCATCTCAAATATCCAGTCCCTATTACACTTGCTGTTCTGTAGCTGTTGTTGAAAGTCTGGGTTGGACATGGAAATTTAAGTTTAACATGTTATAGATTAGAAGTATTTTTTAACTTTAGGTAATTTAGCTTTGTCACTCATGCATGTAGAAAATGGTGTCTGTCCTTTGGGCAGAATTTACAGTTAGGTTATGTACATACTTCTGTTCTGAATCTAGCTCAACTTGTGTTTAAATGCTTTTTTATCATCAAGCCAAAAATCTTTCTCAACAGTTTTATAATCACTTACTACATGAGTAAGTAGCTTTGTACTGATTGTAACTGATTTTTGTGTGTTTTTATGTAACTAGTAACACATGGTTGAATTTTGATCTCATATACCAAAGTTTGAGGTTTTTTCATTGCTGATGTTTATTAAAATGTCTAGAATGTTTTTTTTTTTGTATTGTTCTGTTTGCCTTTGAATTGTGAAATTCAGTAGAAGTTCATTTATTTTTAAAGAAAATTATCTTGTGTTCTAATCCTAATTTTTTTTGGGTGGGGGGGGTTAAATTTTAATTCTAATACATGATTATTTTATTAGGGGGGGAAATTGGCAAGAGGCTGGATGTGAAAATAAGGTGACAAATTCAAAACTGGAGTGTGTGGAAAAATATTATCTCTTACCAGTTAGTCTGTGGAACTCGGGCTATGTCTACACTTAAAATGCTACAACAGCACAGCTGTGCCACTGTAGCGCCTCAATGTCGACACTCACTACAGCAACAGGAAGTATTCTGGTGCTGTAGTTAATCCACCTCCCTGAGAGGTGATAGCTAGATCAACAGAAGAATTCATCCTTTGACCTAGAGCTGCCTATACTGGGTGTTAGGTTGACATAGCTATCTCTAAGGGACACTGGATTTTTTCACACCCCTGAGAGATGTAGCTATGCCAGTGTTAAGTTTTCAGCATAGACCAGCCCTAATTGTCCCAAGGCAGTATTAAGAGCAAGAGCTTGAGGCTTTAAAAAGGGATTTGACATTTACGGCAATAATATCCATTTAAAAAATGAAATTAAAAAACATTTGAGGGATATAAGCTAATCTGCTTCAATTGGGACATAAACGAATCTTTATGCTCAAATTTGTTAGCCTCTAAGGTGCCACAAGTACTCCTGTTCTTTTTGCGGATACAGACTAACATGGCTGCTACTCTGAAACCTTTAAATATTAGGACTCAGGAGGAAACTCCTCCAGGGGAAGCTTCCTCTTATCTCCAAGGGCTTGTCTACACTTAACATGCTGCAGCTGTACTGCTGTAACGAAGATGCTATCTATGCCAATGGGAGAGCTTCTCCCATCACTGTAGCTGTACCAACAGGAGAAGCCCTCTCATTGACATAGCGCTATCCACACTGGGAGTTAGGTTCATGTGGATTTTCCATGCCCCTGAGCAACATAGTTATTCTGGCATAAATTGCTTATGTAGACAAAGACTGAGATCTGGACTACAGGTTGAAACAAGGCAGTTTAAATAAATAAATTAAATAAATAAATAAATTAATGGAGATATCCCATCTCCTAGAACTGGAAGGGACCTTGAAAGGTCATCAAGTCCAGCCCCCTGCCTTCACTAGCAGGACCAAGTACTGATTTTGCCCCAGATCCCCCAAGTGGCCCCCTCAAGGATTGAACTCACAACCCTGGGTTTAGCAGGCCAACGCTCAAACCACTGAGCTATCCCTCCCCCCCCCATATATAGGTTATATTGACCTAACTATGGAAGTGTTTACCCGTAACTTTTGCACCAGCTGACATAACTGCCACGCAATGCCAATTCCATGAGCAGCATAGAGTCAAGGTCAATGTAGTTAGGTCGACACGGTGTCAGTGTAGATACTGCGTTGCTTATGTCAACTATTGTTAGCTTTCAGGAGCTGTCCCACAATGCCCCACGCTGACAGTACAATACAAGCATTTCTGGTGAGGACGCACACCACCGACACAACGAGCAAAGTGTAGAAACGCACAAGTGATATGATTACTGTGGCGGCTGTATGCTGATGTAAGTTAGGTTGACTTAATTATGTAGAGTAGTCATGGCCCAAGTCTGCTTTTGGTTTGCAGAGAGCAGCTAGCGCTATCCAAAGAGCTTGTAAGAGCTCAAGCTTCACAGCAGGTTAGGGAAGCAAAATAAACACATGAAATTGAAACACTACATGTTGATTGTATTGAAAATGATGCACCTTAAAGATAGACTTTTTCACAAAATGGTGAGTTCTGGGTTTATATCTCACAGCTCAAAGGAATCTCAAGTATCCTTGCTATATATCTTTGCCTTTGTCACTGGTTCAGGGTAATTACCCTTACCTTCCAAGAAGATGGGACCCAGACCTTTCTCTCTCTGAATCTGCTCACTACTGTCTTAAATAACTCCCTTTCCTTGAGAGCTAAGCTCATCATAACTGGCATAGACGAAACACATTGCTAACCTAGTACCATGAACTCTGCCTGATGTGGCTCTGTGAAGACCCGAGCTGAGCTGAGAAGTGTATTCAGGTTTCAGAAAGCCTCGTGTATTTGCATATCTTGCAGTAGGAGATTTTTCCATTAAATAAAGGTAAGAGTATTTATCTAGTGACGTTATCAAGTACATGCAAAAGTAACTTCTTAGCAACTAGCTTTGACAATACAAAGGTTTGTTACTGTCTGTGCTGGCCTTGGGACTACACCAACACTAGCCTGCTACTGCATTTTCATGGTTCCTTCCAGCCCGTGGACCAACAGCAACTACCTTATAAATATGCTATTGTCACTGCACACTATGTATGAATTTTAATTCCATCAGCATCCTTTTAAATGGTCTCCAAAGGGAAAGAATGTACTTTTGAACAGAAACTTACTGGTGAACTTTTTTACAAACTGTCTAGGAAATGACTAGAAAAGTACTAGGGTCTTGATTACTCATTGGAATGTGACCCTTTTGTGCAGAAATGTCACTTGTACTTTATGTACACCTTATCCTGTTTGAATATAGGATGCATTTTCTGTAAAAGGTTAAACTCTTTCTTTAAATCTCCTCCTCCAGTGAGATTTGTGGAGATGAGTATGTAACCAATTTGAAGGTTTTATCAATACTTGATTCAGCATTTACAAAAGCTAATACACCTGCTAACCAAATCTATATGGGCTTCCAGGTGCCAGTAGTTGTATATTTATAGTAGATGCATTAATGACACACTACAGCAAGTGCTGTGACTGAAAGAAGTAATGCTGCAATGTAATTCTAAACCATTACCCTGCTGGCACTTTTTCATTATTCTGCAATGTTGCAAAGGTAGTTTCTTACATTCAAGGGGAGGAAAGAAGAAAAACAGGTTCAGTTTTTCAACTAGAGAAGGAAAGTTCCATGCTGCTGTATGCCATGGAGTACTACCATGCAGGATCAAAGACAACCACCCTCTGCCAAAAATCACCACTACCCCTCCACCTGAGCTGAAGGCTATAACTCTAAAGTGACTGAATTAAAATATTTTTAAAAAATTAACTATTTTCCTACTATAATTACCCTGCCTGCAGACAGTATATGGAGTAGAAGTCAGTTCAGTCTTCATGGAAATCCAGCTAGAAGGAAGTTAAGGAAAATAGTTTTAAGAACATCCCATGCACTAAGTACACCTAAGAACGGCCATACTAGGTCAAACCCATAGGTCTATTTAGCTTAGTATCCTATTTTCCAACAGTGATTGCCAATGCAGGTACTTCAGAAGGAATGAACAGAACAGGTAATCATCAAAGGATCCATCGCCTATTCCCCATTCCCAGCTTTTGGCAAATGGGGGCTAGGGACACCATCCCTGCCCATCCTGATTAATAGCCATTGATGGACCTCCTCCATGAACTTAGCTATTGTATATAGTCATTCATAAGCTGAATATTTTTGGTAAAAAAGTGATGCATCAAAGAGTGGGGGTCGGCTTATAAACGGGTCTACACCAAAATTTGATGATAAACTCCATGGAATCATTGAATTGAGTATCTAATACATTGTCTTTTGCCTACCTAGAGTGTCTGCAGGCATGGAGCCCCTCAGTTCCCTGTGGCCGCGGTTTGCCCTTCCCAGCCAATGGGAGCTGCGGGAACTGGCATGTCTTGCCGCTCCCATTGGCTGGGAATGGCGAACTGCGGCCAAAGGGAACTGAGGGGCTCATGCCTGCAGACGCTCCAAATAAACAAAACGTCCCAATCCACCTGCGGCTTACCCTGACTGCAGGGAGCCAAAGTTTGCCAACTCCTGAAATATAGGGTCGTCTTATGAAAGGGTCATACAGTTTTTGCTATTTTTACCTAACCATCTTGGAGGTTCAGCTTATAAATGAACGGGCTAATGAACAAGTATATACGGTAGTTCTTTTTTGAATCCTGTTATAGTATTGGCCTTCACAACATCCCCTGGCAAAGAATTCCACGGGTTACCTGTGTGGTGTGTGAAGAAATACTTCCTTTGGTTTGTTTTAAACTTGCTGCCTATTAATTTCATTTGGTGACCCCTAGTTCTTGTGTTATAAGAAGTTAATAACACTTCCTTACTTTCTCATGATTTTATAGACCTCTATGATATTCCCCCTTTAGTCGTCTCTTTTCCAAGCTGAAGAGTCTTAGTCGTTAATCTCGCATCATACAGAAGCTGTTCCATACCCCTAATCATTTTTGTTGCCCTTTTCTGTATTTTTTCCAATTCCAATATATCTTTTTTTTGAGATGGGGCGACCAGGTCTGCTTACAGTATTCAAGATGTGGGTGTACTATGGATTTATATAATGGTAATATATTTTCTATCTTCTTATATATCCATTTTCTAATGATTCCCAACATTCTTGTTAGGTTTTTTTTGTTTGTTTTTTGTTTTGTTTTGTTTTTGTTTTTGACTGCCACTGCACATTGAGTGGATGTTTTCAGAGAACTATCCACAGTGACTCCATGATCTCTTTCTTGAGTGGTAACCGCTAATTTAGACTGCAACATTTTATACTCCAAGAAGCAGTACAGGTACCTAGCACTCCTTCCTCTCTAAGCACAAACCTAAACTTGGCTTATGGGCAGTTGCTTTGTCATAGATATGCCACAAACTATAAACAAATGGAACTACATGTGCAACTCCAAATTTTACCCTATTTAGCATTGGGCCAAGTAGCATTAAACGGCTTGCTGCTAGCTGATACCTTTATGCTAGAATTGTGCCAATTAAGCAGCAGTCACTTCCACTCACTACCATTTGGCTAAATCTATTCCAATAAAGCAGTGTTAATAGTTCATAAGTACACAAGAAAAATCAGAAAGTAACATGTGATCAATTAGGCTACCCATACCCAGCGTGAGTCCAGCTAAGGGAGCAAAACGGCTACCCTTCAGGAAACAGGAAGGCAATAGAACATAAATGGTGGCATTCATGTGCAAGAATGAAATTAGGACTATGAATTTGAACAAATAACTAAAGGGTGTTTTTGTTGTTTAAGATAATTAATGATAGCTGAAGCTGGAAACTAGTGGGGATTTAAGCATGAAGTGGCTGAGCTGCTAGGAAAAAAAGTACAATGCAGGGGTGGCCAAACTTACTGACCTTTTGAGGCACATACAACAATCTTCAGAAGTTCAAGAGCTAAGGCGGGAGGCACCTGCTGGGGCTCAGGGCTTCAGCTCCACTTCTACTGAAGCCCCAAGACCCCCTCCTTCCTGCAAGGCAGAGGTCCTGAGCTCCTCTCCCCTCCCCCCAAAGTCTGGTAGGTGGAGAATGGGTGGGGGAGGGCGGGTGTCTCTGTGAGCTTCACTTTAACTGTAAAAGAGCCGTATGTGGCTCGCAAGCCAGTTTGGCCACCGCTGGTATAATGCTTTATTAAAATCATTTTTTTGGACTGGAGAATATTAAATAGTATACCTATGTTTGAAAAAAGGCTCTAGGGAGTTACCAATCAGTCAGTCTAATTTCTGTCTGGTAAATTAGTTGAAAGGATAATTTACTAAAATACCTAGATCATATTAAGATAGATTCCAACCAATAAAGCTTCTCCAAAGAAAAATTCTCATTCAGCTATAAAAATTATTTGAATGTGTCAATAAGACAGTCATTGAAAGAGAAATGAGTGCTATACTTTATTTTCAAAAGGCTGTTGACAAAGGCCCTCCCTGGAGGCTAATAAAGAAACTAGTGCTGATATGAGATGTGAAGTACCATCCTGAATCAAAAACTGGCTTAGAGTAGAAATAAATGGTAGTGTGGCCAGAGGTTGACAGTGCTGTGATCTGAGGTTCTGTATTAAGATGGGTGGTGGTAATATATTTATAAATGATTGGGAAAAGGAAGTGAGAAGCCATGTGGCAAAATTTACATATGCCACAATGTTTTTAGGTCAGTAAAGACTAGAAAAGACTCTGAGGAACTGCAGAGGACCCTAACCGTGCTAAGGGAGACGGCAACCTGATGCAAAGTAATGCATGTTAGGAGGGGAGTCTCTAAACTACTTCTGTATCTTACTAGATTGTAAATTAACGGTATCCACTCTAGGAAAAGCCCAGGGCATCACTGTGGACACTGAAGACCACTGGTGAATGAACAGCAGCAGTCAAATAAGCAAACAAAATGTAGGATGCATAAGGAATGTGACAGAACATATTCTATTGGCATTATGAATGGGTCATCCTCATCTGGACTACAGGGTGGTATTGGTTCTCATCTCATCTCCAGAGAGAGAGCAGAATTAAGAGGGGATTCAGAGACAGGGAAGGAGACTGATTAAGATGCTGGGAAAAAATACATATGAAGAGAGACTGAAAAAATTGGGACTGTTTAGTGAGACATGATAAAATTATATAAATAAATGACTGCCATAGAAAAGAGATCAGAAACTTCTATATTAATAACATCAGAACAAGAGGATAATCAAAATTGAAAGGTGGCAAATTAAAAGCTGATAGAAGGAAATACTTTTTCATACACACACACTGCATCCCTTAGCCAGTAGAACTTATTGCTGAGAGTGGAGCAGCGTTCAGTAAGAGACTCGATGTTTATGTGGGCTGATGCTCTCACCCTTCCAACTATGGAGATCTATATATCAGGAACATGTGTCAGCATATCCTTCCAAGCTGGAAAGCATGCCCAAGTCAGTCAGCAGATGGAGCACAGGATGCAGGACCCAGGTTGAGTGAGTAGATCAGTGGTCCCTAACCTTTTTTGTCTGGCAGGCGCCAGACGACGAGCCACAGAGGACCATGGCGGCGGACGAGCATCCGCTGACAAGCAGCAACATCAATAGGTGTCGCTACCGAAATGCCGCCGAGAAGCAGAGTCCTCCAGAGGCGTTGCCACCGAAATGCCAAAAATCGGCAGCATTTCGGCAGTGACGCCTCTGGAGGATGCTGCTTCTCGGTGGCATTTCAGGCGGATGCTCGGCTGCTGGCCAGTACGTGGGCGCACTTAGATGCCCCAGCAGGCACCCTGGCACCCACAGGCACCACGTTACAGACCCCTGGGGTAGATGGACAGATGTGTTGGGTGCATCCTAAACCCTCAGGGTGTCTCATATGACTTGTCCCCAAACACTGGCTCCACTCTGGTGGGTGAGGAGTAGGGCAGAACCAAAAACCCCCTCTCCCTGAGAGGTATGAAGAGCATAGTAGGTGGATGGGGCAATGGAAGTGCTTATGGCAAAGATAACTGTCCAGACTCTCAAAGTGACTGAGGTGCAGGAGGAGACTGGGATATTAGGACAGCATATACAGACTCCATTCCCATCCTCCCCCCTGGCTGGGGCTTGATGGCACAGAACAACTCCAAGAGACAGACCCAGGCTGAGAAAGCAAATCCTAGTGTATGCGCAATATGCCTCAGGGAATACCTTTCCCCATTCAGCAGAAAATCCCCCCTGCACCATTAGCTCCTAGTCCTCCTTCAACAGAGGGATTCCCTGCTCCTCAGTGTACCTGTATGGCCCATTTAGCACAGAGAGCTCTCCATAACCAGATGAAATTGCAACTTCCCAGTGTACTTTAATTTCCCATGCCAATAACAAGAGCATTAGGGTTATAATCCCATTCCCAAAGCAGGCCTTGGATTGAAAACCTGAGTGCTTCTGAAAAGGAATGGAGGAGAGGGGGAATGGTGGGTTCCTGAGAGAACTTTTCACCCTGCAAACTCCCAGTGGGAAGATGAGGTGTTAACAGTCCCGCTGCTATCACTGGTCTTCTGGCCCTTGGAGGGGATGAATACCTAGCTTAACCTTAATACTCCTCAGGATTGAGTTTCCCTCCACCATACTCTCTAAACTTCCCACCACTGTGGTTCAACCCAAGGGGAAGTTAATTACAACTCCCACCAGCTGCAGAGGAAGCAATGAGGCCTGTAAAGGCCATGCTCTGATTGGCTGCCGATTATGTCAAAGCCCAAATCTTTGGGAGAAAGGAGAGCACGTAGATGTGGGACCCTACACTTCAGTCATTTACACCAGTGCAAAGTCCTAGCACATCACAGCAGCAGCATTCTGCACCCTGCTGGTACTGGTGTCAGAGACAACACAGCCCCCTCTTTCTCCAAAGAGTAGATGGTAGGAATCCAGCTGCCTCTATGTGGCATTCAATTGAGAAAGGGGGATTTTCACACCAAGTCTGGCTGCTTATTTTTTGTCTAAATGGGAGCTGCATACTTTAGAAAAAAACTCTGCCTGCCAGTCACTATCAAACACCTGAAAATCTGCCTCCCAGTATTTAAATGCATTAACAAAAGGAGATCCAAGCAACGGGAAAGAAGTGCATCTTTTGCAAGATAGCTGCCTGGTGGGAGTGAAGGCATATTTAGGCCTGAGAGAAGCCTGCTGTGGATTTTAAATGTCTGGTCTGATAACATTTAACAGCATAAGTAGAACTGTGTATGTGTAAGAAATTGTAAAATAATAATGTTTGTAAGAACAAGAAAAAATAAGTAACTAAAAAGCATCGGTTTGAACTAACACTAAACTTGTACTGCCAGTGGAAGGGAGTTAACCTGGAAATGAG
This sequence comes from Trachemys scripta elegans, assembly GCF_013100865.1. NCBI lineage: Eukaryota > Metazoa > Chordata > Testudines > Emydidae > Trachemys > Trachemys scripta. Next base: position 33,080,904 of record NC_048304.1, read on the forward strand.
AGCCTAACAGAGATGTATAAGAAAAAATAAAAACTTATTTATGTTTGTGTAATAGAGGGAAGTTGAAACTGTATTGTCCACTTCTGAAGGCGACTATGATGAGATCAACCTGATGATCTTCCCACTTGTAACTGATCACTACTTGCTGAGTATTTTGCCTTAATAAAGATTTTAGCTCCATCTGCTGAGTAAGTGAATCTTAATCCACTACCACCCAGCCTAGCAATCATGAGAGGGGAATTAATACTTGAGCTAAAAATAGCCCTTCTGTTGGCTCAAAACCACCAGACTATGCACAAGAAACTACACCCTGCCCTCTCTTGCCTGTAAAGGGTTAGCAATGATCAAGTCTGCTCCTTTGTCAGCCACACAGATTTTCAATGAGCGTAGCTGCTGTGGGTGCAAGCTTCTGCCAAAACAGGAAAAGAGAGAATGGATCACACTTGGGGTTCATCTACTCCAGAATCTTGTCTCCAAGAGCAGACAACAGCAGATATTTCAGGGAAAGGAAATCTGCAGTAGGCAGTGATGGGATAACTGCCTCCCTGTAGTTAGAAGTTGGCTTGTGTCCTCATTGTTTCCAAAACACCTGCTTATTTTTAATGTCTTTTCTAACTCTGGTTATTCTCATTAGCTATGTAAGTGTCTGATATCCTGAATCCTGCAGAGCTTATGGCCTCAATGCTGTCAAGTGGGAATGAGTTATATAGGCTAGTTCTACATTATCTGGTGGCTTGCAAGAAGTGAACTGTGGTGGAATTCAGTCCCCCATGACTTAAAGCTGCAAATAGAAATTGGACATATCTTTTTAAAAGCTATGCTTTAGCTCAACCCTAAGCAATTGGGCTTGATGTAGAAATCACTAGGTGTGGTTCTCTGGGTTGTAAAATGCCAGTCAAATTAGATGATCAGAGTGGCCACCTCTAGCATGAACATTCATGAACCGAGCAGGTGCCTGCATGAGCAAAACCAACACAATTGTCACTCGTCAGTTTCTTAGCCCAAATGCTGACTCATATTTAGAGTACCCTGAATGCAATATTGAGGGGCTCCTCCCACTCCAGCTATTTGACAGTAACCCACATCTGTAACTCATAATGTTTCACAGGGAGGAGAAGGGCTATTGTCTACTGCGTAACCTTGTACCTCAAGGTGTGTGTTTTCTGCAAGGGTGGAGTCTTTCTTGAAAGCAAGCAGCATTATTATTATTAATAAAACTCATTGCAAGAGCAGCTAGAGGCTAACCAGCTCAGTCTCACCCTGCTAGGCACTGTGCAAACAATTGTGTATTGTAGGAGCAGCTAGGGACCCCAGCATAGTAAGCACTGTATAAACACACCACATAAAGAGAGGCCCTGCAGTAAAGGACTTATAAAGAGACATGGCAAACAGAAGGCAGCATGATAAGCAGCAGTCACAGCATCACACTTTCCTAATGTTGAACTTCTTGTACATTGCATGGCAGAGGAGAGCTTTAAGGAAGGGCTGTGAAAGATGACATAAGTGTTGAATGTTTACAGAAAATGCACAAAGAGCTTAGGTCCACACATCAACAGTATTTGAGGATCCACACCTTATTTTTGTTGCCCTAATGTAGCCAGATAGGCAGTGATCACTAGCTGCATAAGAAGGCAGTTTTTGGTATGTGGTAGTTGGAGGATAAGGGGATGATGGCTTTACAGATTTGGATGGGGAGCTTTTCCCCAGAGGAAAAGGGCAGCATAGGCCCATGCACAAAAGTGATGGTGTGAGAGAGGGAATTTAAAACACGAGAGTAGAGGAGTGTAGAAAATGGCCTCAGATGGGAGCTGTTGAGGCTTGCCCTATTTCTGTTTTCCTACTCATTTCTTCACTAGACTAGATTAGGTAGCTAGATTTGAGGACATCAGGGATCTTGAGACAGGGTGGCGGCAGCAGGAAACCCCACCCCCAGGAAGAGAACCAGCTACAATGGCCCATTCAGGAGGCCACAAGGAAGCAAGATTCAGTAGCAGGATGGCTATGAGGCAGCTTTGGATAAGTTCAAAAAGCTAACAAAGTACAAGGGGAGCAGTGGTTGGGAATCACAATGCCCTGGGGAAAAAAATCCTCCTCATTCTAAGCCTACACCAGCTCAACTGCTGTGTTTCTTCACTGAGCAGATAAGGCCCTTGTATGTCACCTTCAGACATCAGAAGTTAACAGGCAAGGTACCTGACTGAGAAGGCAACTGCTGTGAGTGTACCTCCATGTACTCAGCTGGGACTGCACATCAAAAGCATTTCTTGTACCCACACTATTGTGCAGGATCTCACTCAGGCATTTACCCAGCTCAGGAGCTTTTCCTCTTTTGCAACTAGATCATAAACTGCCACAAGCCACCTGCTCACCCAGCTTTCCTTGCAGACTACAGATTTGATATTAGAGTGGTGCTAGTAAGACAGTCAGAGTAGACTAAACTTAGATGGAAATAGATATGTTCAGGCACCTCCAACTCTGAACTTGGCTCATGCCCTTCAAGTTTATCAAAAGAGACATACAGCAGCTTCTCTCTTCAGAGGGATTTGACAGAGCTGGGCTGACAGCAGCAGGGTTGCTGCTACAGAGATCTACTTACCTCCTTGTATCTTTTTCAAACTGCAACTTCTTCACAAGAGGAAACTGCTGAGAAGCAGTGAGATCAGCTTGTGGCTCTTTCCGCATGCACCCTATACAACCCCGAAGAGGGAATTCCACATCAAAGCAGCATGAATAAGGTTGTAAGTCCTGCAACAGCTGACTGCTGAGAAATTCCTGCCTACTGTTGCCTCTTAAAGGGTATAGCTTAGACCTAGACGATACTCAGAGGTGAACTGGAAGGGACTAATGCATAATCCCATGGCTGAGGACTCTGGAGACCTGAGTTCAATTGCCAATTCAGCTACAAATTTTTCCTGTTACTGAGTCCCTACTCCTGCCCCTTGTCTTGTCTATTTAGACTGTAATCTTTGTGATAGCTATATGTATTTACAGTGCATACCACAATGGGACCCCCACTGTCCTTTGAAGTTCCAGGCACTACTATAATAGTGGCTTAAGTATTCGGTCTTGCACTGTTTCATTCCATAAAATCACTCCCACAAGCTTAGACCAGTGCACCATGCATGGTTCTGGTTTACACAAGACACAAATATACTCTCATCTGTTACAAGTGTTTATTTTGCTGGAAAAAGAGAGGTGGTCAAACGATGCTAAACTTCAGAGAGAAGGAGAGTTACAGGTTATATTCCAAAAATAATGGTGGGGCAGAAGAGACGACTCCAGACTGCAGGCTAGAACTAAGGGTAGCAGGCTTCGCAATACTACGTTAAGATATATTTCATAGTTAACTAAGACTGGTTATTCACCTTTAAAAACAAATATACTATTAAATAGGCAAGCTACAAACTGAACTGCAAGAGGAAGACAGTAATCCCAAGCATGTCTCCAAAAAAGAGTAAACTAGCACTGCAACTACTCTAGCTCAAAAGCTGGGCTTAAATTGGATAAAGAGCAGCAAAGAATAATGGCTCTAGGGTCATGGGAAAATAAAAGGCCAAAAAATTATTCAAAGCAATTTCTGAAAAATAGAAAAAGGAAGTTAAGTTACTTTTCACTACACTTTGAAGAGAGACAAATGTCCATTAAGAGTAAATGCATTAGCCGTGATCGGTATGCTTTGAAGCCCAGCACAGTTTGACACGTACGATATAGATTTCACGTGCAACAGGAACCCGACGTCCAGCCGCACATATCCTACCTGAAAGATAAAAAGCACAATTCATTCAAAGGCCTAAAGACAGATTTCTGCCCTCAAATACACTCAGGCCACCTTGAGTCTCCTGTACAAAGAAGAGGTGCATTTCCTAGAGAAAAAGTCAACCTATCTGTTCCTGAAAGTCACAAAAATCAACATGAGAAATCCTTAATAGTTATGGCATTAATGAGGTTCCTGTTTCCAAGCTCTGTATTAATTGGGTCCAAAACCAAAGACAGAAAATTGGGCTTCATGTTTACTTCTTGGTCTTGGCTGTGGTTTGGTCAAACAAGTTCAGGCTTTTGCTTTTACCGCAAAGAGCTGCTAGTTTATAGAATTCATTGAATTTATAGAGAAAACCACTTCATGTGTAATTATACTCCATTTATTTCCTCTGTTAGAGGCAACTGTATGGAAACTGACCTCCAAACTCTGAAAATTATATTTGTAAGGGAATGGGTCCTTAATGACCAATGACTGAGTTTTGAAAAAAGTTACTCCAGAGCATGTGCAGGCAGCCCTCCCATACTGGAATCCATTTCAAGTTCTTTCAGTTAAAAGATTTAAGTTTCTAGTTTTTAAGACAGCCTTCCTAATCTGACCAGTACAGCATATCTCTGAGTCCACAGGCAGATCTAGTGGTTCTGCTGATGCTCATCATTTTGCCAAGCAGCAAAACAAAATTAACTAAAACCGATTCTGTTCATAGCTGCTGTTCAGAACTCCTTAGGCAGAGCTAGGAAGCCAACAACCAAGTCAGTTTCACTTCATAGCTGCTTGGCAAAGCAAACACCACAGCAGGGCCTGGAGCAGCAGAATCTTCATCCTGGCCCTTCCCTACCAACAGCCAGCTGGTGTGGGGAGAAGAGAAAACTCCTTTTTCCAGTAGTTAGAGGGCAATGGAGCACCAAGCCAACTTGACTTCTAATAGCCAGAGCCTGATACCGAAGACCTAATGTTCACATGGGGCCCAGGATGGACATCCTGATTAAAATCCCTGTGCCTGCCCCCTCTACTGGGGTGACAGGAAGAGCACAGAGGGCTTCCATCAGTACATTGACCTGGTCCTTTACAACAGGACCTACTTCTAGGTGGCAGGGAAGATTTTTTTCCAAGGACAGAGAGTAGTTCTGCTTCTTAGAATGTACCTAAACAAAGTTTTATAGGAGGCATCTGCTGTGCTGTAGCTATTGGTATGAGTGGGCCAATTAAACAATCACTGTAGTTTAATACAGTTAAGTGTAGCATTCAAGTTATGGCATTAACAAAACCCTGTTCAAATATCTTCTCTGAAATGCAGTAGCATCAAGACCTCCAGCCCATTTAGAAGCTCATCTTCTTGCTGTGGATCTACGTTTCCAGAACATGGACTAAAAATAGCTCCCCAGGTTGAGGTTGTTCTTGCTCACAATTCAAAGACCGCTTGAATTAAAGAAGAAGAGAGAGAATTAAGAAATCAGATAGCTCAGTCTCCAGAAGATTTTGGGTGAAATCTTCAAAAGCACTAAAATGACATAGGAACCCAAGTCAATAGGGGTTAGGCACTTTTGAAAATTTTACCTTTTGGCCTTTAAACAATGCCCAAAAAATTTAGGTTTAAAAACCCCATTTACTTTACACAAGGTTTCTTTTAATAAAGTTTAAAGTGCCCGAGGACCCTACTTACTTGCAGAAACTGCTTCCTGAACACAGACTCTCAGCAGCTGACTTTAGGGATTAAGGGTAAAATGTTCCAAAGTGCCTAATTGATTTAGGAGCCTAAATCCCAACAGACATGGTGTCTTGTATTCAGCTTGGTGTCTTCTTGCACTGAAATGGAAACTTATTACAAGATTCATTGCAACCCTACACGAACCTAACTGCTAATGCACTTTTGAGAGAGGATGCAGAATGGCCTACTCAGTGGGGGAATCAATAGATAACTCTCCAATGCAATACAAAAGCAACCCGTGGAAATGCACTGCCTGGGCCTCTTTTGCTGTAATCAGAGGGGTCATTGAAGAACAAAATGCTACTACCTGGCTAAACTCAGCTCAGAGTACAATGCTGTTATTTGAGTCAGAAACTTCTGCTCTCTCTCATTACTTTTACATTTGAACCCTGGCCACATGCAAGAGGAGCCCTGGCAGATTCCCAAGTCCTTCCCGCTAGGAGTGGTGCAATGACAAGGCGAGAACCTTCATGCAAGGTGAGCTGAGTGAAGAATCCAACCCTGTAAAGTGAAGTCCCTCCCACGACAACAGACTGGTAGGAGAACTGGACACACCAGCTACACCTGGTGTGTAAGAGGGGGCTCAGATTTAAGCTGAGAATTCTAATCCTTCATCACCTGTCAAATCCTCTGGCCCCTCCTAGGTCACCTACTATCACTGGAGGCCATGCCACAAGCTTCCAACTGTTTAAACTGAGACAAGTTAAAGCAGTTGTGGGTGAATGCTCCTGTTCCTCGGAAGCAGGCATTATGGTAAACAGGATGCTTGTTGGCAGGAACGAACAAGACAGTGACCATTGTCCTCAATGTAAGACATTCTCCTGACTCTCAGCAACTTGCAAGCTCCAAATATTATTTTGTGAACAGTATTTGTGGTAGTTCAGACCAGTAAGACAGTGCCCCTGCCCTGAAGGCCTTAACTCCCCGACTTATCTCTGCTCCTGAAGTCCCAAGAGGAGCAGACAGGTGCCAGTAACTTCTTTCATCTCTGATTCGTTCAGCGCATGTGCCCTCCCCCTTCCTAAATTAGACTACTATAGCTCCCTGTCTATGGGGGCTCCCACAAGGCCATTGGGAAGCTTCATCTAGTACAGAAGAGACTGCTCAGAGGAAACTAGACCCATGCTCCACACAATAGTTGTAAGTCATTTCACCTGGAAATTCGTGCTCACTGCAAGTTACAATGCCCTAGATATTCTGGGTCCTAAATAGCTCCCCACAACATCACGTCTCAGTACAGGAGTTTGAAGGAACATCACCGCAAAGGGGGGGGGGGAAGGGGGCGCAGAGCTCTCAACAACCCTCTCATCATAAATCTGAGCTTATTCTTTTAGTATAGTGACAACTGTAATCATGCTCTGGCCTTTAACTGCAGGAATTTGAATCCCCTTGACAATTAATCCCCTGGCTGTATCCCCATAATTCCATTTCTGGTCTTATTAATGTAGCTGTACAGTAGCAGCATAGGTAATATAAAACATGCTCTATTTGGGGGGAAATGTTCCAAGCCCTACATGTACACCTGTTTCAGTTATATGCACAATGCACTAGATTCTCTGGTGACAGATACCTCAGAAAAACATGCGTTATTTCTGGACTTGACTCAGTTTACATTTCATTCTTACATCCTGGCTTTGGAAAATGTCTACTTCCAAGTAAAAGGCCTGATGTATGATTGATTTAAAATCCTAACAAGGGTCAAAGCTTTGCCAAATGCCTGACAAGTGAAATTCAGAGTTTAATAGGTGTAAGGCACTTTTTGCTAGCATCCAATGATACAGGGCCAAATGTGCCCCTGTAGCACCATGTATGTTACATACTTAGAACCTAGGAAGAGGATCCCCATGTCCTCAAACTATCAGGACAAAAAACGATGAACTAGACCGGAAAGTGCTCTCACCTCCGACTCAAAACGCAGAGTACCGCGCCCTGTCCGCATACGACTCCCGCCCGAACCGCTGAACATCGTAGAGGGAGGCCCGAGCGACCGACGAGACTGGAGACAGCTGACAACGTTCATAACCGTACGCCTCTCCGACGGTGGTGGCCGCGGTTGCCGTGCGACGCAGGGGGCTTCTATCCCGGGTGTAATAGGTGGAGGATGCGGCTGCTGCAGCAGCAGTTGCAGCTGCAGCTACTGCTGCTGCTGCTGCTCCCGGGGTTGGCAGCAGCGCTCTATCATAAGGGTCTAGGGTAGTAGTGAGGCGATTGGCCATGGCTGTGGTGGCGGCCATGGCTGTGGTGGCGGCCATGGCTGTGGTTTGTACTTGGGAGTATTGCGCATACTGCGAATACTGGGCCATTGTTTGCTCTGCATAGGCGTCGTATGCAGATGCCGTAGCATAGGGCCTCACGCGATATCTTTTGTAGTAGTCGACCATTGCTCCATACCCATCATCGTAATACATGGTCTCCCCATAGCCCGCGGGGTAGGGAGTGCGCACCGCTCCGTACTGCTCATTATAGGTTTCGGTAAAGTCAGGCACTTGCCCCGTGCGATCTACCGGACACTCTTTAGACCAGTGCCCTTCTTTCCCACACCGATAGCAGCCACTCTTGTCTCCCATCCCGGGCGCGGTCCTGAGCCGACTGGTGGACAACTGCACGTGCATCCGCTTGCCTTTAAGAAACAGACGCAAGAATGGTTGCTATAATAAACTGATGCCACATGGAAAACCACAAGATTTGTAACAAAACAAAGCATATTAAATCTTGATTTAAAATGTATCAAGACAAGCTGATCGATTCACCCCCTCACTACATCTAACCAGACAGCTACAATTATTGAGCATTCTGCCCATAAGTCAAACCAACAATTTTACCCGTCAGCTTTTACGGGATACTGGCTCCTCACTGTCTACTAAGATTTACCCCCGTGAAGCGATGCAGAGCCCCAAGAACAGACAGAACTCCGAAGAACTCCAGTGATTGTATCTGTCTTGGAATGGTTATTGATGGAACTCCGGAAGGAAACACATCCTGACAAATCCCAAGATGACTTTTCAGAAGATATCCATATAATGATTGTCAGAGCAGACCAGGAACAACACAGCATGAACTACCATACTTAGCAAGAGGGTTCAAGAAAGTTACATACATTGGTAGCACAAGTACAATTCAAAATGGTCTAGACTCTCTGGCCATTTCCAGGCCTGGTGAAGGCTGGGCATTACCAGATACGTACAATAAGCTCACACCACAGCAATCTTATGGCAGGCGATTTGCAGAGCAGCTAAACAAAAAGGAGCCACGTGCCCACCATCCAGGCCACAGGGGAGACCAGGAGAAGTTAACTGGCAGAAAGGGCATGGGGATGGCTCCTACCAATGTCCAAAGAGATCTTTAACCCCCTTTTTAAAACACAAAGCCCGCAGCACCTGATGGGAAAAAGTAGCAGGATGGATATAGCAGTCATGGGCTCTGTGGACAAAGCATTGTAGAACTATTGCGTGTGCTTGTGGTTTTCCATTGCTTATGGTCAGTTTTGTGGAAAAACATTTTCCTCTGACACTGAAGTCAGTGGGAGCTGCTCTGAATGTCAGGCCACTTATTTAGATGCCTTTACAGCAATCTTGATATGCAAGTTTAGACTGTCAAGTTTGAAAGCACTAACTAAACTGTGTAAGGCAATCTTTCCATGCAAGTTAGCTATAAGCCTCTGGATAATTAACAGTTTTGTAATAGCAATTTGCTCTTCCACCTCAAATGAAAAAGCTACACACGAAATTTCTCACACTGCAAACACTTTGGCTGCATGTTTAGTCTGCAAACCTAACCTAGAACTAACTTGCTGTTCTGTTTTCAATATCAGTGAGTCCTGCGGAACTCAGTGCTAGATTTTTCTTTGGCAGTTTTCTTTGCCAAGATGTCTCAGCTGATTGCATACAACAAGTGAGCTTCTCCTTGCAGAGGAGGCAATCTATTCCATTTAGATTCTTATACCATGCACCTTAGCACAGCAAGAATGCTGTAGTTGCATGCTAGATGTAGATGATGTACTACAAAGAAAGTGGATTTGCCAGTTAGCCCAAAGCAAAGGAGCATTTCAGACCAGAAACTGTCTACTTGTCACTCAAAGTTTTGACTGTAGGACAAGAGACTGAATATAGACACTACAAAGGAGTTCTTGGTGTGAAACAGCCAATACTTCAAGGAGCATAATGTAGGGATCCTTGTGGTTTTGGTATTAAGGTCAGATTTAAGTATAGCACTTTTGCCAGCTAATCTGAAAAATAGTTAATTGTTTGAATTACTGAGTTACTTGCTACTTTCAGTGTATTAAAGCTATTTATTGATCACCATTCTTGTGCTTTGCAATGTACAAAAGCAGAGGTGAGAAGGTCCCTCCAACCAGGTGACACTGAAGGAGCTTCTGCACTTGAAGCTGGAAAAGAAAAAAGCATTGTAACCACAACATGCGACCTCTATCTCCGACATGCATCCGGCCCTCAGCAGCATTCAGAGAGTCAAAACCCAGATTATATTCTACATCAAGAGCCACCATTTCAGTTAGATGTTACAGAACATAAATCACAACAGAATCCAGTAATCCTTTAGCCAGAAGTCCATAAACAGTCCCAGTTTAACTGCACAAGCTTATGGGTGATCTCTTGCCAGTTTGACTTACCTTAAGTTACAGAGATATAGCCAGTGTTTTCGGTGGCAAAGCAACTTACCACTATGGCACTTACCTGACAGAGAAGGACACCATTGCATTCACCTTCTACGGTGCTTCACATCAAGTGTTTGAGACGGATACTAAACAGGTAGGAAAGTGCTGTAGGCTCAGGGCTGGAAAACCAGTTACACGATACTTGACCATAGCAACCTACCGAATAAAGCCAATCCTCTGCAGTGAGAGTTGAGCAGCCCTTTTTATATTCCATTTTATCATAAGGGACGGACTAGATTAATCCAAAGGCCCTTTCCATGCTACTCCAATGTAGATCAGATAGACTTGTCACATAGAATCCTTAAAAGAGTGTATATTCTCCACAGCAGTCTGCCAAGACATCACATGGCCAGAAATACCTCTGCACAGTTCCAGTTAAAAATAGCTATTCTTAGACAGCTGTCAGGAGCTTGAGGCCACTATTTGGGTGTACATTTGACTGAAATGACCATGACCTCTTGTTCTCAAGCATTTATTTGAACAATTCCCATCTGGGCCTTCTGCCTCAAACATCACTTCTGCGAAAGGGACATGGTCCGCCAGGATGCATATTTGTGAAGATGGTCTGGGTGCAACATGGCCAACTTCCCCATGTTATAGATCAAGTGTATCATTTTCAAAAGTGCCCATGTCACTTTTGAAAATAGGTCTTAAGAGGTTAAGTGACACTTGTTTTTGAAAATGTTACCCCTAATGGTGCTTGTGTTTTCAGAAGCAAGTAATAAAGTCCCTCTCAGAAAAAAAACACAAGTCACTTCATTTTTTATATATTCTAGATTTCACACACACACACACACACACACACACACACTATGGTGTAGTGTACCATACTGGCAGCCCTGAAAGCTGAAGTAAATTATCTATAAAATAGGTCTGGCACTACCGGTGCCCACACAATGTGCCAGCATCCCCACCCAGCCAAAATGTCTTAATCCTGACCTGGAGGGCCACTTTGAAAGGGGGGGGGGGGTTCATCCTCCATGGCCAGTTCAATCTTTGGACTTTCAGGGTTTATGAAAGGTGAACACCTGTTCAACAGGAACTGGGCTGGGACCCACCAGCTTATTTAATGGGAATTATGGAAGTGCTATGAGTAGGCTTGGAGGAATTTAATTTTTAATCAGAAAACCTCTATTTCACTGTACATACACTAACCAATGGAAAAAATATTTCCATCGATAATTAAAATTTACAGATAGGCAACATAAGGAAAATATGTTTTCCCCTATAATGCAGTAAGATTTTTTGGCTCCCGAGGACAGTGTTATATCGGGGTAGAGGTGTAACTATTGTCTGACCCTCCCTCCCCTAATTTCACACAACTGTGAACATTTAAAGCATTTTTTTAGATTTTTTGTTAATTTAAAATAATACTAGCCACCAAAATATTATAAAAATAAAATTCTGCCAAGCCTAGCTTTGGGGTGTTAACAGCTTTTGGTCACTGAGCCTGGGACAGAAGAATTAGTGGCAAGGTGCAAAACACCCTTTGTTTCATAGTCTGAAGAATATAATCAATGAGAGAGTTCTATTTCTGCTTGTCACTAGAAAATGGAAACCAAATGTCTTAGCCACATACGGTGCAGAGAAGTTTATTAGTAGAAACACGAAACAAGCACTCATGCATTAATAGCAGCCCTGCTGCAAGCTTCAAATGGCTAATCTCCCTAAAATCCCATTAATTTCTATATAGGCCATATGGGTATATGCAATGCAGCGTTTTAGACCCAAGACAGTCAGGCCTCCAGGCACACACCCTTTCTTTTACAGGGCTGCCTAAAGATACACCTGGCTGCTGCTTCTAAGAGAAGACAAATATTCTGTTCTAAACAGAAGAGCAGCTGTTTCTTTACTAAAGATTATGTCTACAAACCCTTAACAGGTTAACTTTTGGGATGAGGTGTTGAGAGATGCAGCATCACTTTCAATGGTTGTACCAGACATGCCCGTTAGCTGAGGTAGAGCGTCACAGCCTAACTCCCAAGACTAGATAGGGCGTACCCATTGTAGGACCCAAAGATCTGTGCACAGGTGTAACATGACAGTCTACAAATCCACTTGCTTTCCACATTGCACTAACAGATGGCTTTGTACTGCTGGAGCAGAGACAGCTCATGCAACCAAAACATTGGGAATGACAAAAATTGCACATCTGTTTTGTTGCCACTGCTCAGTGTTGATAAATGGAAAGTATTCCCTGCTATGTGCATTAATCTGAACGCTTACTGAGTTCCTAAATTAGCTGGATCAACTCTAAGAGATCTGGGCACCACTCTGGGCAAGTCAATGGAAACCAGTGTGCAGGAGCAAAGTGCTAAGGTACGTAAGGGATGGGATGGAGAATCCTTAAGATATAATGCCATTCTATAAATCATTGGGACACCTCCACCTAGAGTACTGTGTTCTATTTTGGTCACCCCAGCTCCATAAAGTATGTATGAGAAACAGATGAGGGCAAAAGACAGGTGATGAGAATTATGAGCCTGAAAAAACTCTCATATGAAGAGATTAAATGAATGGGGCCGTTTATCTTACAGACAAATGAGAGAATGTGATAGGAATACACAAAACAACAAATGGGATAGAGGTAATAGACTGGATGCTATTTACCCTCTCATCATACAAAAACATGGGGTTATTCCACAACACTGATAGTGTTTCCTTTGACCTGTTTTAAAGTTGCTCCTCTTTCCACACTGAGCACAATTCACATGTGGAACTCACTACCTCAAGGTATCACCAAGATCAAAAACTAAGCAGGACTCAAAGAGTATTGACCATTTACAGGAATAAGGATAGCCAGAACAAGAACAGTAAGTGTTATAAAAAGATGCAAGTTTTGGAAGAGATTTAAATACTTCTGCTTCAGGGCAAGAGCTAACCTCCGCTGGAGTCTAGTTATCCCATCAATGCTATTACAGGGTCCCCTGAAGCTTCTGCTGAAGCAGTTGGTATTGGCTGCTGTCAGAGACAGGATACCAAACTAGAAAGACCACATCTCTGATCCATTCTGATAATTCTCATGCTCCACAGCTCAAGAGTTCCAACAGAACAAGTCAATATCAATTCATCCCCTACCATGAACTCCCATTTTTTAGTTGATTAAGTCAGTTTGTCTCAGGCTAAATTTGTAGGTAGAGTCTTCAAGATATCTTTCAGCCTCTTTACAATGCTTAAGGCAGCTAGGGAGGTTTTAAGTGGGCTTGGTAAGTCAGTCAGCTGACTGGTCAAAGAAGGTCAATTGATCCCCTATTCAGTCAAATACTGTCAAATACTCCAGCAAGATTGCTACGGCCTACCATTTCGATTTCATTATGGTGCCATTCTTTCATTTTTAGACCTTCTACTCCTGAGGGAATTCTGCACCAAAAAATTAAAAATTACACGCACAATAATTCTGCAAAAATTTTTTGTCAATAAATAAATGTAGCTCCAGCATGGCAGTGGGGAGCACAGGCCACTCACTGGCTGCACTGAGGTGGGAGATCACCCTGAAGCCCCCACCTCCCGCGATACAGGGACTCGGCAGTGAGGCTGCACCTGACCTGATACAGTGCAAGGGCTGGGCCTGCCCCAGAAACACCCTGGGGCTCTGCCCCTCTGTGCCAGGTGCACCAGATGTGGGTAGGCAGGCTCAGCCCAGCCGGATCTAAGTGTGTGTGTGGGGGGGGGGGGGGTGCGGAACCAGGTGTGGGACAATCTGGGTGCGGTGGCTCAGTGGGAGATCTGGATGCACAGGGGTTCGTTGGGGGGTTCCAGGTGCAATGGGACTCTGCAGTTGATCCAGGTGAAGGTGACTGGGGTTCAGCAGGGGGGTATGGGTGTGGGGAGATGGGGGGCTCCAAATGCCAGGGGAGTGGGGCTTGATGGGGTGGGAGTACAGGTGCAGCTGCTTGGGGATCAGTGGGGTGGAGGCCTGGGGGGCTCATCAGAGGGGTCCAGGTGTAGGGGGGTAGGGCTTGTCAGGGTGAGGATTCAATGGGCCTGCTTAATGGGGGAGCCCCAGCTGCGGCCAAGGGGATGCTGCATGCTGGTCTCCTGCTCCCGCTGCGATTCCCCTCCCCCTGCCCTATTCCACTCCCCTTCCTTCCCCACTGCCTCTTCCCACACCCTCCCCTCATTTCCCACCCCATCATGGGCACTCACTGTTGCACAGAAAACAGGAAGGCTCCTAGCGCACAGAAGAGGAGCACGACTGGCACTAGGACCCAGGAGGCGGCGTTCAGCTGCAGAGTCAGGGGAGCCAGCCTCCTTCAGATGGGTAGCTCTGTCCATGCAGAAATGAGGGGGGCACCGGCTTGTAACCCCATGTACCCCCCCGCGCTGCATCTCTGTTTCAAGGGGAGCAATCCCCCCCAAAAACCTGCACCCATAGTTGTGCCCTCCCCCCCCCCCCAGCGCTTCCCTGTTTTCTGCAGGGAAACACAGGAATTCTGTGGGCGGGGGGTACAGGGGGACATTTTCTGGGGGTGCCCAGTCACGCAGAATCCCCCCAGGAGTAACCTTCATTTCACAGTCTTCTGAGTTAAAGTAACTCAGTTAAGTAACTTGTTTTTTTTTGTAATTAGGCTAACTGGATAAGGCTAAACCTATTGGAGACTTAACGACATACTCTTGTTTGTTCCTGTTCTAATAAACTGGTGGTTTAAAAACATTTTATTTTTATGGACCAGTCTAATGTCTAACACTGGTCTTAACCTTATAAAGATCAGGAATGCAAGTCTGATCTTCTTTGGTTTTGCAGGACTACTGGGAGATCTCAAAGCTCTAACAATTTAAAGGAGAAATTAATAAAGGCTTCCTTATTCAAAAGGTTGACTGATAACTGAAGTTCATTAGGAGTTAACAGAGAAAGACAAAGTTATTGTCTAACTAAAAATACCTTCTCCTTTTGATACCTCAGCTTTCACTCTTCACTTTTGTGAGGTCATCACTGTCTCATGATTAGAGAACTAGACTCACACCATAAACAAAACCCAAATTTCTGGTGTAGAAAAAAAACCCAGAGTTTTAATTTAACAAATCTGTTCAGACCAACTTTATGCATCATAAAAAAAGCAGACAAGCCCATTTCCACCCTCCACCCCTCCTTGCAGGTCATCTTGAACATCTTTTGGAAGGAAAGATCTCTTGTTTAACACCTTTTAATAATTGCACAAAGCTTTAAATACTCCTAAAGATGAGGGACCAACATGTCTGATCTCGTGCAAGCTCCTGCCACATTTCTGCCATGCCCCACAATCTCAACCCTGCTATTCAAGTCCTGGGCTTCCGCAAACACACAGTTCTGCCCATGAAACTCAATCATGACCTACAGTGCCCCTTGCTATTCCAGACTTGGTCTCCCCACAGCTATGTCAACACCCTTCAATCTCCTGTAACACTTTTTCAACTATAACTGCAGCCAGAGGACTATTAAATGTATGACAAACAGTTCTCCAGAGGAGCAGCACTGCATTACCTAGTTCATTAACCAGACATGTACTTAACTGAAAGTATTTCTCAAATCCAATGAAAGCACTTTTCTAACTTGAACAAAAACCATGGTTTATCCAATTCCTAAACAACTCCCCAAGAACTCTGCACTTCTTGTTGTGTTAAACATCTACACTGAAAAACTCATCCAGACAACATGATCAGTCTGAACGCCACCCAGGTATCCATTATTCATTCAGCACAATTAGGACCCCATGACCAACAGATTCCCACCTGACCTGCTCTTCTGGACAGAACCTGGCGCTACCTAGTCCTAGCGAAGGCTGCACTTGCCCTGGTTCATGTTTCACCTTGGAACTCTGTGTTGTCTAGGCCCCTGATGGCCTCCACCGCATCCTCAGCCCGCTCCATGTGCACAAAGGCATAGTCCTTCACTATGTCGCACTCGATTACCGGGCCATACTCTTCAAACTTGGCTCGCAGCTCCAGGTTAGTGCAGGTGGTGCTGATGTTGCCCACATGCAGCTTGGTGGAGGCCTTGCTCTTGTTCTTGCTGGCTTCCACGTTGATGCAGACACCATGCAGCTTGTGGTGATGCAGGTTACGGATGGCATCTTCGGCCGCTGTCTTGTCTTCGATGTGCACAAAGCCATAGTTTTTGATGATGTCACATTCCAGCACCTTCCCGTACTGCTCAAAGAGCGATCGGATCTCTTGCTCCGTTGCCTCCCGGGGCAGATTCCCAATGAAGAGTTTCACCATCTTGGCAGAGCCTGGCAGCGGAAGAGGAAAGTGGTTTAAGGAGAAGCACTCATCCAAGTGCAATGCTCTTTTACATCTCTGTACTTATATGACCCTCTTCACCACAGTATTGCCCCCATTTTATAGATGCAGGAGCCTAGGCACAGGGTAGATTAAATGACTTGCCCAGGGTCACGCAGGGAGTATAGCTGATCTGGGAATTGAACCCAGGTCTCCGGAGTTCCAATCCAGTATCCCATCCACTAGACCAGGGGTAGGCAACCTATAGTAGGTGTGACAAAGGCAGCACGCGAGCTGATTTTCAGTGGCACTCACTGCCTGGATCCTGGCCACCGGTCCAGGGGGGGCTCTGCATTTTAATTTAATTCTAAATGAAATTTCTTAAACATTTTTAAAACCTTATTTACTTTACATACAACAATAGTTTAGTTATATATTACAGACTTACATTTTAATGTTTTTTGAAGGTTTCTTTCTGTATTACTGGCACGCAAAACCTTAAACTAGAGTGAATAAATGAAGACTCAGTACACCACTTCTGAAAGGTTGCCGACCCCTGCATTAGACTATCCTTCCTATATAAGCTGTACTAATACTCTTCAGTGATAGGGTCCTATCCACGTAGTCTATTTACATGAAAGCTAAGTACAATCAGGAGAGATGACCCATGTCCCATTAAAATTGTTCTTGACAATAAAGTAGGGAATTTGGTACCAGTGGCTTCGAATGGGGTTCTAGGCACTTTGCTGTTGGAGATGCACCTTTTGTACGGAAGAACTAAGGCCTGGACCAGCATAATTCACTAAGATCCTATGAAAAAAGTAACAGAGGGTCCTGTGGCACCTTTAAGACTAACAGAAGTATTGGGAGCATAAGCTTTCGTGGGTAAGAACCTCACTTCTTCAGATGCAAGTAACGGAAATCTCCAGAGGCAGGTATAAATCAGTATAGAGATAACGAGGTTAGTTCAATCAGGGAGGGTGAGGTGCTCTGCTAGCAGTTGAGCTGTGAACACCAAGGGAGGAGAAACTGCTTCTGTAGTTGGATAGCCATTCACAGTCTTTGTTTAATCCTG
>NC_048304.1:33103150-33275705 GCF_013100865.1 Trachemys scripta elegans
AAAAAGAAGAACAGGAGTACTTGTGGCACCTTAGAGACTAACAAATTTATTAGAGCATAAGCTTTCCTGGGCTACAGGCCATTAGCTTTTGCTCAAATAAATTTGTTAGTCTCTAAGGTGCCACAAGTACTCCTGTTCATAAAGCTTTTTGAATCTCAGCCTCTGTTGCTACTACATAATTGACCAACCCCCATGTCTGACCCTCCATCATCTCCCGCAACTATGAATATTTAAATGGATAAAAACAGAAAAAAATGCTTAAAATAAACATCGATATTATCCCCAAAAATTATTTAAAAAACCAACACCCCCGTGCCAAACCTACTTGTAAATGGCCAGTGGTGGCCACATATGACCCGGTGGTTGGAAGCTGAGCACGCTCCAGCTAGCAACAGGCCACTATGCCATTATTGTCGTCAGTTATTTGTGTAGCAACAGTTCTGGGAGCCAGTTGCACTTGCACTGTGACACCACGTGGCTGCATGTGTGATACTCCTGCATTAACTGCACCCGCCATGCCCATCAGCTCCCAAGGAAGTTGTGTGAACAGACATGCTCTAGTCCCCATTCCTGCTGGGAAACAAAGCCTCTTGGTCTCTACATAGACTCTTTTATTTCAGAGTTTCTGTCAAAAATTGGAACAGATGCCACTGCAAACACATGAATAATGTTTCCCACAAGCACAGAAAGATCACCAGGATGCGCTCAGGGGATGTTCCAGCCAGGGGGTGCGAGGAGCGAAGTCACGGGTCCAAATGCAGCAGCGACATCTTGTTTCCAGGCCTCCCGCTGCAGGAAGCAGGCCCCGCCACCATCCAGTTCTGCAATCCTGCCCACCCCTCGAGTTCCAAACTGCCTGTCCCCCAAGCCCCCAGAAGAGGGAGGAGACTTGGCTCATTTCACAGTCATAGGGGCGAGGGAGCCACAGTGCCCTACCCTGGCAGGGGTAGGGTTTCTCCTTAGACAGGGAAGACCAGGGGAGGCAGAGAGCAACCACTCGTAGCAGGAAGGCACAAATCATTTCCGGGCCACAGACTGGGAAATAAAGGCAAAGGAAACCAGCCAGGGCTTGGGAGGGGTGGGTGGAAAAAGAGACCAGATTGGGCACTGCTGGGGAGGAGGGAATCTTTCCCCCAATTCACCCCAGGAAATCCTATGAATGACTGGAGACCCAGTGGGTTTAGAACATTGGGAAAGTCAAAACGGCAGCCACCTACTGAACAGGGGTTGGATTTTTAGCTCAACTGTTTAACAGGCCAGAGGAGACAATTCTGAGCATCCAGCCTGACCTCTGCCTGCCCTGGCTAACCCTGGCTAGAGGATCCCACCCAGTGATTCTGCTAGCCAAGTGTGGTTGCTTGGTGAGAGACACCCTGTCTCAGTTCAAAAGCCCCACACAGCAGGGAGATTTCCAGAGACACCAGGAGCCCAGCCCCCTCGACCGTCAATGAGGATCAGGGCTCCCCCTTTGTCAGTTCTCCAGCGGTTAGGTGCTGGATTGCCAGAAGCACTGAGTCCCCCCCGCTCTGAAGTCCATTGTTTGGGGGAGTTCAGCCCCTCTGGGAATCCCATGCCCACCTTGGACAGCAAAGCCCTCAGTGTGAGAAGGGCAGTGAGAGAACTGCCCGCCACAGCTGTCTGCATCCTCAGGCAGGGAATCCCTGGTACTGCTGCTGTTTGCAAGCAAAAATAACCACACTCCAAAGACAGAGCCCCAGCCCTGGGAACCTGATCCCATCCCCATCCTGTCCAGCTTCCCTGCGAGGGTCTGGCTGCCTGCAAAGCAGGGGGCACAGGTGTGGGGGCCTCACTGAGGTACGGATACACCAGGGACCCTGCCACAGGATCTGCTAATGTAGAGCAGTTGTAGGAAAGGGGTGGGGGAAGATGTACCACCCCACACTAGGGCAGCTCCAGGACACAGGGGCAGCAAGGAGAGAAGGTTCATGGATCAGAGAGACGGGAGGGAGTAAAGCAAGTCAAACATGCCCCCACTTATGCATCAGCCCAAATGCCCCTCCCCCACCATGCCTGTGTCCTGGCAACCTAAATACCCTTCCCCCACAGCCTGACAACCCTAATGCTGCTCCTCTCCTGTGCAGAAGGTCACAGGGAGGTTTTCCCCAGCTTGGCTTCATGGCTGATGCATTCCAGCAACTCCAGTATTCCCTAGTGAATGGGGGAGTCAGCAGCGGCTCCCAGGGTGGGAGGGTTGGTTCAAACTGTCACATTAGCACAGCTACCAATCTAAAATGCAGCATCCCCACCTCGGACCCAGAGTTCCACTCCCTGCTCCGATCCGTCTGGAGCCCAGAGCCTGCCCCCCCGTGCAGAGCCCCTTGTCCCATCCCATGTCCTTCCATCAGTTCCATGGATTAAATAGCCGGGCAGTGCCCCTCCAGCAGCCCAGTAGTGAGCCCCCCAGACCCTATTGCTTCTTCTTGAAGAAGCTGAATCTCTTTTCTCGGTCCTTCTCCTTGCCGTCCTTGCTGCGCAGGGCCACGGAGACCTCAGCAGTGCTGTTGGGGGACACGGGTGGCATGCTCATGGCCCGCGTCATGCCCTTGCCAGTGAGTGAGGGCGGGTCCTCCGTGTCCTGCTGGGGCGTTGGGGTGCAGGCCACCGAGGCATTGATCACCCGCATCCAGGTGCTCATCTCAGCCTGGGGGAAAGAGAAGGAGCTGTCAGCCGCGGGTTGGGGCAGGGAACTGGAGCACAAAGAGGGCAGGGCACTGGCTCTGGGAGAGGCGGGGCACCGGGGGGGTTGTCAAGGAAGAGGGGTGGGACTTTGGGGCACAGACAGGGTGGATCTGGGAGTCTGGGAGGGGACAGAGTTGGGCAGAGCTCTGGGGTAGGGCCCAGGATTCAGAGCTGATGAGGCAAAGGGACTGGGAGAGGGTGGAAAACAGGAAGCATGCAACTCAGGATGGTAGGGGGCAGGGCAGAGTGGGCAGGGATATCTGGGGGAGGGCTCTAGGGCTGGAATGGGGCAAGGCAGAAGGTCCAGAACACTGGCAAGCGAGGCTGAAGGACTGGGAGAGTCCTGTAATCTGTAACCCAGTGTTTGGCTACTGGCCCCAGGTGCATGGAGGAGGGGCTGTGGGGTTAGCCCCCTCTGCCCCCTCCAGACCTCCTCCACTAGAGAGAGAGACATTACAGCATGGCAGACTTTGATCCCCCAGCGGGTGGCGGCATGCGCGTGTAATACCGACAGATCCCAGTCTTCAGCGGGCGGGATCCAACCTGGGACCTCTGGAGCTTAGTGCATGAGCCTCCACTGCATGAGCGAAAAGCCATACGGCCATTAGCTAAGGCTGTAGCAGACTCATTAATCTCTAAGTGGTCTCGGTGCCAGCACCACACCCAGGAGGTGTGTGGGTTACACAGGCGCATAAACCTAGGAGCACTAGGAGGAGCTCAGAGGCTAGGGGTGCCCTCATGTGGACAGGGCAAGCAACGCCCTGGTGCGTAAGGGACTCACCTCGTCCTTGGCCTGGAATAAATACTCTTTGCCGTCACTCAACCTGCAGAGAGGAAAAAAACACATTATGTCACCTCCCTATGGCTGAGCCAAACCCTGCCTTGTGCCCTGTTCCCTTCAGCCTATCCCCTCCACCAGGTCCCCTCCTTCTCATACTGACACAGTCCCCTCCACTGCATTCCCTCCTCCCCTGCACCCATGGGCTGCAGTCCCTCCACTGCCCACTCTGTGTGTCTGCCACAGAGGCCGCTCCTACCCCAGCTTGAAGACATGCTTGCGTTTCTTGTAGTCCAGTGCCACGTTGCACTGCGCCCCCTGCAGGCTGATGGGCACCTCGCCATGGTAGGGGACGCCATGGCTGGCGTTCTTGGCATCTTTGTAGAAGCCTAGGCTGCCTTTGTGCAGGACACAGTACACGTTCTGCCAGGACCTTGGGAGGAAGCACAGAGCTGTCAGAACAGCCATGGGGAGAGGGAAGAGCTCAGAGCCATCAGCACAGCTGGCAGGGGAGCACATAGCCATCACCGCAAGGGGACCAGGGGTAGGATAGAGCCATCAGTGCAGGCGGGAGGTGGAGCACACAGCCACCAATGACACCATCCAGGGCCCTGGGCAACATGACACAGACCCAGAGCTCTACCTTGAAGGCCCTGGCAGGTGGTCTCCAGGCTCCCCCAGTCAAGGAAGGGGCAGAGCTTCTCTCACCTGTTGGCTGCCTTCTTGCCCTGGGCTTCCATCTCCTGCTTGCGGCACAGTGCCCCCTCCAGGTGCTCCTGGGCAGTGGGGTCTGGTGATCGGAGCGGCAGCGTGGCCGAATGGGCAGGCTCAGGGGTGAGTGCCGGCAGCTTGGTGCGGGCCTTGGGCGAGGGGGCAGGGCTGTGCTCCTTCTCCTCGGCCAAAGTATCCAGCCGGGCTCCGCTTGTCACCTCCTCCATCTCGGGCATCTGGAGGGACAGAACAGGTCTGTGACAGGGAGCACAGCTCCTGGATTCCTCCTGCCTGGGGGAGCTGTCCACCTCTCCAGGCTCTGCCCCACCAGCCCAGCTGACCCCCTCCAGACCCCACTTCCCTCTCAGAGCTGGGGATAGAACCCAGGAGTCCAAGCTGTAACATGGAGTGGATGGGGCTGAAGGTGGCAGAGGCTGGTATCTCCCCTCACACACACGCCTTGTTCCAGAATTGGGCACCTTAGCCCAGCTGCTGTCTGTGGGCCCTTCTGGTCCCAAGGCAGCCCTGGCTGGGGGCTGCGTCTGGGGAAGCTGCATTACCTGCGGGGATTCAGAGTCAGGGTAGATCCCATTCACAGCAGGCAGCTCTGGGAGACGGGTTTGCAGAGTGGAAGTCCTGGGTGGGGGGGGAAATGGGACAAGAGTGAGCATTAGAGGCTGGTGGAGACCCATGAGAAGGGGGAAGGGATAGCTCAGTGGTTTGAGCATTGGGCTGCTAAACCCAGGGTTGTGAGTTCAATCCTTAAGGGGGCCATTTAGGGATTTGGAGCAAAAATCTGTCTGGGGATTGGTCCTGCTTTGAGCAGGGGGTTGGACTAGATGACCTCCTCAGGTCCCTTCCAACCCTGATGTTCTATGATTCTAAGGACCACCACCAACCTTGCTGCCACTCCAGGATGTACCCCCCATTACTGGGACTTCCCCCCAGCCTGTGCTCCCCATGCTGCCTGATGCCAGGACCCCTTCCCATTCTTCCCCCATGCTGTCCTCCCCTCGATGCCAACCCAGAGCACCAGGCTCTGCTCTCACCCGTCAGCATTGCTCAGTCCTGGCCCCTGCTGGCTGTCAGGGAGCAGCACTGGCTGCACCGTGACCTCGGGCTCTGGCTCAGGTGGTGTTGGAGGCCGCCTCTTCCTCCTCTCCTCCTCCTCCTGCCGCAGCCGCTCCTTCTCCTCCAGCTGCAGGGGAGAGGGGCACACAGAGATGGAACAGCCCAGTCCCTCCTGACAAGGCCCCCAGGCTGGGCACGCAGGCCAGGGGCATGCCTCCACATGGCACAGTGCAGGGCTTGGGGTGGGGAGTGGCAGTTCCATAGGGCACCAACCAGGGGTCTGGGTCTGGTTCTGATCCATATCAAGGTGGGCGCCCAGGGGCAGAGCTGGGAACCTGCCCCCAGTGCCAAAGCATTCCAAACTGAGGTTCCAGTTCTGATCCATTTGGCAAGAGATGAACCGCAGTGGCTGAGCTGCCCACAACTCAAGAGAGTCCAGGGGTCTGACCTATACGAGATAGGCCCTGAGGGGCAAAGCTGGGATTGACACCTCCTCAGAGTGAAAGGTGCTCCAGAATTGGGACTGCGGCTCTTATTGGCTTGGCAGAGACAGGCCCAAGGGGCAGAACTCAGATCAGACCCGCTCCAGGGCAGGAGTCCAGATCCAGAGTTCTGGTTCTGATCCATCATACAGACTCAACACAAACACACCCATTGGAGACTCTATTCACCAAGTTGGGTGGGTCTCAGGCCTTAGTTCCAGTTGGTGGCCTCTGTGGCAAACCCAGCGCTACCTCAGGCCCATGGAGACATCCCCACCCTGGGCCAGGGCTCGGGAAGAGCACAGGGAGCTGTGTGGGCGGGCAGTGTCCCACCAAGGCAAAGCCAAGGGCCTCAGGAGGCCACGTGTGGGGGTGCAGCACCCCCGCCCTGGGCACACACCAAAGGCCCCCCAACCCCAGGCAGGGCTCTCACCGTGGTGAGCTTTTCCAGTGCCAGGAAGCGCTCCTCCCAGGCAGCAGCCAACTTCTGGAAGCCCTCGTGCCTCTTGATGAGATTCTCCACCTCGTCCACGTTCCCGCCCAGCTCAGCTGAGCGCACAATAGGCTCCTGGCTGGACAGCCAGGCCTCAGCCATGCTGGCGTCGCGCCCAAACATCAGCACCTCCATAACTGCAGGGGGACAGCCCAGATGGGTGGGGCAGTGCCGGGCACAGGAGCCCAGAATTCCAAGCTGCCAGCCCCCAGCAACCCACTAGACCCCATTCCCCTCATGGTGCTGGGAATAGAAGCTAGGAGTACGGATCTCCCCTCTGCACTCTACCACATCAGATTCAACCCTATACCTGTGCTGCTGCCCCTTTCCCTCCTTGGTGCCCTCCCGACACACAGAGTCCCTTCCCTTCCCTGCCCCTTCTTCTCACTAACCAATCTGCAGCCAGTCCATCTTCTCCTGCCACCGGTCTCCGATCTCCTTGCGCTGCTCTTGCAGCTGGGCCAGCTTCTCTGAAATCTGAGCAGAGGGGCTAGCTCAGGAAAGTGGGGGGCCCACCCTGGAGGAACCACCACGCTTGTGTTGGTCACATGGTTCCACTGCTAGGAACTAGGGCCCAGTCAAATGATTGGGGGTGAGGAATGGATCGCAATGGGGGATGTAAACCCCACGGAGGAGAGGGGCATTTTGGGGGATGACTTGGGAACACACTGGAGAGGATCCTGACCTGGATCCCAGCATAGAGGTGTGGGTATGAACTAGAGGGGACCCAAGACACCCGGTCCACACAACACCTGAGGGCAGTGTCAGAGGGCAGTGCTGGGGTGGCAGGGGCATGGGGGGTGTTGCCTGGGGGGTCTCACCTTGTCAGAAGCGTAGTGGCCCTTGTCCAGCAGGGCGGTGCCCATGGCTATGCAGGCATTAAAGCTGTCCGTCCGGGCCTCCACCTCAGCCTTGATCCCTTGGTGGTTCTTGATGACCAGGTCAGCTGAGGACACGTCCCTGGGGCAGGAGGAAAAGGAGGTACCCTGCAGCATGGCTGAGCTGGCAAACAGACCCCCACTCCCTACTTGCCAGCTGGGCCCAGGCGATGCCCTCCAGTCTCCAGACCTGTGTCCACTGGCCCATGCTGGCAGGGGTGGAGGCCTGGCCAGTCTGTCCTGAGCTATACTGGTCTGTGCTTGGCCATGTCAATCTGAACTGGGATAGACTGGGCCATGCTGAGCTATATTGGCCTGTGCTGGGCAATACTGGTCAGTCTGGTCCATACTGAGCCATCACAGTCTCTGCAAGGTTGGGTGAGCTATGCTGAGCTATACTGACCTACACTGGGCCATGCCAGTCTGGGCTGGGATATCCCAGTCCATGCTCTGGGGGCGCCCTGCTCACCTGGGCTTCTCCTGGGCGTCAATCTGCAGGTGCACCCCGTCCATCCACAGCATCAGGTCTCGCACCATCTTGAAGAAGCGGAACTTGTCCACGGTGTCGAGCAGCAGCTGCCGGCGGCCTTGGCTGCTGCTCAGCAGCTCGGCCCAGGCCTCGCTCACGGCCTGCTCGTGCCGCCGGATGTCATCGGCCTTCTCACCCGCGTAGGCCTTCTGCAGCCGCGTCGCATCCTCTTGCACCTGTTTCACCTGGGGAGCCAGGGATCAGAGTGGCATCCTGCCCCCACCCCATGCCGCCCTTCCCATTCATGGGGGAAGTGTGTGTAGAGAGAGGAATCCCTGACACTGCCCCACACTCCATCCTGCCCATCTCCCTTTCCCTACCCCATGCCCTGTCCCCTTGTCCCATCTTGTTCTCCTCCTCTGCCCCAGACCCCCCAGATCCTGCCCCCAGGATTCCCTGCTCCCCTCCCCTTCCCCACACCAGATCCTACCCCACATCCCCTCCCCATCCCACACGGTTCCCCTCCCGCCGCCGCAGACCCTGCCACCATCCCCCTCTCCCCTGCGGCTGGCAGTACCTGTGCGCTGAGTGCCTGGATGTCATGCTCGTAGGCTGAGTGCATGCGCTGCATGGCCTCGGCCGTATTCAGGTCGCGCCCCACCTCGTCGGGCAGCTGCTTCTGCTTGTGTTGCACCTGGGCCAGTGTCTGGCGAGCATCGTGGTAGAAGCGGTGCAGCTCGTAGGAAGCTGCCAGCATCTGGCTGCGGGTGTCGATGAGCTCTAGCAGGTCGGCCCACGCATCGTTGAGCCCGTCCTTCCACTCGGCAATGGTGGCGTTCTCCGAGTGCCCTGACGAGATCAGCTCATCCGCCAGCAGGTTCACGGCGTCCACGCGCTCCTGCCCAATGTTACTGGTGTCACGGGAGAACTCCCGGAACTTGTCCCGCAGCATCTGGGGAAAGAGAAGGGTCAGGAAGGCCACGGGCCTGCTGGGGACAGTGATGGGACCCAGGTCTCGGGGGAGTAGGAGAGGGGGTTTGGATGGGGTCAGGAAAGGGCAGACAGGAGAAAGGACGGGCTTGAGGGGTGGGAGGGGCACTGAGGGAGGTGATGGGCTCCAGGCACATGAGGCTGCTCCAGCTGGGCTCCATGTAGGGCTACCTCGGCTAGTGCTGCACAGAGGCTACGCCACACTGGGTAGCCAGCCGGGCTCTGGCACCAGACTGCACAGGAGCCCAGCCTAGCGGAGACTGGGATGGCTCAGCATGGACCAGTCTATCTCAGTCCAGAGTGACCAGTATCACCCAGTACAGAGCAGGATAGCTCAGCGTGGACCAGTCTAGCCCACTTCAGACTGACATGGCCCAGCAGGGACCAGTCTAGCTCCCCCTGCTCAGCACCGGGCACTCACAGTCACATGCTCGTAGTCCTGCCCCAGCTCGTGGGAGGCAGCCACCACCTCGCGCTCCGAGATCCACTGCTCCAGGTCATCCACGTCACGCTTGAGCTGGCAGAGGCGCTGGTGCTCCTGCAGCTTCCCCCGCCGCTCCTCTGCCAGGTCCTTCAGGCTGGCGTACAGCTTGTCCACCTGGCCCTGGCGCAGGGTGAGCCGCTCACTGCAGGGGGAAGAGCCACTTGAGCCACAGGGCGGTGCCTGCCCCTCGCCGACTGGAAATGGCAGCACTGCCAGGGAGCAGGGGCCCAAGAGCTGGGAAAGCCCTGGGGCTAATCTGCTGCCCAAGAGGCTGGGGGGTCCCATGCTGTAGGGGCTGTGCTGGAATGGGCCATGCCACGCTCGACGGGGCTGTGCCAGGGTTGGGGTGGGCCATGCCAAACAGGAGGAAGGGGGCCATGTTGCTAAGGGAGTCCCCGCCTCTATCCCAAGCAAGAGGGACTGTAGGTTCCAGATCTGATCTCCCCTGGACAGCCATGGTGCCCCTCTCTCCATGCGCAGCCATGGCGAGTGGTGCCTGGGCAGAGAGCGTTGGGCCACAAGGTCTGTGATGCAGGCACAAGCAGCATTCAGCCAGGCTCAGGCCCAGCTGAGGGGACAACTTGGGCTCAGCGGGGCGGAGGGACAGAGCTTTGGACTGGGCTCCTGGCAACCCATGGGAAGCTATGGACTCACTGCCCCCCAGTAGCACAGGGCCATGGGACCTGGATCTGTGCCCACTGTGGGGGGGAAGGGGCACGCGGGGGGTCTTACCTTTCTGGGTGCTCACTGGCCACCATGTCGCGGCTCTGGTTGGAGAGCTGGTGGATGGTCTGGGCGTAGTCATCCAGTGCCTGCTCCATCACCAGGTGCTTCTTCACCATGGCCTGGGCAATCAGCTCGTCCTGTGGGTGCCGGACACCAGGCATCAGAGAGGGATGGAGGATGCCATGACACAGGGGCAAAGGGGGGGATGGACGCAGGTGCCAGGATGCAGGGACAAAGGGAGCGGGTGGGCAGGGCTGTCCCCAGCTCCTAGGACGGTGGTCAGGCTGAGGGTCACTCAGCTCTCACAGGCCCACTGGCTTTCACAGGTGTGTGTGGGTCAGGGTGGACGCAAGACATCCAGGAGCAGGGTGGGGTCCATGACCCCAGACCTCAGCCTTCTCCTGAGACATCATGTGCAGCTTCTGTGGCCAGGGGGTGGCACCCACCAAGTGAGAGGCACCCCGGCTCCCCTGGGTATCAGGGAGCAAGGGGGCTCTCACAGGCAGAGAGGGGGTGGGGCAGACTGGGCTCTGTGCCCCCCGCACACCTTTGCCTTTTCTTGGGACATCGTGCACAACAGTTGCGTGGGGGGGCCACCTAGTGGGTGTAGGGGTACACCTGGTTCCCATGGGGGCGGGCTCCACTCCCTTTCCCCCAGACCTTGGCCTTCTCCTGGGACATCATGTGCAGCTCCTGCTCGCCCATCCAGGCCTCGGCTTCAGCCACATCGAAGTAGAACTGCTGGGCAGCGTGTGCCCGCTCCAGGCGCTGGTGCCGCAGCTCCGCCTGGTGCCTCAGCTCCCGCCAGGCCTCCCGCAGCTCTTCCACCCGCTCCACGGGCCCGCAGCGCGCCAGCCCTGCCCGCCGCCCCAGCAGCTCCTCCACGCGCGGCTCATGGCCCTGGATCTCCTTCTGCAGGGTCTGGGGCAGGGATCATGGGCAAGGGGGGTCAGAATGTGGCCATCACCCTCTCCCCTATGCTGAGCCCTCCCGCTCCTGACCCTCCCCAGCCTTCAGAGTGCTCTTTCAGTAGAGTCTGGGAGCAGAGAGGAAGGGGGGGTCATGGTACGTCCACTCCCAGGCCTCACTACTCTTCTGACCCTCCCCCAATTCACCCCCCCCATGCCAACTCTCCCCCACCCCCCTCCTGCTTTCATATTCCCCCAACCCCCTACTCCTGCCTTGTCAAGCCCGCATGAGGTAGGGAGCACCTCTAGCACTGAGTGGGGTGAGCAGACTCCAGCCCTCCAGTCCCTCCCCAGCCTGGCACCACACCTGGTTCTTCTTTATCAGCAGCTGGACGGTGGGCAGGTCCTTGCCATGGTCGGTGGAGATGGCCATGGGCATCCGCTCCCTCACCCACAGCTGAAAGCACAATGTGGAGCAGGGTCAGGGGCACATGAGGGGCACATGGGGGGACTGCATGGGGGGTTCACAGTGGGCACACAGTAGGGGATGCAGGGAGAACTGTGCAGGGTGGGAGATGCATGGGGACTTCACGGGGGGTGCACATGGGGGTCTGCACAGGGTGGGGGATGCATGGGGTGTGTGCAGGATAGGGGGATGCATGGGGGCTGCACGGGGAGCACACAGAGAGGGGGATGTTGCATGGGACAGGGGCTGCAAGGGGATCCATGCATGGGCAACCTCAAACCTGGCAGCCCCTCCCCCTCAACATTGCAAGTCTGAATATCGGGGTGGGGGATTAATGGAATTTCCCAGTTTAAAAAAAATTTCCCTCCCACGCAAAAGTCCATCCCGTGGACCCAGCCTGACCCCCCACCCCATCCACTTGTCACCAGCCAGGGTGGGACCCCCACATATGCTGCACAGAGCCCCACTGCTGAAGCTAAAGGGCATCACCGGCAGGTATAGCAGGGACTGGCCACTGGAGGGGGATGGAGACTCACACTTAGCCAGTGAGAGCTCTATTTGTTCAACAGCACTAGAACACTGGGAGGCAGGACTCCTGGGTTCTCTCCCTGGCTCTGGGAGGGGCATGAGGTGTAGTGGGCTGGAACAGTTGGGCTGGGAGTCAGGACTCCTGGGTTTTCTCCTGAACCCTGGGAGGGGCGTGGGCTCTGTCTCTGGTTCTGGAGGGGAGTGCAGAGCGCGGCAGCAAGGCCAAGCCCAAAGATCTAGCACATTCATTCTGAAAGGCAGTGTGGCTCCATAACTGAGACTCGGATCTGCCCCATTAGAGACCCAGGGCTTAGTGCTAGTCCCTGATAGGGACCCATCATTAAGCTCCAATACTGTCCAGGGGGCACAGTGGCCTGCAGAAGAAACCCAGCCTAGATGCCCCCTACCTTGCTCCCTGGCACGGGGGAGTGCTGGGTGCAGCAATGGGGCTCTGCACTCCTGTAATTCTAGGCTGAGACCCATGGAGTAAAAGGCAGCAGCCTCTAGGGCTGGTTCTCATTCCCGTCCTCTCCCCCATGGCAGCGCTGCCTGCAACTGCCTGGGACTCACGATCTCGTCCTCCAGGTCACGGTTGAACTGGTGCTCCTCCTTGGAGGCCAGCAGCTTGTGGCAGCGCTCCTCCAGCGGGCCCCGTAGGTCCAGGAACTTCTCCTCCACTGCCCGGAACTTGCCTTCCACCTCGGCCGTATTGGCGTCCTCCTGGCTCAGGGCCAGCGCCTGCGACTGGATGGCCTCCACCTCCTTCTCCCGCACGTCCATTTGGTTCTCCAGCATCTGAGGGGCAGAGGAGTGTTACAGCCTGGGGGACTCCAGCAGAGAGCCCCACCCCAATGGGAGCAGGGAGTCTGGCCCTTCTCCCCACTGGTGTGATGCAGCCACAGGTCCCCCTCTGCTTCCCCATGGTGCTTGGGGATCCTGCAGGTAATCAGTCCCACCTCTGAGCCATGGTGCATGGAAGGGGTGGTATCAGGGACAGGGCCAGTCTAGGGTTCTCCAGGGCAGTGGCCGATGGAGTGGGCTCCCTCTGACGGGGGATACCCAAGGCCTTGGAAATAGGAGAATGGGTTCTGGGATTGAGAGGGTCGGATGGCCAGGGTCTGCCATACCTCACGGGCCTTTGGGACCTGGAATTTTGGGTCATCTTGGAGTCCATCATCCCTCACCCCAAGAATCTAGGCTGCCCTCCCCTCTATTGCACCCACCACCCCAGACCTGTTGCTTCTTCAGCAGGATGTTGACGCTGGTCAGGTCCTTGCCGTAGTCATCAGACTGGAGCTGGGCCTGCAGCCCAGCCAGCCAGGCCTCCAGGGCGGAGCAGCTCTGGGTGAAGAGCTCGGCCCGGTTGGCGTCAAAGAGGCACTGGGCCTTGGTCTTGGTGGTGGACTCTAGCTCATCCCATAGACGGTGGAGGCTGCCCAGCTTCTCCTTCACCACTGGCTCCAGCTCCGGCTTCTCCACCATTAACTGCTGCCCCTCCTGTCGGGGACCCAGAGCACTGGTTAGGGGGACAGGGCCCTGCGTGTGCTGTAGGGTCTTTGGGCCCCAGCAGGCATGGCCAAGCCCAGATGAAGGCCAAGTTGCTACAGCCCTATGCCCTGCCTCCTGGAGTCATGTGACCACAGTCACATGGAGTCTGCAGGGATTCTGAGACGGGGGACCTGCCCCATTCATCTCAGGGGGGCATTAACACCTAGCCCCACTGCTCCAGGGGCCTGGCCAGCCCTATCCCAGCAGGGGGCTCAGTGTGAGGCAGGAGGAGCAGAGACCAGTAGGCCCAGCTCCCCCGCTCAGTCATGCACAGACAACCCAACTGGTGGGACAAGTCCTGGGGGCCCTGCTGACACCCCAGCATCTCTGGGACCAGAAGGGGGAGGGTCCATGAGTGAGAGGATCCATGGCAAGGGGTGGGACTGTAGAGGCAGGACCATGGTCTTAGGGCGAGGCTGTGGTAATGAGTCCATGGAGAGGGGGCAGAGCCACGGAGCAGGTCCATAGCACTGGGGAGTGGCCATGGAGTCGGGTTCATGATGCTGTGGCAAGTCCACTGTGAAGGGGCAAATCTCTGATGCTGGTGCAGTGCCCCAGTGGTGAGTCCATGGCAAGGGGACAGGGCCACGGTGTTTGGGTGTAGCCATGTGGGGGTCCACAGTTTCCCATACTCCAGCCTCCCCCACCTTCTCGATCTTGTCCAGCCAGTCCTTGTTGGAAGCCAGCTCAGCCGTGAAGGCCTGGTGCTTCTGCCACTTGGTGTGCAGGTTGCGGGCCTCGTCATACGACATGTCCTGGGCTGTCAGCATCTTCTCATTGATCCATAGGGTGAGCTGGTGGGGAGGCAGAGGACAGAGTGAGGATCCCCAGACCCATGGCCCCCTTGCCCCGCCCCCGCATCCCCCGGTCCCCAGCCCCACTCACCTCCTGGCAGTCCTGCAGGAAGTGCTGCAACTCCCGGTTATCCCGCAGCCGCCGCAGCAGCTCATTGGCGGCATCCCGATTCCGCTTGTGCCTGGGGTGGGAAAGCAGAGGCTCATGGGACACTCACCTGCAGGGTGAGATGGGGCCTGTGCTCTGTATGTCATAGTGCCAGCACTGCCTTGGTTCATGAGGACTCCCCGTTGCCTCAGGCACTAGCAACTTGTACTCTCTGAACAGGGCAAGCTGAGATCTGTCCTACAGGCTGTTCTGACCTCCTGGGGCAGGTTTGCCTGGCTCTGGCCAAGGGAGGAGCTCCTAGCTCATCACAATCGTTAATCTCAGTATCGTCCTCCCTTTTTAACTCCAGGGGGAAGGAGAGCTGTCCTAAATCACAGAGCTGGGGATAGAACCCAGACTCCCTGCTCTAACCCACTAGACCCACCCCCCATCCCAGACAACAATGACACAACAGGGTTCCCAGAAGCCCTGGGGAACTGGGTTCTCACCTGCCATCGATGGAGTCAACCTTCTCCTGGACTTTGTCTGCATGGACGCTGTCCCCCACAATCAGCTTCCGCCCGGCATCCACCAGCCCTTTGATCTTCTCCCCATTGGCCTCCATGGTGGTCATGAAATCTTCATGCTTCTTAATGGAAGCCTCTGCCCCTTGCAGGGTGCTGGGCATCTCAGTGTGGGACAGCACGTACTCCTGTAGGGGCGAGCCGCACACAGGCATGGCACTGGGCACGGTTTGGCCATTGTCCCAGGCCCCTGCCCTGTGTGAAATGGAGACCCCAAGGGAGGAAACTAGGGGCCAGTGGGATGGAGAGGTACTGAGACTGCTAGGGGTGAGTGGGGATGGGGTGATTGGGGGTCCTGGGGGACTAATACAGTGATGGGGATTTGCGTGGAGGTCTGGGACAACTGGAATGGGGGGATGGAGGGGAAGACCAAGCTGGATAGGTCCAGGAGACTGATCAGATGTTGGGGGGAATACTGGACTGGATGGCCCCATGGGTCTGATCCGGGCCAGAAATGGGGGTGGCATACTGGGCTGCATGGGCCTGTCCTAGCTCCAGGACAAGAACCAGCCTCCCCCTAGGCATGCCGGTCGCCCCAGCCTCACCTGGTTGCTGAGCACACCCTCCACCTGCTTGGTGTCCCGCAGGAAGAGCTGGAAGCTATAGGCCTGGGACAGCAGGTGGTGCCTGTTCTCCCACATCTGGCCCAGCTCCTTCCAGCCAGTGTCCAGGGCCTGTAGGCGTTGCTGCAGGAACATGTACTGCGCATCGGTCTGGCCCTGGGTCACCTCCTGACCCATGGCTCGCATGCTCTGGTAGTCGTCCTTGTAGTGCTCAATCTCGTTACGGATGCTCTCATGCTGGCTCAGCAGCTGCTCGGCCTCGGCCAGGGTGGCCGGCACATCCTCAGAGGCCACAGCCGTCTGTGTCCGTGACAGCCAAGCCTGGAAGTCATCCAGGTCGCGCAGGAAGCCCTGCAGCTTGCTGGCCTCCCCCAGCGACTCCTCACGCCGCCGCATGGTCTCACGCAGCTCGGCCCACACGGCCTTGATGTCCGCAAGCTGGTCTAGGATGGGCGTCGCCTGGCTTGGGTGCTCAGCTGCCAGCGCGGCCGCCTCCCCCTGCAGGTCCAACACCTTGCCCTGGATGGCCTCCAGGTCCCGCTCCATGCCCGCCAGCTTCCTCTGCAGTGCCATGACACCCGCCAGGTCATTGCCCAGCTCCTGCGTCGACTCGATCACCTTGGTCTTCTCCCTCATCCAAGACTTGGTCTCATTGCACTCCAGGTAGTAGTTCTGAATGTTCAGGGCCGAGGTCAGCGCAGCCTTCTTCTGGTCGGCCAGAGTGCGGAACCGCTCCCACCTGGGGAAAGGGACAGGGAGGTAGGTGCGGGGCCTGTCCCCGCTGACCACCCCGGAGCTGCCGAACCCATGTTGGCGCTGCCAAAGGCAGCCCTCCCCAGAGCCCCAATGCCTGCCGCTGGATGCAGATCCCCCAAGAGTCCTTCTCATCCCCATGGGTCAGTCAGAACTCCACACACACCCTCCGATGCTGAGCTGCCTGCCCCCACCCCCAGCACCAAGCAGCGTGATCTCCCCACTCACCCCCACCTCCCCAGCGCCGAGCCGCCTGCCCACCCCATCTCCCCCCGGTGTCGATATGCCTGCACTCCCCATCTCCCCGCTGCGCCGAGCCGCCTGCCCTCCCCATCGCCCCGTGGCACTGAGCTTCCAGCCCCCCACACATCTCCCCGGCGCCGAGCTGCCTGCCCTCCCCATCTCTCTGCGGCGCCGAGCCGCCTGCTCTTCCCGTCTCCCCCCAGCACCAAGCCGCATGCCCTCCCCGTCTCCCCCCAGTGCCGAGCCGCCTGCCCTCCCCGTCTCCCCGTGGCACCGAGCCGCCTGCCCTCCCCATATCTCCCCCGCACTGAGCCGCCTGCTGTCCCCGTCTCCCTCCGGCGCCAAGCTGCCTGCCCTCCCCATATCTCCCCCGCACTGAGCCGCCTGTCCTCCCCATCTCCCTCCGGCGCTGAGCCATCTGCCCTCCCGCTCAGACCTGGTGTTGAGCTGCTCCTGCGTGGCCTGGATGCTCTCCTTGTTGCGGTGGTCAGTGCTCAGCAGCTGCCCAGCGATCTGGTTGATGGCCGCGATGCGCAAAGCCAGGTTATTCATCTCGGGCTCCAGTGTCTCAAACCTGCAGACCAGGAGATACAGGCTCAGACGACAATGCACTCAACCCCTCATGCTCCCCACAGCACAGCACCAGCTGCTGCTGATCACACATCTTCCCTAGTGCCTGCTGGGAAAATCTAGGCTGCTTTCCCATAGGGCCTCAGCATGGTTATAGCAGCCAGAGCATCATGGGGGATCAATGCATTCTAGGATGCCCCACCACATGCCCAAGGGGAGGGAAGGGGGATCGGCTATGCCAGTTCCACTGACCCCATTAGGGGCTATGTCCCCACCAACACCCTGGTTCCAGAGAGAGACCGCAGGGCAAGCTAGGCCGCTGCCAAGGGCACACATGGCTAGAGCCAGCCAGGCTACTGACTGGCTACAAGGGGCTGCTTGAGCAGATGTGCCCCAGTGCATGCTGGGAAAATCCAGGCTGCTCTCTCATGGTGCCTAAGTAGGGACAGACAGAGCAGCACAAAGGGGGGAGCAATGCATTCTGGGATGTCCCACCACACAGAGAGCTGGGAGACAGGGAAGGGGGCTAGGGCCACAGTTACTCGCTGGCTGCAAGGGGCAGCGGGGTGTGGGCCTGACGAGGCTGGGCCAGGTGGTACATGAAGGTCTGGTCAGCCCCCACTCACCTCTGCTGCACCACCTCCAGGTCCTCCAGCTTCTCAGGGATCTCCATGGCATGCAGCCACTGCTCCTTCTCACCAATCCACAGCCCACAGGCATCAGCCTCGCTGAACATCTTGTAGAGGTTGAGGGCATCCTGCAGATCCTGCTTGCGGCGCTCAGCCAGGGTGGCCAGCTCCTGGTAGCGCTGCTCCACAGCAGGCAGGCGCCCGGCCACCTCGGGTGCATGGGCAAAGGCAGGCGGCAGGCTCTGGGCCTGCTCATGTAGCGCAGCGATGGCGGGCCGGTGGTTCTGGATCTCTTCTTCCACATCCTTGTGCTTCTTGACCAGGCTCTGGGTAGAGTACTCATCATGGCCCACCTCCGGGCTGGACACCAGCCGCAGGGCATCCATGAGCCAGGCCTCCATGTCGTCAGCATCGGCCTGGAACTGGTAGAGGCTGGAGGCCTCATGCAGGCGCCGCTCCCGCTCGCCTGCCAGCGCCTCTAGGTGTTGCCACTGCTCCTCAATCTCCCGGATGCGCTCAGCCACCTCGCGTGCCCCAAAGTGCCCCTCATGCACCAGGCTGTGGCCCTGGGCCGTGGTGTGCTGCAGGGGTCCATAGCGGCCGCTCATCTCATCACGGAAGGCATTGTGCTTGCTGATGAGGCGCAGCACACTCGTCAGGTCCTTGCCAAAATCATCCGACGACAGGATCTGCTCCTGCTCCCGGATCCAGGCCTCTTCCTCACCCATGTCCCAGAAGAACTTCCACAGGCGCCGTGACTCCTCCAGCTTGGCCCGGCGCTTGCCTGCCAGCTCAACCAGCTCCTGGTAGCACAGCTCTAGCATGTCCACCCTCTCCTGCACCAGCTGGGGGTCACACGGCTTGTATCCTGTGGGGGGATGTGGATGTTGTAGCCCACAGGTTGATTTTAAGGTAAAGGATAAGAAAAGCAATGCAGAAACGCAAGAGACTTAGCGGCATAGACTTATAAGAATAACTTAAGCTGTTACCATAGCTACAAGGCCTAACAGCCTGCATAGGAGTAGTTGCTTAATAGGTTAGCATAAGTATGTAAATCAACGGGGACCTTAAGTCACAAGATGGCATAAGATTTTGTTTTACTTGTTTTGTAATAATCACAAGTGTTGAAAACTGCTGACAGGTATCTGCAAGAAGGCAGTTTGCACCAGTTTAGGGTATTTTTGGAGGGAAACATCAGTAGATGCCTAACCATAGGTAACTATAGTAATTTAATTGACGTGTATGCTACTAAGTTTGAACTAATTAATATAGTAACTTATGGGACACCCCAACATTACAAGGGTGAGGAAGTCAAGATAGTAAAAGAGGGCGGAGCTATTTATACATATGCACCAAAGGCCTATAAAACATCTGGTCTTAGGAGAGCCACTGGAGTTCTCCTTTGGCAAGCCAGAGTCACACTAGGATCTGTCTCAACTTTCTGAGCTCTCCCCAAGGATAGGGTGAGTACATCCGGGTACTGGGGTGGGTCATACTTAAAGCATTGTATTATCTCACTTTACTTGTTTGGATAATTGTATTTATTGGACTGATCATTGTGGTAATAAAACTCCTACAATTATCAAAGGTCATCCCTGAGTGCGAGCCTTGCTGATACTGCCATGGGGCTAGGGTGACCAGATGTCCCGATTTTATAGGGACAGTCCCGATTTTTGGGTCTTTTTCTTATATAGGCTCCTATTACCCCCCACCCCCTGTCCCAATTTTTTACAATTGCTATCTGGTCACCCTACATGGGGCTTCCAATCCAATAATAATTCTGGAGATACTGGGCCTGATCTTGGGACAACAACCTACCAGATTGCAGAGTGCTAACTGGGGGAAATAAAATCAGCCACATAATCAATACATCAGGCAACAACATGGGATCCCTGCTTCTCCCCCCTCTCCCCTGCCATCTACCCCACAGGAAGAGCCATGGGGCTCCTGACCCTTGGGTCCTGGGGGCAAAAGGGGCCTAGGGTCACTGGCACTGGTGCCCATGAAGCAGGGGAGACACATAGGGGGCCCACAGGGAGTAATAGGGGAGGGAAGGCCCTTTTGCTCAGGCTATAGAGTCAGGGCTAGGCACAGAGCAGGGCTCACACCAGGCAGGGAACCTCCACAGAGAAGCAGAGGGGTGAGAAGCTGGTAGGGTGGCTTCAGATACGGGCAGATGCGGCAACCCCAAACTCAGCTGTGGACCCTCTGCCAAAGCCCTGCTGGGCTCTGAGCTGTTCTCTTGAGGGCTGGGATGTGGGGGCTGGGGCATGGCAAAGACTGGCACATGGAGGAGCAAGCATAGAATGGGCTGGGACATGGAAGGGCGGGGATGAGGTAGGGGCCTGGGATGCAGCAAAGCTGAACATGGAGGGTGAGGGCCGGCTGTGGTGTGAGTGGAGCAGTTACCTTCTCCAGGGGTGGCAAACCTCTGTGCAGCAGTGCCAACAGCCTTGATGCGCTCGGCCTGCACGGCGATGTCGGCCTCCACCAGCGCATGGATCTGCAGCAGGTCTTCCACCCCGTGCAGGTGCTTCCCAAAGTCCTGGGACTGCAGGCGGCCCTGCGGAGGGATGGGCAGCTGCTGACTGCATGGGGAGCCCCCCCAACTCCACCCACCAGCCCTGCCCATACCTTGGCCCTGCCAGGGGAGGGGCACGCCTACAGACGGAGCCAGGCACCCCCCCACACTCTGCCCCAGCCAAGGGGACAGACACAGCAGCAGGCTGCACTGGGGCATGTGGACACAGTCCCAGCTCCCTGCCCCCTGCAGCACAGGATACAGCACCCAGGGCTTCTGAACTCCCCTCTGCTCCACGGCACCCCTATCCCCTGCTTCCTCCCCTCCATTGCAGGCATTCAAAGCCATCTGCCCCACTGACCCCCATGCACCCCAGCCCCTCTGGGGTGTCTGGCTGGCAGTGCTCCCAGCTTTATCCCCTTATCCTTTCCAAGAAGAAGATCAGACGGCCACTCCGCCTCCCCCTGCTGGAGCTCCTGGGGGTGGGGCTGGCAGAGAGCAACACCTGGAACACCTACCCCAGACATCTGGGCCCCCTGGTGGTGGCGGCCCAGGCTGGGCAGGCTGCTCCCAGCCCCAATGCCCCCCCATACCTTCATCTCCTCCATCCAGTCCATGAGGTAAGCCAGGTCCTGGAACATCTTCTGCAGGTCCAGGTTGAGGAGCAGGCGCTCACGGCGTGAGGCCACCAGCTCCCGCAGGTAGTCCCACAGCCGCACCACATTGTTCTTGCGGGCCAGCACGCGCTTGATGTCGTGGTAGCGCTCCGCCTCCAGCTCGGTGGCCACAGCATTCACGGCCTGCACCCGCTCACTGTAGGCCACGATGTCTGTCTCAATGGCCTCATGCTTCCGCACCGCCGCCTCCACCGCCGAGATGTCCACGCCAAAGTTATCCTGTGTGGGAGGGCAGGCATCATGCTGGGGCAGGGCTAACCGAGGGGTCACTGCACAGCTCCTCCCACCCACAGGCCACGGAGCCAGCCGCCTGGAAACGTAGTGTGGTCTACTGGAGAGAGTACTGGGCTGGGACCAGGACTCCTGGTTCTATCCCCAGCTCTGGAGGGTAGTGGGGTATAGTCTATTGGGTGGGGGCTGGAAGTCAGGAGTCCTGGGTTCTAATCACATTGCTTGGGGGTTTGGGACTCACCTGGGACACCAGGCGCTGGTTCTCGCTCAGCCACGTCTCCCGCATGGCTGCCTTGCGGTCAAATCGAGCCGCCAGCTGCTCCAGCTTTTCCTGGCGAATCAGCTCGTTGCGCAGTGCCAGCTCCCGCTCATGCTCCGCCTTCTCCAGCCGCTCCCAGGCCTGCAGGGGAGAGGGGGTTAATTACAGCAGGGAGTTGACATCTAACACAGGCCAATAATTAATGACAACACCAATGACCATCTCCTAGGGATCCCTCTCCTGACACTGAGATGCAGCCACCTCTGAGATGGGACATGGGGGCTGTTTGTACAGGGATTCCTCAGCTGGCGCTAAGACACAGCTGCCTCTGGGATGGAACGCGGGGGGCTGTTTGTTCAGGGATCCTCGCCTGGTGCTGAGATGTTTTCTATCACATCCAAAAGATGACACCTCCAGAAGCAAAGCCCTCCAGCACTGAGTTGGAGGAGGGGGACTAGCACTGGCTGTAAGGGAAAAGCATGCCCTACTGAGCCCCTGCCCTGCCCCCTGCTGTCTCACCTTGTTGATGTCGGAGATCAGCTTGCCCTCGCGCGGTATATACACCTTCTGGTTGTTGGCGCGCATCTTGCTCTGGATGGTGAAAAGCAGCACCTCCAGGTTCCCCTTCTCTGTGAACCTGAGGGGTAGGGATATGGTAAAGAATCAAACAGAGCGCCAGGGGAGGGGTGGGGGTGGGAGTGTCTCAGAGCCTGGGAACTGGGCCAGGCGGGCTGGTCACAGAACCTGGGCAGGGGAGCAAGAGCCGTCAGAGCCCAGGGGGCAGGAGCAGGAGCAGCAGGACCTGAACCCAGAACACACATCCACATCACTTCCCTCCCTGTGGTTCTCTTCAATCTGCCACCAGGGGGTGCTCATGTTATACCAGAGGCTCCCCAATCAGGGACCTCACTAGGTCATCTAGTCCAGTCCCCTGCACTCCAAGCAGGACTGAGTAATAACTAGACCATCCCTGACAGGTGTTTGTCTAACCTGCTCTTAAAGGCCTCCAGTGATGGAAATTCCACAACCTCCCTAGGCAATTTGTTTCAGTGCTTAACTTCCTCAACAGGAATTTTTTCCTAATGTACAAGCTAAGCCGTTCTTGCTGCAATTTAAGCCCACTGCTTCTTGTCCTGTCCTCAGAGGTTGCCTCCCTCCTCCTTGTTTCAACCTTTTACGTACTCTGATGGAGAACCCCACACACTGCTACCGTCCCCAGCCCCATTCTTCTGCTCTAATTCCCCAGACAGGCTGGAGACCCTCACATGCTTTAGTCCCCATGCGGACTGGGAGGGAACCTGAGTCAGTCCCTCCACCCTGGGGTTGGAGTGGAGTCAACGCCCCCTAGAGGGGCAAGGCGCCAGGTACCATTCCCCACCCCCGTGAACCAGCGAACGGGCAGTGCCAGGGCACTGGAACACACCAAGATTGGGAAGTGATCGGCTCATTCAAGGCCCCTCTCCCACAAGCTGGAATGGGGTAGGCTCCCTGGTCACACACAGCATGGCGCACACCTGTGAGGGTGGTGCCGGAGTGGGTAGCTGGACATGATGTGAGCACTCTTCCCATGCTGTGTAGGTGGCAGCTGAGTAACCAGCTTAGCCAGTCTGTCTGTAGCAAGGCATCCCAGAGTGCACTGTGCCCTGGGAAAAACACCCACAATCCTCTGCTCATGCCAGAGGTGGGGCAGGATAGCAGAGCGGCACAGATCTCTCAGAGTGCACCAGGCCAGATGCTTAATGCAGTCCTGGGGGTACCCTGTGCCATTAGCTGTGCCAGGGCTGCCAAGTTGTGGCCCAGGCCGACTCAGAGGTGGGTAAGGGACTCACTTTGGGGGTTTCTCAACAGTGCGGTAGGTGTTGAAAGCCTGCAGCTGGTTCTGCACCCCGCTCAGGGAGTTGGCCAGCTTGCGGTCGTTCAGTGTCAGGATGGTCTGCTCGATCCACTGCAGCAGGTCAGAAGCCAGTGTCTCGTACTTCTCGATCAGCTTGTCAGCCTCAATGGCGTAGTCCAGCACCTGGACGGGAGGGGAGGGGAGGGGAAAGGAGGGCAGGAGTCACTCACCACTAGGCCAGCATGGGTCAAGCCTGCTGGCTGACAGCCCCCTACAAGATGATGGGAGCCTCAAGTATGCAAGAGGCCCCAGTAGCCCATCCTTGGGCTCCATAAGAGCCAATGCTCACCAGGGACTCAGAATTTAACATTCAGTAACACAACCCTTTCTCCCAATCCATCCATCCATCCACCCCATCAACCCTTTCTCCCACTCCCTCCACCCCATAAACCCTTTCTCCCACTCCATCCAGCCATCCCATCAACGCTTTCTCCCACTCCCTCCATCCATCCACCCCATAAACCCTTTCTCCCACTCCATACATCCATCACATCAACCCTTTCTACAACTCCATCCATCCATCCACCCCATCAACCCTTTCTACAACTCCATCCATCCATCCCATCAACCCTTTCTCCCACTCCATCCATCCATTCTTCCCTTCAACCCTTTCTCCTACTCCATCCATCCACCCCATCAACTCTTTTTCCCACTCCATACAGCCATCCCATCAACCCTTTCTACAACTCCATCCATCCATCCATCTATCCTCCCCATCAACCCTTTCTCCCACTCCATCCATCCATCCATCCACCCTATCAACCCTTTCTCCCACTCCCCCCATCCCATCAACCGTTTCTCCCACTCCATCCATCCATCCATCCACCCCATCAACTCTTTCTCCCACTCCATCCATCCATCCACCCCATCAACACTTTCTGCCACTCCATCATTCCATCCATCCAATCAACACTTTCTCCCACTCCATCCATCCATCCACCCCATCAACCCTTTCTCTCACTCCATCCATCCATCCTCCCCATCAACGCTTTCTCCCACTCCATCCATCCACCCCATCAACCCTTCCTCCCACTCCATCCATCCATTTATCCCATCAACTCATCCTCCCAATCCATTCATCTAATGCAAGGGTTCTCAAACTGGGGGTCATGACCCCTCAGGGGTCGTGAGGTTATTATGTGGGGGTCACGAGTTGTCAGCCTCCACCCCCAAACCCCGCTTCACCTTCAGCATTTATAATACAATTAAATATAAAAATAGTTTGAGTACAAAAGTTTGAGAACCCCACTGATTCTAATCCATCCAACCCAATCCACTCACCCTCCCAATCCACCCACCTAGCACACTCCATGCAGTGACAGCACCCACTGCACTCTGTTTCTGCCCTTGGTACCTTTCCAATGCGCTTTCCCTCCACAGCCAATGCTTTCATTTTGGAGAAGTAGTGGTAGTAGGTGGCCACGTATGTGATGATAGACTTCTCATCCGGCTGGTCCACGTTGACATCTGGGGGGAGAGAGCCATGCGTGTCAGGGAGAGAGCCCCATCTCCCATTGCCTCCTCACTGGGAGGGAGGGCACATCAGCACCAGGCACTTCCTGGCAACTAACACCCATATGCCCTGGTGTGGGGGTAAATGGGAATCATGGGTAATTTCTGTTCAGTGGGTGGGGATTAACCCAGTGATGTCATGGAGCCCCTACATCCAGCCATGAACCTCCCCCTTCGTGTATATGAGTGCAAGATGGGAGAGTGGTCAGGATTTTCCCAAAATGCACTGTACCATGGGAAAAGACCCCTCTGCTTTCAGCAGCACGGGGGCAGGATGGGAGAGGAGCCTGGATTTCCTATTCAGTGGGTGGCTGCCATGCCTGCCTGTTCCTCTTCTAACAGTGTTTCCACAGCAGCATTACCCAATCACAAACTTCTCCCTCCACATATTTAGGGATGGGGTTCAGGCCCCGACCTCCAACCTGGATGAATGCATATGAGAAGGGCATTTTCCCCCATACCAAGAATGGATCAGTTGGACTGAGACCCCGGCTCACCCCAGCCCTCATTCTCTAGGCCCGCACAGCTTGACACCCACCTTCAGGATCCAAAAGCTTGGTCAGCCCCAGTTCCTTCTCCGCTACGTTAAACGCATTCTGCAGGTTGTAGTGGGCATTGCATTTCTTCAGCGTGTCAATATCTATAAGGTCCGGCCTGCAGGGGGTGCCAAAGGGCATACTGTGATTGCCAGCCTGGGGGCTCCACCGACACTTCCCCATGTCTCACTGATCCCCATCAACCCCATCCTAATGCCCCACCCTAAGCCAATGCTCGAGGACAGTGGCAGCATGCCACGGGTCCCTGAGATCCTGGTATCCTCTTTGCACCCAGACGTGGTCCATACTGACCTGTGCTTGTGAACGATCGCATTGAAGGCCAGGCCATCCCTCCAGCTGGTGGTGAAATTGTGAACGTTGACGTTCTGGTACCTGTAACATACAGAGTGGTGAGGGGGGTGGAGCTGGAGCCCCCTACAGGGGAAAGACCCCATGTCCCATTCCCGACACCCCCAAGCCAGTCAGTTCCCTTACCATGGGGCTGCATCAGAACCAACGCCCCCTAGACAGGAAAGACCTGATATTCTATCCCCAGATAGCTACTCTTTACCCCTTACCCTGCCGTCTTCATCTGGCACCAGAGCAGCAAGGCATCCTTGGCCGATTTCTTCTCCTTGTTATCCTCAGTCTCTACACTGATATCCTGGATCTGGGGGGTAGATACATAGGCAGCTCCAGGTTAGTCCCACCAGCACCAGGCCTCCCGGGCCATGGAGAGAAGGCTCCATGCTCCCTGGCTCATTCTTTCTAACATCACATGATTGGATGGGGGGAGGGAGGGGGCTCTTTCCCCCTGGGCAATTTGAACCAGGGATCCAAGTGTCCCCCAAGCAGCCACTCGAGTACTGGCATAACACAGGCAGCCATAGGGCAGTGGCCTGCAGCCATTAGGGGTATGACCACTCCGCTACACCAGCAGGGACAATTGTTCTGTTGTCACCAATTCTCGCCAGGGTTGGCTCTCCATGAGGGGGAGAGGGTGGGGGACTCTGAGACTGCAGAGGGATAGAAGGATTCAGGTCCAGAGTGGGGAAAGGGGTGGCAGGGGGCCCCACAGAGGGGTGCCAGCCAGGGCGGAGACTGAGCTCCTCCAGGTACCTGGAAGCGGAGGATGATGGTCCAGATAAGGCCCAGTGTGAGGCGGTGGTTGCCATCGACGATGTCATGGGAGCCCATGTTCTCCAGATGTACCTTCTGCTCCTTGAGGAACTGCAGGGCCTTGTCTACGTTCTCCAGACAGTGGATCCGCATTCGCCCTTTGGTGGGCTTGGGCTGGAAGGTGAGAGCATAAGGAAGGGGATCCCCATGCTGCCCACCTCCCCTGCTGCCAACACCCCTCCTCAGTATTCCCTCTCCCGCCCCGATTGCGCTCCACATACCATCCTCTTCCACTACTGGGATCCTGCACCAACCACCGTCCAGCCTGCACTCCCCATGCTGCCTGCTTCCCTGCTCCCAGGATCCCACCTCAATCCCCTACCGGCCTGCTTGCCCCACACTGCCTGACTCCCCCTCTACCAGGACCCCCTTCCCTGACCTGCATTCCTCACTGTCGGTTCAGCATCCACGCTGCTCGCAGCAGGCAACGATCCAGGTGCTGGGCTGGATGCACCAGCTAACTCTAGCTGGGAAGCCGGTTTAACGGGTCACCCGCACTGGCTGGAGCATGCTGGAGTCTTGGCCCAAGGCC
This sequence comes from Trachemys scripta elegans, assembly GCF_013100865.1. NCBI lineage: Eukaryota > Metazoa > Chordata > Testudines > Emydidae > Trachemys > Trachemys scripta. The sequence continues at coordinate 33,129,948 of NC_048304.1, forward strand.
CTTACAGCTCTGAGACTGACGAGGCAGCTCACCCCAGTCCTGGGAAGAGTCTGCTCTTGGTCCCCAACACAGGGGAGAAGCTGAAGTTGCCGCAGGGGTTGGCACAGGAGCCTGACACTGGGGAGAGCTGGGATAACTGAGCACAGCATGGGGCACTGACCACCACTTAACACGCTGCACTGGGAGCCAGGATTCCTGGGTTCTATTTCCCACTCTGCCTCTGATGTTGGGCAAGTCCCTTCCCCTCTCGGTGCCTCTGTTTTTCCTCCCACCTCTATTCAGATTGAGTTCTTCAGGGCCCAGACCATGTCTCACTCTGTCTGGGCAGCTCCCAGCACAATGGGGTGGTGATCTTGGTTGGAGTCCCTAGACACTGCCCTTCCCAGAGCCAGGAATAGAAGCTAGGAATCCTGGCTCCCAGCCCACTGTTCTAGACACTACACCCCACTCCCCTCCCAGAGCTGTCAAAGGAAACCAGGAGTCCTGGCTCCCAGCCCAGTGCCCTACACCCTGGGACATACTGGAGTCCACCCGTCAGCATGGAATTTCCATGCCTGCCCTCCCCATGATTCTGGCTGCCCTCGCCCTCCCCTGGGGCTGGGTGCTGCGGGAGCCATCTCCCTGGTGCCAGGAAGCCAGGGCTCCAAAGCAGAGCAGACCTGGACTGCAGCACCTGTGGCAGCGAGGGCAGGGCCGCAGGGAGTGATTGGCCCCTTGAAGACAGGATGGCGGGCCAGGGGCAGCTCAGACAGACACAGCCAGGTGGCTCCAGCACCTGACCTGCCCGAGAACCAGAAAAACCACCAGAGCAGGGCTGGGCATGCAGCCAGACTGCCCCACCCAGCCCAGCACCTGGCATGTAGGCAAGGAGATGCACTGCATGCTGGGAGCAGGTGCTGAGCTCAGAGGGCAGCCAGGGCATGAGTCACAGGAGAAGCCCAGCCTGACAGCGGGAGACACAGCATGGACTAGTGAGCCAGACACAGGGAGCTGCGGGTGCTATTGGGATCAAGTTTGCGCATAAGTGGGGACAACTAGAGAGGGAGCAGGGCTTAGTGGTTACAGCAGAGGCGGGCTAGGAGTCAAAACTCCTGAGTTCTACACCAGCTCTGGAAGAGAAGTGGGGTCCAGTGGGCTAGAGTGGGGATGGAGGAGGCTGGGAGCCAGGACTCCTGGCTTCAGAATTGTAGGCATCAGTTGGGTCAATCCTGGCTTGGGGAGCCCCCCCTGTAGTGGCATGTTCTGTGGGGGAGCAGGATTGGGGATAGGCACCATGGCTGCCCGTTTCTGAGGTGCCCCTCCGATGGCCAGTTCTCTTGCAGATGAGGGTAGTGGGTCAGAGCAGGCAGGCCGGGGGTCAGGACTCCTGGGTTCAGTCCTTGCTCTGGAAGGGGAGTGGGGCCTAGTGAGGTGACTCCAGATTCTCCCTGAGGTAATTAATATCCAAATCGGGCCCTAACCCCACTGGGATAAGAAGCCTCAAGCAGAGATGACGGAGCCCAAATATTCCATGGCACTGCTCCCAGGGTGCCCTGTCCCCCAGCCCCACACTCACCAGCTGCTCACCCGACAGCACCTCCAGTAGGCGGATAAGCATGCGCCCATCGCGCAGGTCATTGTACAGGTCTGCAATGCGGCAGGTCACACGTGCCAGGTGAGAGTTCACCCATTTGGTGAAGGTTTTCTTCTGCACGGCCTCGCGCTCATCTGCAAGAGAAGCAGCCACTGGTGGGCCCCTCAGAAACAGGCACCCTGGCGTCTATCCCCAACCCTCCTCTCCACAGAACATGCCACTACCGGAGTGGGGGGCTCCCCAAACCAGGATTGACCCAACCAATGCCTACAATTCTGGATCCAATCCCAGCCCAGCCCCCTAACATTCAATGCTTCCACTCCCCCCACAATTCAGTACTGGATCCCAGGCCCCACTGCCTCCTTCCCCACCCAGCTCACACCAGTCAGCTCTACCCTACAGTAATAAAACAGCACCTGCAGTCCCAAGTTCCTGGGAGACCCTACAATAACAATCCACCCTACTCAGCTCTAGTGCCCCAAGAGACCCTACAATAACAAACTAGCCTGAACATCCCCATTTATCCAAAGACACTATAATAACAAACTGATCTGCCCAGCCCCCAGGACCCAAAGAGACCCTACAATAAATAGACAGCCTGTGCAGCCCCAGCACCCTCAAGGGACCCTACAATAACAAACAGGTCTGTACAGCCCCAGTTCTCCCAAGATACAATACAATAACAAACCAGTTTGCCCAGCAATATGCTCACAGAAGACCCTACAATAACAAGCACCACCACAACACATGCCTTCTTCCTCCCCTGTAATAACATTGGGGCTAGGGAGGGAGATACCAGCAGGGGATGAGTAGGTCTGATTCTAAGGGGCAGGCGGCACAGGGGCATGGGGTCAGTACTGTCTGCCAGGGGAGAGCGCCTCCTGCTGAGCCCCAGACCGCTCCCTGCAGCACAGTGCAGGGTGTAGCTGACAGCTTCCCAGCCCCAGGTGCCATGAGAGGCGTCTGGGAGAAGCGCCCTGAGCCCCTCCTCAGCTGACAGACCCTGGGGGTTCCCCCGCCCTGTGAGTAACTCCGCTCCCTAACCGCATGCTTATTCCCAAGGCTCCTGTTTATCCACAGCCCCGGCTGGGTGGGTCGTCCTGGCAGGAGCCCGGGGATGGCACAATACTATCTGTTCTTCCAGCCCTGACGTAAGCCTGGGAGATGGCGAGGGAACCGGGCTGAGCCAGAGCTCCCTGCAGGAATCCCACACCAGGCACAACCGGATTTACCTTCACCTTGAATCGGCTGAGGGAGACAGGACAGGGCAACTTTCCCCTCTAAGGGACACCAGCTCCCAGTCACCCCAAGATTCCCCCTTAGTGCCTCTGTTTTCCCTCCTGCCCTTTGACTGTTAGACTGTGAGCAATTTGAGACAGAGACTGTCTGGGCAGCGCCCAGCCCAAGGGGGCCCTGATCGCAGTTGGGGAGGTCTGTGCAGCACCCAGCCCAGTGGGGACTCCAGTCTCGGCTGAGCCCCGTCATACATGTAACAACAATGGGAAATGCAGGTGCCATGAGGCTGGGCCCTGTCCTGCTTGTATCTACCAGAGATCTGGGAAGGGGACATAGGGGTTACTGTTTGCATGTGATACTGAGTGTTTCAGTGGGTCCAGGCCAGGGAGGGCTGCAGCCTAGGAAATCTGGGAGGAGCTGCCCTAGCTGGGAGTGCAGGCAGCCTGATGGCAGGGTGATCTCAGGGACTCCCACTCCCAGCTGGGCTCCAGAGTGACTGTGCAGTTCAGGGAGAGGCCAGGCCATACTTGTGGGCGGCTCTGCACAGCCTGGCTCAGTGGGCAGTGGGTGCCAATTGACCAGTGTCTGGGGATGGGGGAGAAATGGAGGCTAGGAGCCCCCAGCCCCACAGAGCACCGAGGCACCAGGACAGGGAGGGACTTGCTTGCTCCAGAAGGGACTTCCCTGCTACAGACAGACCAGGGCCACGGCAACCCACTCCCCTCAGACAGCCCAGCGAATGGCAATCATTAGAAGCTTCTCCAAATGTTAACTGAGCTATTCACCACTAGAGGCTGGGAAGCAGCATGGTCAGCCACAGACAGGGAAACTGAGGCACTGAGCTGGGTAGGTCAAACAGGGAGTCTGTGACTGAGCTGGGGACAGAACCCAGGAGTCCTGACTCCCAGCCCCCTTACTCTAACTACTAGACACCACTCTCCTCCCAGAGCCAGTCAGCCAGACAGAATGCCTTGTTTGACTCTGGCTGTGTTTACTGATGGGTTTGTTGCGTCCCAGCCTCTCTGGAGGGATGTGTCTCTGTCTGTCCCTGAAATGCACATTCCTCCCTGCCCCCACCATTTAGTCTGATGACTCCTTGTCAGGGCTGCTGCTCTGAGCAAACACGGACTCAGCCTTGGGCAGCCCAACCAAGCCCAGCTCCCTCCTGCCCTGACTGACTGCACCGGCCACAGGGGCGTGTGTGGGGGGGTTGTCATGTGCTGAGGCGAGAGGAGAGTGTGTTTGTGCAAGGACGAGAGGCAGTGCATCCTGGTGGGTCAGTTCTGGGGACAAGGGGGAGTGTGCGTGCACGTGCGCTCCCCAGTGTGTTGTTGCCCTCATCTGAGCAACCCTCAGACCCCCCTCAGGCGGCTCATCAGTCTCATTTGTTTGGATGCAGGTTCCAGCCCCAACTTGTCAGCAGCTGCTCCTGTCAGGGCCCTTGTGTAACAGGCCAGACCTACTGCAGGTCCTCACCCCAGCCCCCAGCCCACCCTGATCTCCTGCCCCCCAACCCCCACCTCTACCAGTTCCTGCCCCTCTCCCTGCCCTGTCTGTGTCCTTCACTCCCAACCCACAGCCCTCTGGCTCTGCCAATTTCTGTCAGTTCCAGTTCGCAGTCCCCCAGCTCTGCCAATGCCCCACAATCCTGACCCTCAGCCCTACCCCCAGCTGCACAAGCCCGTCTCTCTCTCTGTTGCCTCTGAGAATCCCCTTAGTGGTTAATCCTGTGCCGTTTGCTGGGCACTGTGGGCAGAGCCCGCCTGTGGGACGCCAGTTTATTACCCCAGGTTCTGGCAGATGTCAGAGCCCACCCACCCCACACCCAAGCCGGAAGCAGGTGCCGGCGTCTCCTGTTTGAAGCTGCATGTTCAAAGCCAGGTGCCGAACACTCCCATTCCCAGGACAGCAGTGACGGTTGGTAGCCAACATAGGTACTCAGCAACCACCTAGGGTGGGGGCATCCCCACTTTCCCCTGGACTTGGCCTGGCTTGGGGGACAGCCGGGGGAATCCACCGGGAACTCCCTCCTAGTGTCACATTCACTGAGTTTTTTGCATTTAATTTTCAGTGTTTTCCCAGTGAAAAACTCCAGAAAAGGGAAAATGGGGGGATGTGGAGTGGGAGGGACCTTTTCTTAGGGCAAGCACAGCACAGGGCAAGTGTCAGCTGCCTTCCGCCAGCCCCTCACCCACAGGCCCCAGTGTAAAGCATGGGGCCATCGTAGCTGGAACTGCATGGGGACCCAAGGATGCTGCTGGGAGGCAGAGAAACCCTGGGGCTGCTCCCATTTACACTTGGGGATAGGGGTCTATGTCCAGGAGGCAGAATATCCCCGCCGTGATTCTGTTTGTTGCCTTGAATGCTGCCATGTTAAAGGGCTCTTTCCCCTCACTGAGCTCTAGCCTCATGTGGATGTGTTTGTGGGGGCAGTTCTGGGGGCTGGTTGGAGATTGGGGGTGAAGATTAAGGGTGTGTGAGAGAAACTGGCTGCAGGGAATCCCTTTGCATTGTTGGGGAGGGACTCCTGGGTTGTATCCCTGGCTCTGGAAGGGGAATGGGGTCTAGTAGTTAGAGCAAAAAGGGAGGGGGGAAGCTGGGAGCCAGAACTCCTGGGTTCTATCCCCTGCTCTGGGAGAGGAGTGGGGTCTAGTGGGTAAGAGCGTGCAGGGAAAGAGTCTGGACTCCCTGCCCATGACTGGCTGGGTGGCCTCAGGGGAGCCCCTTCCCCGCTCTGTGACTGTTTCTCCTGCTATGGGGTTTGTCTGCAAAGTGCTGTGAACTCCTGCTCTGGGCTGTTCCCACCCTACCCCGCTGGCTTCTGGTCTGGGGCTCATTCAGACTGCTGGGTGGGTCCTGGCAATCAGGAAACCTCTGCCCTGCAAACAGAGCGTCTAGTGCGGGTGGAGCCTGGTTGGACTCCTTAAAAAGAGGAGTGGGGGATCCTGTCTGAGAGCACATCCTTGGGAAGGGTCAGGGCTGACTGTGAGGTAATCTGGGTGGGGGAAGGGCAGCGTCAGTAATTGGAGGAGGGTGAGGAATGGAAACTTTCCTTTCGGGACAGTCTGAGACCAGATCTCAGGACAGAAAGCACCTTAGAAATGCTACCTGCAGGCAGGTTCACAGCAACCACTCCATTACAAAGGGGAAACCAAGCCACAGATCGGGGAGGAACTTGCCCTCATGGCAGTCTGGTAAATCAGGGCAGAGCCAGCAGTAGAATCCAGGAGTCCTGACAAACCCTCCCCCCATCTATAACCACTAGATCCATCTCCCCTCCCAGAGCCAGCAATACACCCCAAGAGTTCTAGCTACCCCCACACACACTATAACCATGAGCCCCCTCTCCCCTCCCGGAGCTGGGGAGAGAGCCCAGGAGTTTAGGGAACCCTTCCACCCCCACCCAACTGCAGATCACAACACTCAGCCTATTTGCATGTGCGATTTAGGCTGTACCTACCCAAACAACAGGTGTCTCAGTCCGGAGGCTGCGGGAGGGAGTCTCCGAAAAGCACTCTGGGGGAAAGCGCCAGACTGAGTCACCCCATCCACAGCCAGGGTGGGAGGGGAGCACCCGAGACTGGTTAGCGGAGTGGGGCTGGGTGCTAGTACTCCTGGGTTCTAGTCCCAGCTCTGCACCTGAGACCAGTCCCTTCCCTCCATTCATTCCTCTGCTCTGAGTCCTGACAGTGCTGACTGCAGCCTCAGCCTGTGGGATCTCCTGGCCGCAGGCGGGGCCATGTGCAGAGCCGACCAACAGAAGAGGTTCACCAGCTCCCAGGAGCAGCCTGCACAGGGCAATGTACTCACCCCAACAGCCTGTCTGGGCTGGCAGGACCCTGAGGAGGGGAGCGGGGGTGATTAAGGTCTGTCTGGAGCCTGAATCCCAATGAGGGGGCAAAGCCACAGGGATTGCAGGCTCCAGGGCCTGTATCATCCCTGCCTCTTGCCCCCCTGTCTCCCTCCCAGCTCTGTCTCACTCTGACCATCAAGGTCCGCATCTGACCCTCTTGACAGCTCCCCTGCCAGTACCTGCTGGGGGTCTCCACCCACAGATGTTTCAACTGGCTCCCCCATCCAGACACATCCACCAGGGACATCCCATTCTGCTGCCAGAACCCCCCATCCAGAAGCTCTCACCCAGCTCCCATCAGCAAACCCCAAGACATCCCCACCCCATCTTCAGCTGCTGCCCCCTCTTGTGTAGAACACCCTCTGAGCCCCATGCACCATGGGCTTTGCCCAGAAACAAAGCTGTTGCTGTCCCTGCTATGCACATAGGTGGGGGCAAGGTGACCCACATGGCATTAAATTAGGGAATGGCCAGGGCAGGAAGCCCAAAGCTTTTCTCCTACTGCCCCTTGCCCAACACCCACACATCCCTCTGCTCCCCCACCGCTACCCCTGACACGGACTCCCCACCACAGCCTATCATCACTCCCTCAACACAGGGCTCATGCGCCCCCAGACCCTCACAGCAGACCCTGGATGCCCAGGCCCCACAGACAGCAGACAGCCAAACCCAGTCCAGCCAGCTGCTGTCCTTGTTCCTTGGGACAATGAACTTGGCCAGCGGCAAACACTGCTCATTCCATACCTACCATTAATAAGCAAGTGACAGGGGCAACCAGGATTGACCTGGCCAGATCAGAGCCAGCGCCCACTAGAAGGGGAAAGCCCCCTTCCCCTTCTAGTGCCTCCCAGTCCCCTGCTGTGGGGCTGGATTGGAGCTGGGCCCCTTAGAGCAGAAAGGCCCTGTGACCTATTCCCCACCCTCTGCTGCTGTTTTCGGATGAGAGACAGTTCCAAGGTTTTACCCTGGCAGGCTGGCATTGCTCTGTCACAGGCCCACTGGGCCGAGTGCGGTCTTGGGGACGTTGTCATCCCAGTGTGGTATTTACACAGCCTCTCGTGTGCCTGGTATTTACCCATTTCTGGTCCTGCTGCCTCTGCCAAGGTCCACATCCCCTGGCCCCATGCAGGGCAGATCGGGGAGCGCAGCCACAGTGCCCGGGAACACACTCCATCCCCTTCCTGAGGCTGAGCAGCTCCCCGCCAGAGTACCTGGATGTATGGTCCCCTTCAACTCCCACTTCTCAATCTGAATGGTTTCTATAAAACACAGCCAACCCTGGGTGTGGTATCCCAAAGCCACCCCTGCTCTGAACCGGACCCACAGATGGGCAATAGAGGAAGTATGAATTTCCAGAGAGCTCTGCCCTACTGCACTATAGAAACATGAATGATCCAAGCCCCACAGCCTCAGGTTGCAGCGCCACTGGTCCCTGTTACAGAAAGGGAAACTGAGGAACCAGGAAGGGGAACTGAGGCACCAAGGTCACATAGCAGAGCAGTAGCACAGTCAGGTATCTAGTCCCGGCTCCCAGCTCTCACCACTCAATCCTGCACTCTTCCCAGAGCTGGGATAGAACCCAGGAGTCCTGGCACCTAGTCTCCAGCACACCCTGAGGCCCAATACAACACAAGACCCCTGGAGTAAGTCATATTCTAGGCCCAGACTGCAGCTACGCATCCCAAGCCCTGCTACGCCTCAGCCCTCCTGCATAACCTTCCCAGACACAGGCATCCAAACCCAGCCCATGGCAACTGGTCCCTTGTGCAAAGGAATAATTCCCCAGCCCCAGCACACATAGTGTCCTGGATCTTTTCCCTGCATGGAATTTAGAGGGAAGGACTGGGGGAGGGGGGATCAGCTGGCATATGAGACCCCAGTTTTGGGTCGGGGAGAGGAAATTGAGTGGAAAGGCTGGTGGAATCAGTGACGTTTGGGGATGAGAGTTTGGGGGGTTGTTTTCAGTTTGGGGTGATGGTTTCAGGAGGCGGGGTGCAGTTTGGGTGGAGGCTTCTGCAGTGATAGATGAGGAGGTCAGAGTTTGAGGTAATTGTGGGGTCAGTGGAGTTTTGGGGTGATGACAAAGATGGATGGAGTTTTGGGGTGATAGTTTGAGAGGAGGTGCCTGGACAGAGTTTAGGGGTGACAAGTAGGGAAGTGTTGGAGTTCAGTGTCAGATCTGGGGTGCAGTGCCTCTTCCCCCTATCCCCAGCGTGTGGCCCTCACTGGGGCGCAAGCCGTCACTGTCTGCCAGCGCGCCTCAATCCAGATCTAAAGGGGAAAAAACAGGGGCAGCAAGTGCAGCTCAGAACTCCCAACAGCGAGGGGGGCCTGGAGACCCCTATGGGGGCAAGGGGCTATCACTGCAGAGAACGGGGCGGGCGCAAAGGAATCTCAAACATGCAGCCGCTTTCCCCCCTGCAAATCCCTGCGGAGCGGGAAGCTAATTCCCAGCAGCACCTTGGAGATTAGGGCTCAGGGTCCTTGATGTAGCCGTTTGAGCGGTATAAAGCTGGAAGATTTCAGGGCACCTGATCCCCCTCAACTTTTACCTATTGCAGTCCCTCCCTGGATCAGCCCCACCCCAGGGGAGCTGGCCAGGCCCCTGGGCAGCTCCCAACATCCCATAACCCCAGACTGCAGGGGTCGCTGCACCCCACAATCTTACCTTGCAACTGCTTGAACCTGCCCTCCAGCACATTGGAGTACTGCGCAGCATTGATGAAGGCGGCAGGGGAGAGCACAGGCGATGCAGGGGCACAGGGCACCTCCATCTGCCCTGGCTCATGCTGGAACATCCTGGGGAGAAGGCACTGATCTCTCCCTAGGGGAGTGGAGGCCAGCAGGCACAGCTGGGCCCAGGTGCTGTGGGGGAATCAGCTCAGCGCTGAGTGTGCAGAGGCTCTGCCCTCCTCCCAGCCAGGATGGGAGGGCGGTCCTGGGCAATTTACATAAAAACAGGTTGGGCTGCTCTATTGTGAAAGGTGTGTGTGTGTGTGAGTGTGCAGGCAGCCTGCCCAGGGGAGCAACAGCTCCAGCGTTAGAGGCCTGAGCGGACAAATCCCAGAGCTGGGATCAGGCCAAGGCGATGCCGAATGGAAAGGTGGCAGCGATTCAGTGCATAGGGCATTACACTGGAGCCAGGACTTCTGGGTTCTTCCCACTCTGGGGTCCGGTGGGTTAGAGCTGGGGAGGCTGGGAGCCAGGACTCCTGGGTTCTACTGCCAGCTCTGGGAGGGAGTGGGGTCTGGTGGGTTAGAGCAATGGGGGCTGGGAGCCAGGACTGTTTATCTGAGCAGAGCCTGACACAATGGAGCCCTGATCTCAGTGCAGGTGTCTAGGTGTGGTTGCAATACAAACAATGACTAGGGGTTACCCTCCCCTCTCAAACAGGATTCTGACTCCTGGTCCCCTTGTGCCGACCCCTAGAGGATGCATTTGGACTTGCACTGCACTCTGCCAAGGATGTCTCTCACTGGGCACCAGGGCAGCAGGATCCGTTCCTTGCAAGGGAGGGGTGTGTACTCAGGGCCAGGAGAAGGTATTTGCACTGGTGGAGGAAGGCAGGCTCTGAGCTGGGTCCCCTGCAGCTGAGCCCCCCGTTAGAGCCACAGCCATGGATAAAGCCCATTAGCTCATGCAGCACATCGCTGACAACGGAGGATTTACACCCTATTGTACAGAGCCCTGGGCTTTGTTCCGCCTGGATTCAGGCAGGCCCAGCTCTGGAGCTCCCACCCCTCCCCAGCGGGTAAGACCAGGTCTGTCGGGGTGATCTCTATGCATTTCATCCTCCCGTATCTCCCCCAGTCTGGATGCTGGCCCTTCACCATGTTGTGCCCCACTGCAAGCCCCGGTCTCACTACCTGACCCCCTGCCAGGGCTTAGATGTGACTCCTCCATGCTGGTATCATGTCATTACATGCTGTTAGCTGTGTCTCCCCCGTTGGCATTCCAGCCCGGCCCAGATACCCTGCTCCGCTGGGCAGGGCCTGTTGCCCACTCCAGAGCTCCACCAAACCAAATTTCTACCACAGGCAGGATTTCGCAAGAAAGTAGGTATCTCATGGCACTGCCACATGCCTGCCACTAACCTCCTGCTTGGGAGGCCTGGTGGTCAATTCCTAGCTCTGTCACTGAATCTCTCTGGGCCTCAGGTTCCCCCATCTGTAGAATGGGTTTAGATGGTGAGCTCTTTGGGGCAAGGGCTGAGTCTGTGTGGAGCCTAGCATGATGGGGACCCCAATCTCAGTCGGGGTCTGTACAGCACACCGGGAGCCTGAGTCTCAGTCAGTCTCTTTACCCAACTGTAGGACACATACCAATAGCTATGCTACCACGCTCGGCTATACGGCTCCTTCCCAGTGAAGGCTGGTTACAGGAGCAGTGCGCTGGCAGCTGCCATTTTCCTGCTATTCCAGCAGTGCTTCCTGCTGGGAAAGAATCAAGATTTTGGTGTCAAGACCAAGTACGTGATGGAGCCAGAACTGGCGGGTTTGGAGATAGTGCGTGAGATGGTAATTCCAGGAGACCCCGGCCGAGACTGACCCAATCGCTCTGGGCACTGCACAGACTCACACTGAGACACAGGCTTTGTCCCAGGAGCTCACAATCGAAACAGACAAAGGAGAGGAGGGGAAAGGCATCAAGAGGGAAGGACTTGCCCATGGTCAATGGCAGAGCACAAGATAGAACCCAGGAGTCCTGCTTCTAGCCCCCCTCATACACTAGACCCTACTCCCCTCCCAGAGCTGGAATAGACCTCTGGAGTTCAGACTCCAAGCCCAGAGCTTTACCCACAAAACTACACTGTGTCTCTCAGCTTTGCAGCCTGATTCTCATCCCACTGACCTTCCTCCTGCCCTCCCCATACCCAGTACCTTTCTGTCCCAGTGCCCCCTGGCTCCCAGCCTCCTTGGGATCATCCACCCCACACAACTCACATGTGCTTTAGCTGTATTATCTCCCCTGACTCCAGGCCAACTGGACTTTGTCCATCCATGAACTGCCCAGGCCCCACTGTCCCTGCTCCCTGTTTACTCCTGAAGCATTGATCTGTTTGGCCTGTGAAGGGCGTGTGGGGAGCTGTTTACTGTCCTGCCTTGGCTGTCCACCAAGATCAGATCCAGCCACTGACCTTCCGCCCCCCCCCTCCCCGAACCAGTGTGACTAAGAGCCACCTGGGCAGGAGCAGGGCTGGGAGGAGACTCCCCCAATATCCCTCAATCCCAAAGGCCCCCAGAGCAGGGAGGAAGGGAATTATGCCTTGGGGCTGTAGTGTCCAAGTGGGATTGGATAGGGGAGGTTTATCAGCCCCAGTTTTCGTACTGATGCCCCCTGCTTCCTAATGGCAGGTCCAGATGGGCTGGGGCTGCAGGGGGAGGGAAGAGGAGGATCCAAGGGATGGTGAGGGACAGCAGGGCTGGGCTTTATTAGGGGGAGGATCCTGGGACAATGGGACTGCGCTGGGGCGGAAGATCCCCAGGATGGGGAGGAACAGTGGGACTGGGCTGCACTGGGGGGAGGATCCCCAGGACGGGGAGGGACAGTGGGGCTGGGCTGGGTTGGGGAGGGAGGATCCCCAGGACGGGGAGGGGAGCCTAGTCCAGCCTTTCCCTGGTGTCAGGTGGCTGCCAGGCTAGCGTTGCTATGGGAGCTATCGGGCTGGAACGCGGTTAGACTGGTTTGTTTGTGCTGCTGGGGGGGGGGGGGGGGGGGGGGGGGAAGGCAGGAAGGGGCAGACAGTGGGGTGTGTATGGGATGGATGGACAGACAGAAGCGTTGGAGCTCTGGAGTTCAGAGTCTCAGGAGGATCAGTCTGCCCCACTGCAATGCCCATGTCCTGTGCTGCCCCCAATTCCCCACCTGGATTTCCACCTCCCACTACAAGGTATCTGAGCATAGGAGGCTGGGCGGGGCTGGGCTGGGCAGGGCTAGGCAGGACGCTCGCTGGCTCCACAGGTCTGTGCTGCTCTCTTGTGGCCAATTGCAGGGTCACTCTGGGAGCCCCTGCGTGTGGCTGTGATCTTGGTGGGGGTGGATTCCACAGGAGCATTGGGGACCGGTTGAATGGGAGAGGTGGAATAGAGGGGACATCTGAGAACCCCATTCTCTGCTCCAAGCAGGGTCACCCCAGGGCAGTCCAAGTCAGGGCGGGCCCTGCCTTTTGTGGGGAGGGGGAATATGGACACACAGGCCAGCTGGCATCTCCTGTAGCTCCATGGGGAAAGCTCCACGCCAGGGACAGGAGTCTGCCCTCTGGACGCCTGGCCTGCAGCTGCCCCAAGGATGTCCAAAGCCCCCCAGCATGCCTGAGGCAGCAGGGCATGAGAGAGCCCTGTTTGGACCCAACTCCCTGGATCCACTGGAATTCAGACCTTTCACCTATCTCAGAGACCGGAGCAAACTGTCCTCACACTCCAAATTCCCTGCTGGAGCCACATCTGGCACCCATATTCCTTACCACAGCCGCCCCATGAATCACACATCCCCTTGCAGAGCCAGCGCTGTCCCCTGTACCCAACCCTCAGCCCAAGCCAGGGGGGATGCACCCACACCACTCCACACGGTGCTCCTTACCCGCCAGCGCCTTGATGCGGGAGCGCTCGAAGAGGCGGGCTGAGCTGTTCTCATTGTCCCAGTCCTCGTCGGCCAGCTCCCACCGGTTGTTGATGTCGTTGTACTGCTGCTGGATCTCCAAGCTGTCGTAGTCCGTGGGGGATAGGGTGCTGCTCATGGTGCCTACCACAGGGTCTCTGCATCCACCTGTGGGGGGCCAGAGAGCCGTGAGTATCCTCTGACCCCTCTCTGGCTGGTTCCCCACACCCCCAGCCAACCAGTCCCCCTGCCCTGGGGCTGGATTGGAGTCAGTGCCCCCTACAGGGGAAAGACCTTGCATCCCAGTCCCTACCCCCAGGGGCTGTGTACCCACCTGTGTGGCCAGGGCTCCGTCTGCCAAATCCTCTGCTGAGCTACAGCATGGCCCAGGCTCCCCCCGAGAACCTGAAAGCAAAGAGGCAGCAATGTGAGCCTCCCAGCGGGGACCCCACTCTCAGCAGCACCCCAGGGGAGAATCTGCATCTGGCATCAACCCCCAGGGCCTCAGACTGGCAAGAAATGCTTCCCCCTCCCTCCAGCAGGGTGACCTCACATTCCCAGTGCAATCCAACCCCCTGGCACCCAGGGCAGCCCACTCCTCAATGGGTCTCACCCTGTCCACTCCCCACATAGCCTGAGCTATCAGTGCTCCTGGGCATGGGGACTGCAGCCATGTCCCTTCTTCAGGGCCACACTCCACCACCACGTTGGGACTCACCAAAGGCAAACGGTCTCTCCTTGGTCATCCTTCCCCTGGATGGAGGCAGCCTCCTGCTGCCCCCTCCCCCACATAGAGAGAGGCGGCCAGGCCAAATCTGAGTGAGTGGCGCTGCGATTCAACGCGCCAAGGCGCAATGCCCAGAGCCCACCCCTGCAGGACAGGAGCTGCCGCTGTGGGGTTAGTACGGGGCGGGCTCACTCTCCAGCCCCCACTCTGCCTGGCTAGTATTAGGGTTGCAGTGTATGGTGACGGGTGCTGCTGTGGACAGGTGGTGCCCTCTCGGCCCTTTAGTATAGTGCGCCCACTGAATCAGGAGGCCATATCCGTCCTTGGGGCATGGCAGTAGATAGCCCTGCCCCAGGACCCAAGGGCTCACCCTCAGGCTCTGGGTGCCCCGGCCATGCCCACAGAGCCAATCCCTCGCTAGGCTCATTGCAGGTCCCTTGACTGCTCTGTGCTCCCAGCTACAAGGGAGGTCCCGTACCCACATGGACTGTGATACTCCTGACCCGCTCACCGCCCCCATCAGCCAGAGCAAGAGGGTTTAGCACTGGACTGAGCCTGGAGGACAGGAGCGAGAGAGACTGAGCCAAAGATCGTCCGAACTCTCAAGCTGCTGATTCGGAGATGAATAGTGACTACAGAAGGGCTGGAACTTCAGAGCCATAAAGGGGCTGTTCTCTAGCTGCTAGAGCCCACTCCTCTCCCAGACCCAGGGATAGAACCCAGGAGTCCTGCTCCCAGCCCCACACTAGCTGTAATCCACAAGACCCAACTCCCCTCTCAGAGCTGGGGATAGAACCCAGGAGTCTTGGCCTCCCAGTCCCCTGCTCTAACCACTAGACACAACTACCCTCCTACAGCCAGGAATAAAACTCAGGAGTTCTGGCTCCTAGCCAAAGCTGGGTCTGAGACCAGGGCCCTGTCACACCAGGCACTGCACAGACACAGTCCTTCCCCAAGAGCTCATAAGCTAAATAGACAATGGGTGGGAGGGGAAACAGAGGCACTGAGAGGGGAAGAGGCTTGTCCGAGATCACACAGCAGGTCAATAGGAGAGGCAGAAAGAGAACCAAAGTGTCCTGACTCCCCATGTGGTGCCTTACCCACTGGACCATGCTACTCTTGGCTAGCTCGTCCACTGGCCATAGTCTTTCAGGAGAAGCAGTGTGGGCACGACCTGTATTTCTAGGCAAGGTAACGAACCATCCAGGCTCCATGACTGCACTGATGTGAAGCCAATTACAGGCCCCATGTTTCCCCAGCCATTCCACGCGCTCCCTGGTGCTCCAGGCTCGCAGCAGGGCCCCAGGGACGGGCTGGGAGCACAGCCTGCCTGCGTCTCTATGGCAGTGGCTGTAATTGCATTAGAACAATGCAGGCTAGGCTAGCGCACACATCCCGTCCATGTCACGCCTGGCTGGGGCCATCAGTACTCACTGGCATTAGGGAGGGAGACCCATTGTGCTGGGCTCAATGCTATTAGAGGCTGGCATCTGGTAACAAGCAGCCTTCTCTAGCCAAATGATGGCCCTTGGGGCCATGGGGACCTCCTGCCCAAAGCTGAACCCTGACAACCCATTGGTCTGCCCAGTGGTGCTGGAACTAGGGCTGCTGGGAGTGCTGTCACTCCCCCTGGCTTGAAGTGGTGATAACAAAACACCAAATACAGGGTTTCCATCAGCAGCACCCCCACTATAAAAATTGTTCCAGCACCCCGTCTCTGCCCCTGCCCCCAGAGACACAGTCCTGTTCCTCTGCAAGGGTGGGAGGGGATCTAGGGGTCAGAGCAGGGGGGCTGGGAGTCAGAACTCCTGAGTCCTGCACTGTTCTGGCAGGGGAGTGGGGTCTAGTGGTTTAGCACAGGGGTGGCTGGAGTTAGGACTCCTGGGTTCTATCCCTGGCTGTGGTAGGAGAGTGTGGGCTCGTGGTGACTACCAGGCCACCTGGGTTTTGCCCCAGGTCACTGTATTTCCTTAGGCCCTCTGTGCACCTCAGTGTTCGCTATCTTTCTATGAGGGATAAAAACACCAGTCTACCCCTGATCACAGAGGGTTGTTGTTAATGAATGGGTATCTGCAAAGGGCTCTAAGGGGCACTGTGGCACTGAAGGGAGCCCTCGAGGGGGCTGCTCTGAGTCGTCCAAGCCTTGGGCTGGATTCTCCCCTTTCCAGCCTCCACCAGTCTCTGCCCTGTTCTGTGTCTAACCTGCCCCGCCTGATGCCTGCTGACAGGGCCCATCTATCATCCCCCTTCCCCAGGATGCTTGGCGCCCTCTGTTTACGCTGTTGCCGAGTTGTAGGGGGGGCACAGGCACCATCTTGGTTCCTGTCCTGCTCTTGCTCAGAGTGATTGAAAGTTAGGCCCATGGCTGTATCAACACAGCAACGCCTGGAACTGTGCATATCCTCATCTCAGTCGGCTGGGCTTCCTAATAGAGCCGGCCTCTGCATCTCCCTGCTGGTGCCCTACACTCCCCACCCAGCCCCAAGTGCTAACAGCAGCTAAAAGCAGTAAACAGCTGAGGAGATCCAGCCCTGAGTCCCAGAGGCATCCCATACCAGAACGGGGAGAGCAAAGCTCCACTCTATCCCCCCACTCCACTGGCACCCCACATGCAGCTCTGGGCCCATGAGCCCAAGAACTGGGGGGGGAATTCACACAGCAGTGGATCCTGGGAAAGCTCTTCATATGGTTTTGTCCACTCTGGTTCTTAGGTATGGCCCATCACCATGGTATCAGATGCCCTGTCTACACAGACCCTAACAAAGATCAGAGCCTCATCATGTGAGGCACTGCACAGACTGAGATCAGGGCCCCGTTGCACCGAGCGCAGTACATGGTCCGACCAAGATCAGCCCCTCATTGTGCCAGGTGCTACATAGATACATAGAGACAATCCCTGCCCCAAAGAGCTTAAAATCTAAAGAGACAAGGGGTAGGAGGAGAAACAGAGGCATTGAAAGGGGAAGGGGTTAGCTCAAGGTCAAGAGAAGAGCCAGGAATAGAAACCAAGAGTCCCGACTCTCAGCCTCCCCTCTCTCTAGGCCACTAGACCCAGGTCCCAGCCCAGAGCCAGGGTTTAGACCCGAGCAGTTCTCACTCCCAGCCCCACTTCTCTAACTGTTAGCCCCCATTTCCTTCCCACAGCTGGGAATACAACCCAGGAGTCCTGACTCCCAGCCCAGTGTTCTGGCCAACAGCCCACACCCTATGAATGCTAAAGGCCACCTCCTGCTGCTGAGCTGGGTGTCTTGCCGCAGTGCCACGTGATCAGGATTGCTCGGCTCTGTGGTCTCTGTTCCTACAGCTGGATTCTTTCCATGGGCATCACTCTGTCCTACAGACCAAAAGGAGAGTCAGGAAAATGCTCACAAAGAATCCCTGTCCAGTCCACACATCTCCGAGGGGTGAGGGCCAGACAATTCAGGGCCCAGGTACCCCAGCTCAGTGTTAACTGCCAGTTATACACAGAGCTGGCAGCACCACCCAGTGGTTTTCAAACTGGGGTACGCAAGCTCTTGTAAGGGTGTACGCAAGAAAAATCCTGTAATGGCAGACAATGCCAGACAATGCTGTGGCAATCTAATCAGCGTTTAATCTCCTTTCAATTAAAACGGCAGCCACATTGGTGTATGTTTCCTTTCTGCTGTGCAACTCAGAATCAGAGGTTTTCAAACTGGGTGGCCCACTGAGGTAAGTCAGGGGGTGGAGGTGGCACTCCTTTCCCGAGCCTTGCAGTGTGGGGCTGGCCTGAGCCGCTTGGTGTCACCGCTCGCCTCCCCAAATGTTCCTAAGGGGGTGCACCCCACAACTGGAAAACCTCTAGAAGCTGTTGCTAAGTGAAAGGCAGAAATCAGGGGGGGAGGGGGCACATGACCCCGCCTGCTACCCAGCCCCCGCCACGTGTCACCTCTGCCTGTCTCAGATGGGGGTGCGTGGTAGACTACTTTATTTGGAAAGGGGTACACAGCCTAAAAAGTTTGAAAACCACTGATTAAGTAAGTATAAGTAAGGTTGCCATTAAAAGACCCTGGTTTTGGTTGTTTATAACTTTGCCAAACTTCAATTGTTCAGGCTGAAATTTCCCAAGCCAGGACTCTGCCTCAGGTTGAAATTTTCTGTGAAGTTTCAGCAAAAATGGTTCAGCTGCTTCCAAAGATGAAACTAGGGAAAAAACTATTTTGCCCGTGTTAAAAAAAAATCTCAGATCCATTTTGCTGAGAAGCTCTAGGACAGGAGTAGTCAATAGGTGGACCACGGGCCAAATCTGGACCCCCAGATGCTTTTGAATGGACCGTGATATCTTTTTATTAACTTATTATTATCAGTATTGTTATTGTTTTTGTATTATTTTCTCAGGAAACTGGACCTTGACAATACCTTGACCAAGAAATTTTGAACTTGCCAAAAAATAATGGATTACCCCTGCTCTACGGCCTCAATGCATTGGAGCAGGGAGTTGAAATTTGGCAGGGGGACCGCTCTGGAGTCAGGAAGATGCCTTTTGCTGTTTCCATGAAGATCCACCCAAATCTGGCCTATTTATGAGCCTCAGGGGGGAAAAAAATTCAGTTTTCACATGCTAAGTAGAGACTTGTTAAAGTTTGGCATCTAAATTTTCTAAAGATTCCACTGCGCTGAGCATGCTCCAGACCTTCACATTAGAAGTGAGAGCAGGGAAATGGTCTCTCCTTTCAATGCTCCCTCCTGCTGGAAAAGAAGGACGATGCAGCCTCACTAGAGTGCAGAGGGGAGCAAAATAGGTGTGGGGAAGAGATGCAGGGGAGACAGGGACAGAGGAAAGATGATGGGGGCAGGAGCTGGGTGGGGGGCATTGGGATGGGAGAGGGGCAGGCATCCCCACGATGGGGGAAGAGCGAGAAGGGGCTGGTGACAGGAGCTACATACAGGGAGACAGGAGTGGGAGACAACTGGGGGAGTTAGGAAGCAGGGTGAAAGGGGCAGAATGGTCTGTAACCACTAGCGAACATCCCCTACAAAACCTGGAACTGAACCCAGGAATCCTGAGTCTCTGCATTTGTCTGCTGACAGCAAATAGTCGTGAAACCCACTTGCAAAATATGTACCTTACCCCTTCTAGAGCCTAACATACAGATGATAATAGCCTACTACTCCTACCTGTTATGCTGTTAGCTCAAGAACTAAAGGTCGCAGCCCTGCTGATGACCCAAACTGGGGGATGAGTATGGTTCCTCATGATGACATTTTTTGCCTGTGCAACCTCAGTTCGACCCCCTGTGCATATCCATTATGATATAGTCTTTTAATTACATGATCACATACTATTTTTTCATAGGACCCCCGCTTTGTCAGTACACAGGACAGACGTGTTCTGGACATGAATCAAGGTAGGGTAGTAAAGAAGGCTATTGTCAGACTCCTGCTTCATTTGTTGCAGAAGCTGAAGGTGGGCAGTGAATGAGGCAGGGGATTGCAGGAAGAGAAAGGAAGGTCTGGCATGGTTAAGGCAGCTGAATGCTGCCCTACAGAACTGGACTCTGCCACAAAGTTCCTGTGTGATGCTGGGCAAATCACTTACATCAAACTTTTCACAGGTGGGCACTAACTGTGTGGGCCTCATTTTCTGAGCGCTCCATTTGAGATCTTGGGTTCTGATTTGCAAAAGTTCTGAGCACTCACAACTGCAACTGAAGTCAAGGAGAGCTGTGCCCTGACCATATAATGCTAAATTCTCTGAAACAGAAGGGCCTATGCATCTCATACTGGGCACCCGAAATTAACTGACCCTTTTGACACTTTTGGCCTTAATCTCTGTTTCCCATCTGTAAAATGGGGATAAACCACTAAGTCATCTCATAGGAATGTTGCAAATATAAATTCATTCACATCTGTAAAGCACTAAGATAGTACAATGAGAGCAACACAGAAAAGCCCAGGGGGAAATTACTAATTCTGTATTAAGTGCAGGGTTTGAATAGTGTGCAGTGAATAATGCATGGCGCCACACCTAGTTATGTTACTGTCTGTCCTGTGCATTGAATGAGGCAGGGGTCCTATGGAAAAAAACAATACGTGATCATGTAATTAAAGTCTGTATCATAATGCATAAACACAAGGGGGTGCAAATTAAGATTGCACTCTTGAGGGTCGTATTTTAAAACCTTAACATAGTTCTTTTAATGTACTGTTTTGGGATATAATATTATTGTTGCATTGAGGTAACTCCTAGAGATGACTGGCTCAGGGCCCCACTATGATCGGTGATGTACAGACACATGGTAAATGAAAATGCTCTGCTACAAAGAGCTTACGCTCTCCCTGTCACCATAGTATCCAAGTGCCTCACAATCGATGGATCTTAGCTTTATGAGGCAGGGAAGCATCAGTCCTATTTCACAACTGAGGCAGCTGACATGACTCACCCAAGGAATCAGTGGCAGATTTAGGAATAGAATCCAGGTATCCTGCATCCCACTCAAGTTCCCACCCCACTAAACCACCCTTCCCCACTGCATGTATATTTCTTGCTGCCTAATCACACTGCATATGCACAGCCATGCTGTGAAATGCTTCATACATGCATCTACCACCACCTACACAAGCGTAGCTCCACCTGCATTATACTGGAGTATTAGCTGACAAGTATGTCCTAACAGAAAGGGAAGTATGTCCTAACAGAAAGGGAGTGGGGTCTATAGGCATGTGGGGTCTGGAGTCGGGAATGCTGGATTCTCTCCCTGTCCCTTGAAGGAAAGTGGGGTTCAGTGGGTTGGGAGGGCTGGGAGCGAGGATTCCTGGATTCTATCCTTGGCTCTGAGAGGGGAGTAGGGTCTAGAGGTTAGAGACGGAGGGCCGAAAGCCAGGACTCCTGAGTTCTATTCTCAGCTATTTTACTCACTCAGTTGATGCCTTAGTTTCCCCCTAATTTCCACAACAGAAGCTAGGAGGGCATCCAGGGTTAGTGTTTGTAAAGCAATCTGCACAGCTGAGCAGGAGAACAGGATTACATGATACAAAGCCCAGAACACCCCTGGTGCCAAGTGGTGGGAGCAGGGGAGGGTTGCCCAGTGCAGTGGGAGGCATTAACCTAGCTCTGCAGGGTGCCAATATGGCCAGCCAGCATGCCCTGGGTGAGACTGGGGTCACAGGGCTGCTGATCCTCTAGATGCAGAAAGACACCACCAACATGGCACCAAATCCATGTCAAATGGCCATCCCAGCTGACGTGGCAGGAGTCAGTGGAACACTGGCAGGAGGGCATTGGAGTCCATGGGCATCCCAGCCCAACTCCCGTGTAACACCAACAGCTGCTCCCATAGAGATGACACCCTCTACCGGTGCATATGGGCCACAGACAAATGACAGCCATGCAGGAGAGCCAGGGGATAGTGGCAGGTGACTGAGTGATGCCACTTTGCTGCCCAGCAGGGGGGAGGCAACTGCATGGATAGGTTTGTACAATCACACGCAAGATCACTGCAACATGAGGGCTGGATTAGTGCAACTGCACACACAAATTCCTACTGACACTAGGGCAGGGATTGGCAACCTTTCAGAAGTGGTGTGCCAAGTCTTCATTTATTCACTCTAATTTAAGGTTTCGTGTGCCAATAATATATTTTAACGTTTTTAGAAGGTCTCGTTCTATAAGTCTATAATATATAACTAAACTATTGTTGTATGTAAAGTAAATAAGGTTTTTAAAATGTTTAAGAAGCTTCATTTAAAATTAAATTAAAATGCAGAGCCACCCTGACCGGTGGCCAGGACCCGGGCAGTGTGAGTGCCACTGAAAATCAGCTTGCGTGCCGCCTTCGGCACGCGTGCCATAGGTTGCCTACCCCTGCACTAGGGGTTGGTTAGTGCCATCGTGTGTGCACGGATTCCCATTGACACAAGGATTGGGTTAGTGGAGTCACACGCACAGGTTCCCATTCACATGAGGGGTGAGTTAGTGCAATCGCACAGACATTCTCTCTGCCATAAGTGCTGGGACTAGGGACTGGCTAGTGTGACCGCCAACATGCAAATCACCTCCAGCACAAATGCAATGCATGCACAGATTTACATGATGGCCAGGTGAGAGTGACAGCACAAACAGATTCAGTCTGGCAATTTGGGGGGGAGAGGGGAGGAAGGGTTAAAACAGATAGTGAGATTGAGGTGACTGGGAACTGGGTGACGATTTGGAGTGATGGAGAATTTGGAACAATTGGGATAACAGGGATTTTGCGAGGTCGGGTGATTGGGGGATTGGAACAATGTGTATTTGGAGATGATTGGGATGAAAGGGATTTAGATTGGGGGTGATGCAGATGTGGGGCAATTGGGATTTGAGGGATGTGGTGATGTGGTTTCGGGATGAGTGGATTTTGGGCATTGGGGTGACATTGATCTTGGGGTAAATAAGGGACTAGGGCAATTTGGGATGCAACAAAGGGGATTTTGAGGACTGGGGTGATTTGGGATTGGTAGTAATGGGGATTTGGGGCAATTGGGTTCAGGGGTGATGTAGATTTGGAGGATTAGGCTGTTGCAGATTTGGGGGTGATCCAGAATTGGGGACAATTGGGGCACAGGCAGCTGACAAGGAAGCCTGGCCTGGCTGGCAGGATGACCCCAATGTTAGGAACCCCTGAGGAGAGGGGGACCTAACTGGGAGAGCTGGGCAATGAGGAGTGGATAAGAGGGGTGTAAGTCACAGAGGGAGGAGATGAGACAAAGTGAAAGGACCCTGAGGATGAGTGCGGCCCAGGGCAGCTTCCTCTCTCCATAAGCTGAGAGATCTGGACCCTGGGCTACCACGAGGCCGTAGGGGGGAAACCAGGGACAGGGCATGAGGTAAAACCCAGCCATCTCCTGTGCCCAGCCTCCTCTGTGGGCCCCGGCCTAGCGAGTGTCTGGGGGGAACCCCTGGCGCTGCCCAGCTGGGCCCAGCCTCCCCAACGGGCTCCGGCCTGGCGAGTGTCTGGGGGGGGAACTCCTGGTGCTGCCCAGTTGGAACCAGCCTCCTCAACAGGCCCCGGCCTAGCGAGTGTCTGGGGGGAACCCCTAGTGCTCCCCACCTGGCTTGGTCCAGCCTCCCTCTCAGGCCCTGGCCTAGCGAGTGTCTGGGGGGAATCCCCAGCACTGGCCAGTTGGGCCCAGCCTCCCCCATGGGCCCTGGCCTAGCGAGTGTCTGGGGGGAGCCCCCAGTGCCACGCAGCTGGACTCAGCCTCCCACAAAGGCCCCAGCCTAACAAACCTCTGAAGGGAGCCCCCATTACTGCCCGGCTGGGCCCAGCCTCCCCCACAGGCCTGGCCTAGCGAGCAACTGGCCCTGACCATACAGGTTCCAGTGCCATATTGCGGCAGCCCCACCCGCCCACACAGAGGACCCATGCCAAAGGCCAGCATCTCACAGCAGATCATCCCCAGATTATGCTGCTGATTGGGCGTCTTATTCTTAGCTGCACAGCCCCCAAGGAGGCTTATGCTCTTAAGGCTGCAGGATAAATAGCCCGACTCCCTGACAGCAGCCAGGCCAGCTCCCCAATAATGGCATCCTCCCCCCACAGCTGACGCCAATGCCAGACTGAGGTAATTACGCCAGCAAGTGTTCCTGCAAAATCCAATCAGCACTGCCATTGTTGGCACTGGCACTCAGGGACCAGACTTCCCAGAAACAAATGAGGGGAGACAGGAATTGGTCCCCTTTGTGCTGGATAAAGAGACCTCAAGGAGGATGTTTGTAGGAGAGGAAGCATGTGGCTAGAGCACTGGCCTGAGAGCTAGGTTCCCCAGCTCTGGGAGAGGAGTGGGGCCTAATGGCTTAAAGCCAGGGTAGTTGGAGAGGGTTGGGACTCCTGGGTTCTACTCTAGGCTCTTCCACAGCCCTGCTGTATAGTTTCATAGTATAAATATAGCAGTGGACCTGTTATGCCAGGTACTGCACACTCTGTACCTCAGTTTCCCCTCTCATCCTTGGTCTATTTAGATTGTATGCTCTTCAAGGCAGGGACTTCCACTGTTGATCTACTGCACCTGGCACAATGAGGGGCTTTGATCTCAACTGGGGATGCTGGGTATTACTTTAATAGTACCGATGATCCCTCACACAGACCTGAGATGCAGCCATCTCTGGGGTGGTGCATTGCCTCAGCTTGCACTGAGATGCAGCTGCCTGTGAGGTGGGTTCTTTAACCCTGAGACCAGCATCTCTTAACAGCCCCCTCACTCCCACACAATGTCCTCTCTTTGCTCCACTTCCCCCCCACGCCTTCATCTTTAGCCACCCCTCCCCTGTGACGTTTGAACCCTCTCCCGCAGCAGGCCCACTACTCCCCATGACCTCTGATCTCAAAACCCTTGGGGTCCTCTGCTCCCTCATTCCCCAGACAGAGGGCAGGAGGGGAGGGAATGAAAGTAGAGAGGAGATGTGTCTAGGTAGACAGCTGCTCCCACTCCCCTGCAGTAGCCAAAGTCTTACCCTACCCCATCATAGGCCCACTACTGCTGTACTGGGACACTGGTGTCAATAATATCAAAGAAAAGCGCCACCTATTTAGCCTCTACACCACTGACCAGCACTCCCCCCGCCCCTCCCATCACTGCATCAAGGCACTGGAGCCAGCACTGACTCCAAGGGGCGAGTATCCCTTACTGAGCCCCCACCCTGTCCCCTGCAGTACAGTGCCCCCAGTGCTGTACTGGGGTCAGCACTGACTGTGAGAGAAAAGTGCCCCCTACTGAACTCCCACTCCTCTTTCTGCAAACCACCCCCAGTACTGTATTGGCTCTGCTCCCCTGACTCTGTGACCAAAATAAAATAGCTTGCATCCCTACATTCAGGAATGGGTTGGTGCCACCCAGCCCAGTACCTCTAGGCTGAATTGGCAGCCTCACTCTTCGCCCCATGTTCTGTGCTAACATGCCCGGATCTCCATGGGGAAGTACAGTCACTGCATTAGCACAGTGGCACCTGCACATGGCTAATGCCACCATGAAGGCTTTGAACCACTCAGTCCCAGGCAGGCCCGATGATCTGGATTCAGCACCCAAGAGATTCCAGATTGTTCCCATCGCACCATTTGCATCAGTTCTTTCTGCATAAAACTCAGATTCCACTATTGACCCACTAGCCAGCACAACCCGTCCCCAAAATGCAGCACTGGCCCCTGCCATGTGGCACTAGCTGGCAGAGCCATCTTGCACGCACACACACACACGCCAAACATTTCAAAACAGGGGCTTGCAGTTCTGCCCCACAGTGCAAATTTCAGTTCCTGATTCAGGTGGCCAGATTTCCAAAAGAGCTTGGACCCAGCAGTTCCCAGTGTTGGCAATGGGCGCTCAGTGCCGGAGCACAGCACGACCAAAAACCAGACCACCCGTACAGAGATAGGCACACACCAAGACAGCTAGGCAGGGATAGAGACACAAATCTATGTACGCACACTGTGAAACACCCCAGCAGAGCTGCATACAGAGCCAGCTCCACATCCACACACATACAAACACTCACAGCCAGATATGCAGGCATGCAGAGACACATACCCCCAACAAATAAGGAGACAGGTACATCCACCCAGATACACAGAGGTACAAACACAGAGAGCTATTGCCAAACAAAGGCACCCAGAGACACACAAAGAGCCATGCACACACCAGAGGGAACCCAGCTCAATGCGCACACACACCCGGCATCTCAGCCCGGCTGCTCCCCCAGCCATTCCCCAAGGAGCATGCTGGCCTGCCTCTCCCTCCCCCACAGCCCGGCCTCGCGTCAGGCGCAGAGACCGGCTCTATCCTACATGCCCCTCACCTTCCAGGTGCCTACATCCGGGTGTCCCCCATCCCTGCCCCACCTGGGCATCCCCAGCCCGGCTCCCTCCCCCACCCCCAAACGCCAGGAGCAGCTGGGAACCCCTCTCCTCCTCCTGCTGCCAGGGATGCAGAGACAATAACAAGCCCCTCCATCTCCCAGGAGCCCAGCTCACCTCCCTCCGGGGGGCACCCAGGGCTCCTTCCCCTCGCCCGCGTCTAGATCCCACAGCAAGGGAGACCCCCAGCACCACGCGGGCAAGCTCGGGGACCGGCGGGGAAGGGCTGGCTGTGGCTGCTGGCTGCGGTGCTGTGAGCGCGTGGATCTGCGTGTGTGAGCGCGCGTCACCCGCAATAGGGAGCCGGCAGGGAAAAAAATCACAATAGCATCCTCTGGCGCCCACCGGGGCTCCCGCAGGACTCTGCCCCCCCGCCGCAGCCAGCCAGCTGGTCCTGCCACTGCCGGAGGAGGGGGGGGCGGTCGGGGGAGAGGACAAAAGGAAGGGGCTTTTCCCAGCTGCACAATGGGAGGGAGCGGGGAGGGAAGGCTGGACATGGGGCCTAGACAGGGATGGGTAAAAGCCATGTGGTGCTCATCCAGCACCCGGATGCAGCCACCTCTGGGGTGGGGGGGCTGTTTATACAGGAATCCGTTGCCTGGCACTGAGCTGCAGCTGCCCCAAGGGTAGGGGGTGGGGGCTATTTATACAGAGATCCATTGCCCCAGTGCTGAGATGAAGCCACCTCTGGAGTGGAAGCAGGGTCTGTTTAAACAGGAATCTTTCACCCCAGCCCTAGATGCAGCTGCCTCTGGGGTAGGGAGAGGAGCTTTTTAACAATATACAGTAATACAGTCACGCTATACAGCTGTTTAGAACAAGGGTGAAAGGGGAGGGTCCCAGGGGCAGTGACACTCTCAGTTCTTGGTATCTGTAATGATCCTAAATGGATCCTTGCTCCAGTCGACCTTCCCCACTCCTACCTAAAGGCCACAATCACAGCCAGCTCACCCCCTAGCACCATAGTACTATGGTACCGACTCAGAACACCCCCTCCTGGAGCACACTGCTCTCTATACGCCAGCAGTTCTCAAACTGTGGGTCAGGACCGCAAAGTGGGCCGTGAACCTGTTTTAATGGGGTCACCAGGACTGGCATTAGACTTGAGGGTCTGAGCCAAAGCCTGAGTCCCACTGCCAGGGGTAGAAGTCCAAGCCCTATCACCCAGGGCCAAAGCTTGAGATCGTCAGCACTGGGCATCGGGGCTCAGGTTACAGGCCCCCCGCTGGGGCTGAAGCCCTTGGGCTTTGACTTTGCCCCCAACCCCACTTAGGGAGACTGGACTTGGACACGCTCACGCTTCGGTCCCCTCTCCTGCGGTCGTGTAGTAATTTTTGTTGTCAGAGGGGGGTCGCAGGGCAATGAAGTTTGAGAACCCCTGCGTGTATGCAGTGACTGTCCTCAGCTGCACACCACAAAAGGAGGCTTAAAGTGGGTGCAAATGGCCCCCTAAGACTCCCACTCCCCTTGAAGGGAGCATCTGGCAATAGGGCTCCTAGCCACCCACCACAGTGTAAGGATGGAGTGCAGTGCACACTGGCTATTCTCTGCATCCACACCTCTATGGGACACAGAGGATAAAAGATCCCTTGCAACTGACACACTTGCAGATCTTCGGAATGCAAACCTGTGTTTAATGGTGCCTCACACCATATCTTACATGTTAGAAGGGCTTTTCACTATAAAGCCTATTTGAAAAGACTCCTCGCTGTGGGAATTACCCATCCTAGAGGCAGTTGCACCTGAGTGCTGGGTGAGGGTGTATAAACAGCCCCCACGCCCCTACCCCCTGGTATCTCAATGCTAGGCAAGGGATCCCTGTATAAATAGCCCTTGCACACTACCCCAGAGGTGCCTTCATCTCAGAGACAGGTGAGGGATCTCTGCATAAACATCCTCTCTGTCCCATCCCAAAGGCAGCTGCATCTTAGTACTGGGTGAAGGATCCCTGTAAAAAAACTCATTTTGTGAATTACACAAACCAGCTGTTTTCAAAGAAAAATAATCCCCTGTTGTTTGCAACCATCATATCCCCCATAGGTCATGAACAGGGCTTGACCCCATAACTTTCTGACTTGAGCATAGACGTTTGCCACCCGAGCTACAGGAGTAATTGCTGTATGAATTAGCCTCTAGAGTAGGGCTTGACATACACTTTGCCAGTGGGTTACACAACTCCATTGGTGTCCACACACCAAAGTTGTCGCTTTTTAACTACTCCATTCTAGTTAAAGAGATGCAACCCCTGTTAGTGTGGAAACGGTTATGATGGGATAAAGGTGGTTATCCTGGTATAGCTATTCCTGTACAGGAAGTGGAATAAGCTATCCCAGGATAAGACAGTTTTATATCAGTATAGCTGCTTCCACACTTGGGGTTGTCCTGGCATAACATATGGGTAAAAAAATCCACTCCCCAACCAAAATAGTTATACTGGGACAAAATCCATGTGTAGAGTAGCTCTCAGATAGCAGAAGGCTATTAGAACACTGCGTGCTAGCCCTGGGTCTGGGAGGGGAGTGAGCAAAGTATTTAGCAATTGGATAACCATGGCACATATATTTAGCACATTCATTGTAAAAGGCAGTGCAGCAGAGTGGCTCCAACACAGCTCTGAGGTGTTAGAGTGTGGGCTCCACTCCCAACTCCGCTTGAATTGACCTTGTGCAGCCTCTGTTAGATTCTGCAAAATGGAAGTGGGGGGCTAATATCTGAGTAATTAATAGTGGGGTGGAATGATGTCTTGGTCAGTAGTAAGGTCTGGGAAGTGCATGGAAATATAAAAAGCAACAAGCAAAGGGGAGATGTGAAGGCAGGAGCTTCTGGTTCCCCGCTCAGTGCACATTCCCCTTGGCTACAGGCTATGCAGTGGTGCCATCTGCTGTCTCTCAAACACATTGGGTAGCCTGATTGCATGGACTGAGTATATATTAGAGCAGCTCTGAGGCTTCTCTCATTTACACCCCAGGCAGAGACCTCATAAGCCCCCTTAAACCTTTCTCCTGTATCTGTGTTCTGAGAGCAGGATTGAAGGGAACAATCCAGCCCTGGGGAGACCCTCTCTGATAGACCCTGCACTCAGTTCTGATCTCTTCCCTTTGAGAAAGATTAGAGTGGGGCCTGGGGGTGGAAACCAGGACTCCTGGGTTCTATTCTGAGCCAGAATCATCACACTGTCAGCAACCTGTTCAACTGATATTGCCCATAACTGGGAATGGGCGATGCGGGATGGATCACTTGATTACCTGTTCTGTTCATTCCCTCTGAAGCACCTAGCACTGGCCACGGTCGGAAGACAGGACACTGGGCTAGACAGACCTTTGGTCTGACCCAGTATGGCCGTTCTTATGTTCCCCATCCATATTCCATGGCCCGCCTCTCATTTGCACCCCATAATAATCCCCCCCCAGGGTGAGTGCTCCTAGAGCCTGCAGTAGGTTACCTGACCTCCCTCTTGCCAATGTTCATTATGGGATACATCAGCATCTCCCTGCTGACTAGTAATGGAGCAGCCTGTTAGCGCAGCATAACCCAACAACATCACAACCTAACACGACTGGATGGCTCTGCTTAGAAGCCCGGGGCTGGAATAGCAGGGGACTGTGGACTGGGACTGGGGGGCTCAGCAGAGCCATGTGTGTTTGTGGGAACCCAGGACTGGGATTGCACCAGGGTGACTAGTCAGGACTGAGGGGCACTGGCAGAGGTTCCAGGGAGACCAGGGCTAGGATAACAGGGGGTTGCAGGTCAGGATTGAAGGGCACCGGCAGAGCTGTGTGCAGAAAGCCCATGTAGTGAGCAACTGGAGCCAATAGTACGAGCCCTCTCATCTGCCCTGTTTTCCTGGCACCCTGGGAGCAGTGACTGAGTGAGGCAGGGAGCTCTGACCCTGCCGGCTGCAGGCAGACACCCTGTCCTCCATCCTTCCCCAGATATATCATGTGGGTCCACTACAGTATCAAAGGCCGCTCATCCCCTCGCTCAGCACAGTCTCAGGCCCTGCCTTCAGACCCAGAAACCAGCTCCTGGAGATACCCCACTGCATCCATCCACTCATCCATCCCCTCCTTCTCTGCCCCACTTGGGCATCCGCAGCCCAGCTCCCCCCACCCCAGCACCATGGGTAGCTGGGATCACCTCCTCCCCTCCCGCTGCCAGGGATGCAGAGACAATAACGAGCCCCTCCATCCCCCAGGCTTGGCTCACATACCTGTGGGGGTGGCACCCAGGTCTCCTTTTTCCTCGCCGTGGGCAGATCTCACTGTTCAGGCAGCGTTTGGGTACTTGGAAGCTGGGGGGCTGCCAGTGGGGAGCTCTTTGTGAGTTTTAGGGCTGATCCGATGAGATCCGTATCACCTGTCCCTGATGGGGGTGCAAGCATCACATGTTGATCTTGGGTGAACCCCGGCGTTCAAGGGCTCAGCCCGAACAGAGCAGTCCTGGGCGGCAGAACGGTCCGGCTAGGAATGGCTGGAAAAACGCCCGCCTCCCAGCCACGAGGCACAGCCATTGGGCGCCTTCCCCGCATCAGTCACACACAGGGAGATAGGACTGGGAGACGATTGAGGGGGGGGGGTGATTGGGGGCTGGGCTGCCCCATCTCACCCAGGGAATCAGAGCACAGAATGAGGAAACCCCCACCCATTCCAGGAAATGGGCCCGATCCTGCTCTCATCAATCCTGGTGTATATCCAGAGTTGCCCAGTCAGGTGAGGACAGGATCCTGAGCTGAAGATTAATCCAGAGTGAGCCCTGCTTGGGTTTACACAAATGCCATGGCACAGTCAGGCCTCATCAGTTGGGAGTGAGAGGTCTGACCTGCCAGAAGCTGAGTGTGGGGCACCTCCCCAGGAGCAGTGCTCACATCCCAAGTGCCAGGAGCAGGGTTTGGCCAAAGAGATCCAGTTTGCATCCTTGCAATCCAGCTCCCTGGTGCTTAAAGGCATAAGAGGGAGTGCAGTGCAGCGGGCTGGGACCCAGCACTCATGGGTTTTCTTCCCACATCTGTCACTCACCTTGGTCAAGTCTCCACTCTCTTCCCCTCCCTGTGCCTGTTTCCCCTACTACCCTTTTTGTTTTCTACTGAGCTCTCAGGGGCAGGGAACGTCTCTCAGTGTGTGTCTGTGCAGGATCCGGCATGACAGGGTCCTGACCGCAGTCATGGTCTGTGCCGCACCCCACACAATGGAGGCCCCAGTCTCAGTTGACATCTGTGCAGTGCCTGGCACCATGAGCGCCCAATTTCAGTCGAGGTCTGTGTAATAGCTGGCACAACAGTGGCCCTGATCTCCGTTGGGATCTGTACAGCACCTGGCAGAGTGGAGGCCCCCAATCTGATCTGGGACTACCATATTACACATAACAATAAGAATATGTCATCACAGGCTCCAAACCGGTGAAGCCAGAGCTCTTGAGGAAGAAGGACTTTACCCAATTTGTGGAATGCCTTTTGTTTGTGTTAAAAACCCATTTAACTCAAAAACCAGCAAACACTTGGCAGAAAAGTGTACTCTGTTAATCACTTGGGCTCAAGTTTTCCAAAGTAACTCCTCATTTTGGTACCCAACTAGCCATGACTTAAAGGGCCTTGATTTTTGCTTCCCCGCTGAGCATCAGGCCCCTTTGAGGTGTCTCGAATTGGGCATTCCAAAGACTAAGCCCCCCAAAATGTCCAGTCACTTAGATCCAAGGCCAGACAGGACCATTAAATCATCTAGTCTGCCCCTCCTGCATAGCACAGGCAGAAGAATGTCCCCCAGATCCCCTGCATTGAGCCCAATCATTTGTGTTTGACTGAAGCATTTTCCAGAAAGGCAGCCAGCCTGGACTGGAGATGGAGACTCCACCCCTGCCCTTGGGAGTTTGTTCCAGTGGTTAATCACTCTCTCTGGCAAACATGTGTGCCTTTTTTCTCACTGGAATGTGTCTGGCAGTAGCTTGCAGCCACCGGCTCTTGTTCAGTCTTTCTTTCCCCATGAGGCTAAAGAACCCCCACCTCGTACCTGGCACCCTCTCCCCATGAAGGCCCTCAGGCACCATCATCAAGTCACATCTCAACCTTCTTTTTGATAAACTACAGAGACTGAGCTCCTTACATCTCTCGCTGTCAGACATTTTCTCCAACCCTTGAATCATTGTTGGGGCTCTTCTCTGCACCCTCTTACATTTCTCACCTTCCTTTTAA
Source organism: Trachemys scripta elegans (assembly GCF_013100865.1). Classification (NCBI taxonomy): domain Eukaryota; kingdom Metazoa; phylum Chordata; order Testudines; family Emydidae; genus Trachemys; species Trachemys scripta. Next base: position 33,161,958 of record NC_048304.1, read on the forward strand.
AAATGTGACCCCCAGAACTAGATGCAGTATTTCAGGCTCAGGCTCACCCCTGGGCAATCTCAGCCCATCTCTAATCTTCTACTGAGCCCATCACTGTGGGATGGGGTGGTTAGCACAGACCCTTCCTTCAGTGGCTCAGGGACAGCCCAAGCCACATTGCTGAGTCGCCTCCAGCCCAGAGAAAGGGGAAATGAGGCATGATGCTGCTATTTCTAGGTTAAAAAAACAAGTGAAAAACACTAAAAAAACAAACAAACAAAAAACACCATTACCTTTGGTTTTGTACTTTAAAATCCACCCAGGCTGACCCCACCCATCCAAGAAGCAAACACAAGAGCACAGCCATCAACCTTCTCGCTTTCTCAGGTCATCTTTACTGAGCCCCTCCGCAGAAATACACTATGCAGGTGGGAGGGCTATGGTGGAAGCACAGGCAGCATCCTCTTCACAGTGGGGGTGGATTAAATACTGTGGGGGGGCAGTACAGCCATTTGTATTAGTGCAAAGCAGGGGTGGGATGGGGCTCAGGTCACAGGATGGGACCTTATGCACAGAGCCAGGCATCAAATGTAGGGGTTTCAGGTGCTCTGTGGGTAGGGCCCCTGTTGGGGAATGGGAGTTTAGTGAGAGGCTGGCAAAGGAAGTCACAGGTCCATGTGGCGGGTGCCAGGCCCACACCCTGACGTCCGGGAGCAGCAGGGGAAGATATGCTCAATGGCCAGGTTGGGATGCAGGTGTCCTTGCGTTCCACCCCGGAGCTGCAGCCAGCCAGCAGAGGTCACTGTCATGTGGTTCCCCAAGGAAGGGGTAAGGGGTCGCTGTGGTCCTGGCCCCACCTCCTAGTACTTGGTGGTGAAATTTGGGAATTCCAGAGTGGAGATCTCCCTCTCATTGGAGAAGACAGCCCGGTCAATGTGGGACATGGGGCTCCCCACATTGCGCAGCCAGTTCTTCCTGTGCGGGTGGGGGGGAAGAGCATCCATAAGCATCCATAAGGAGAGCTCTGGCTCCCAGCCCCGCTGCTTTAACCACTGGATCCCACTCCATTCCCAGAGCCAGGGATGGAACCCCAGAGTCCTGGGTTGCAGCCTCCCCCGCTCCCAAAGCATTCCAGTTCCCTCCCAGAACCAGGAATAGAACCTAGGAGACACAGTCCCCCTGCTCTAATCATTAGACACCACTCCTTTCCCAGAGCTAGGGACAGAACCCAGGAGTCCTGGCTCCCTGTTTACACAACTGGCATTTTCCCAGCCATTATCCCACACAAACAGGTTCAGCCTGTAAAGTCCATGTGGAACCTGCCTTCTCTTTTATCTCCTTCCAGGACCTGAAGCAAAGATAGGGGAGACTAGTTGCTATGGACCCTGCCTTTCCCCCATTATCTCGTTCGTGAAAAGGGATGGGGGAATGAAGCAGACTGGCTGTTACAGAAGCAGCCCCAATTTGTTCAAGCCCTGAAGGTGGTGGAAATGGGGGGAGACTGGTTTCTATGGAAACTGTTCCACTTCTCTCTCTGTCTCCAAATGTTGAAGGTGATGGAAGGGGGACTTGTTGCTATGGAAACTGCCTCTGGTTGTCATATCTCTGAAGGTGACGGAGCCGTTGCTACGGAAGTTGCCCCGCCTGCCCTTCCCGGTTGCCACGGGTGATGGGGGATGGGCAAGCAGGTTTCTACGGCCCCTGAAGAGAGAAATTAATCAGGCAAATTCTCTGTCTCTTCCGGAGGGGACGCTAATTGGGGCTGAGCCAAGGCCCACATTTTCCAGCCACTGATTGGCTAGGGCAGCAGCACCGAGGGAACTGCCCTAGTTAGAGGCAGGAGGGTTTCAAATGGGGAATGTGACAGTCTATGATTCCGCTGCCTGGGCCTAGGGTTTAACCCCTTCCCTCCTGCAGGGGAGGGGATCAAACTTGCTCCCCACTGCAGTCTGGCATACACCTTGGACTTGCAGATCACTGGAGGCGCCAGAGATAACATAGGTCTTTGGAAGCGGCTTTGTTCCTGCATGAAGGGATGTTCCCCACCTTGGAGATCTCAGGAATGTCAGGTCAGCTCTCGGGATTGGGCACTTTCACAGCCCTTCTTAGACAGGCAGCGTGGCCCAGTGGACGGGATGCTGGGACTTAGGATTCCTGGGTTCTATTCCCAGTACTGCCACTGACCTTGGACAAGCCCCTTCCCCAATCTGTGCCTGTTTCCACTGCCACCATTTGTCTGTTTAAACTGAAGTGTGTGTGTGTGTGTGTGTGGGGGGAGTTAACTGTCTATGCAGCACCCTGCACAATGGGGCCCCAATCTCAGTCAGGGGGTCTTTCCGGCACCTAGTATAACGGGACCCCGATCTCAGTTTGGGGGCCTGTGCAATGCTGGTACAAGGGTCTGTGTGGCTTCCAGTACAACAGGGCTCCGTTCTCAATCAGGGATCTGTGCGATGCCTAGTACAACAGGGCTCCGATCTCAGTTAGGGGGTCTGCGCAGCGCCCATAACAAACAGGGACCTGATCTCAGTCAGGGGGTCTGTGCAATGCCCAGCACAACGGTCTGCGTGGCTCCCAGTACAACGGGGGTCTGATCTCAGTCAGGAGGGCATGTGCTGCACCCAGCACAACAGAGAAGACCCTCAGTTAGGAGGGTCTGTGCAATGCCAGGCATGAGGCGTCCTCATCTCAGTCAAGGGAGGTCTGGGCAGCACTTGGTGTGATGGGGGACTTGATCTCAGCTGGATGCAGGTGTGCCGCACCTGGCACAGTGGGGAACCCGATCTACATAGAGAAGCTGACTGGTGGGTGGGTGGAAAAGGCTGGGAGTTCTTCGGGTGGGACAGGTGCTCAGCTATGCTACAAAGGGCTTTCAACACTTGCAGCTTGTGTTTGATGTACACGGGTGAAGGAAGAGCTGGGGGAACACAAAGAGGATTCTTTTCCGTATCTCTCTACATCCTGGGAACCTTTTCCTTCTCTTTACGCTGGAGTGATACCAGCTCCCCAACCCCGAGCCTGGCAGCTATTCACACCCCCACCCCACCCAGCTCTGATACCCAGAAGGGTGAGCACCACCCACGTTTAACGCTGAACCAACTGGTGAGCTAGGAAGCCGGGCTTATACTTACATGATCTCAATCTTCTCCTTGGGCCCTTGCACCTGCCCAGTCACAGTCCCATAGGGGGTGTTCTTCACCCAGCCGACCACCCCTAGCTTCTTGCCCTGGTCTTCTGTGTACTGGAGAGGAAGAGACAGGGTTATCGAGGCCTTGCGGGAGCCAACGGAATGGGCATTTGCCTCAGTCCCTGGCATACAGCCTCTCCCACCCTGTGGACTGATCTCTGAATGGCAAAGCCTGGGCTGTGCACCGCCACCATGTAGCTCCCAGCATAACCGTGTGGAAGTGCAACTCTGAGGGGAAGGATTCCATCATCATCAGGTCTGCGTGGGGGAGCTTCCACCCCAGAGAGGGTGGAACAAGCTTGGTTTTCTCCCTGCCTCCTGCAAGGCTTCCAGCTTTTCATATGCCTTTGCAGAGAGGTAACCACATTCCTGTCTTGGCTTGGGTATCAGCTGCCAGCCAGGGGAACCAGCGGGAGGAGGAACAGTCAGCATTAGACAGGGCACTCCCTACAAGTTAATCACTTCACAACTGCCTGTCCTAAGTGCCTGTCCTGGAGCCTCATTGTGATTATCCATCTACTGCCTCGATTCAGTCCCTATAGACAGATAAACCAGCCTCCTATGAGCTGATAAACAGGTGGAGGGGTGTGTATGGAGATAGATAGATCACTAAATAGACTAGGGGGGGGTGTATGGAGAGAGAGAGAGGGGATGGATGGATGGACGGCTAGAGACAGAGAGAATCTAAAATTACTAGAATCTAGGGAGATAGCTGGATGCAGTAGATAGAGCCGAATATTAGGAGAAAGGTAGCTAGAGCAGGCCAGGAGGATCGAGAGAGCACAGTGTCTGAGATCTATGATGATAGCTGGATCACAGAGGAGTGCTAACTATGCCAGAGTTCAATCAAACCAAATTGTCATGTTAAGAGCCGACATTTCAAAGTGCTCTAAAATCCACACGCACACCAAGTCTGGAAAATTGTTATGCCCCATCAGGCTTGTCCCCCAAAACTGAGCTCATCCAATCAGCATGGACCAATCAGCTTGGGCCCAGCAGTCAGTTCAAGGTTCAGGAAGCAACATTAACATTATGAGAGAGTCTTTTGGGCAATATAAATTGTGATCCAGCATGGATGCACACCAGAGAAAGGGATTTGCAGGTACATCATCAAGAGGCATGGGGCCATTCCTCCCTTTTAAAGCTATTGTCTCAGGCTCTCTGCAGAATCAGGCAGACATTGCTGCGTCAGTTACACTCAGGGAAATTCCCCCTCAGACCTGTTGTCTTCTCAGACTCTGGCAGATTCTCCTGCAGTGGCTACATCTCGGGCATGTTTTGAAGCTTGCCTTTCCAACAGGAGCATCAGAAACTTTCTTTTTTTCTTTTTATGGCCCTGAGATTCCACTGCAATCAGATGGCTCCAGTATCTGGAGCCCAACGCACAACCCTCTATGCACCTATGCCTGCATCTGGCCCTGATTCTACACAGTGAGGCCACCCAGTCACGTTGCAGGATCCCAAGTTTCAGGGCAAGAATTAGGCTGGCTGGCTGTATTCATGGAGCTAATAGAGGAGGTATCTGAGCCTCAAGCTATTATCTTTGGAAAATCATGGGAGACGGGAGAGATTCCAGAAGACTGGAAAAGGGAAAATATAGTGCCCATCTATAAAAAGGGAAATAAAACAACCCAGGAAACTACAAACCAGTTAGTTTAACTTCTGTGCCAGGGAAGATAATGTAGCAAGTAATTAAGGAAATCATCTGCAAACACTTGGAAGGTGGTAAGGTGATAGGGAACAGCCAGCATGGATTTGTAAAGAACAAATCATGTCAAACCAATCTGATAGCTTTCTTCGATAGGATAACAAGTCTTGTGGATAAGGGAGAAGCTGTGGATGTGGTATACCTAGACTTTAGTAAGGCATTTGATACGGTCTCGCATGATATTCTTATCGATAAACTAGGCAAATACAATTTAGATGGGGCTACTATAAGGTGGGTGCATAACTGGCCGGATAACCGTACTCAGAGAGTTGTTATTAATGGTTCCCAATCCTGCTGGAAAAGCATAACGAGTGGGGTTCCACAGGGGTCTGTTTTGGGACCGGCTCTGTTCAATATCTTCATTAACAACTTAGATATTGGCATAGAAAGTACGCTTATTAAGTTTGCAGATGATACCAAACTGGGAGGGATTGCAACTGCTTTGGAGGACAGGGTCATAATTCAAAATGATCTGGACAAATTGGAGAAATGGTCTGAGTTAAACAGGATGAAGTTTAACAAAGACAAATGCAAAGTGCTCCACTTAGGAAAAAAAAATCAGTTTCACACATACAGAATGGGAAGAGACTGTCTAGGAAGGAGTATGGCAGAAAGGGATCTAGGGGTTATAGTGGACCACAAGCTAAATATGAGTCAACAGTGTGATGCTGTTGCAAAAAAAGCAAACATGATTCTGGGATGTATTAACAGGTGTGTTGTGAGCAAGACACGAGAAGTCATTCTTCCGCTCTACTCTGCTCTGGTTAGGCCTCAGCTGGAGTATTGTGTCCAGTTCAGGGCACCGCATTTCAAGAAAGATGTGGAGAAATTGGAAAGGGTCCAGAGAAGAGCAACAAGAATGATTAAAGGTCTTGAGAACATGACCTATGAAGGAAGGCTGAAAGAATTGGGTTTGTTTAGTTTGGAAAAGAGAAGACTGAGAGGGGACATGTTAGCAGTTTTCAGGTATCTAAAAGGGTGTCATAAGGAGGAGGGAGAAAACTTGTTCACCTTAGCCTCTAAGGATAGAACAAGAAGCAATGGGCTTAAACTGCAGCAAGGGAGGCCTAGGTTGGACATCAGGAAAAAGTTCCTAACTGTCAGGGTGGTTAAACACTGGAATAAATTGCCTAGGAAGGTTGTGGAATCTCCATCTCTGGAGATATTTAAGAGTAGGTTAGATAAATGTCTATCAGGGATGGTCTAGACAGTATTTGGTCCTGCCATGCAGGCAGGGGACTGGACTCGATGACCTCTCGAAGGCCCTTCCAGTCCTAGAATCTATGGCTCTGATCAGCCCTGCTTCAAAAAGGAAGAGGGTTGGGCTTACAGGCAGTATGGATTTGGCTCCATCCACCTGATCCACACTTCAGTTATACCCACTGGCCTTTTCTCTAGTAAATATTGGAAAGAGATTAGAGATTTGCTTCGTTGTGTACACAGATTAGAATAATTCCCTTTCCCCATATTTGCGCCACCACCACACATATGGTTTTTTTTAAAATGGTAAATGGCTCAAAAACCTTCCTTCCTTAACCTGGCATCTCATCCAAAATGCTATTTATTATCATTAATATTTTGAAAAAGAGATGGAAGGTGATAGATTGAAAGAGACTCTTCACTGTTTGATAGGGGTGCAGCAAATGACTGCATAGGATTGGATCATAACAGGGGCCCATGTTGCCCAGTATCCCATCTCCAGCAGCAGCCCAGTCCCTGCGGCTCTGAGGAAGCTGCAAGATCTCTGTTCCCAGGGGAAATTCCTTCCTGACCCCAACAGTTATAAATTGGCTCATGCCCTGAAGCATGTGGGTTTAAATCTCTCTCAGACTCTTGTCTCTTAGTTAGTATTTACTATATTAACTCTGGATGTTCTCATTACACATGGCCAGTCCTTTTGTGAACCCTGCTCAGCTCTAGACTTCAATAAGATCAAGTAGCAGTGAGTTCCATAGTCTAACCATGCACTGAATGAAAAAGTCTTTCCAAGGGAGGTCTGCACCAGCCAAACTCAGTGCCCAGGGGGAGGCAAGGTAGCCGGCGGAGGGAGGTCCAGCACTTGTTTTCACTGCACTAAGCTCCTGAGAAACCACACCGGGGCCTTTCAAAACTTCTCGTAGCGTGGGTTGCTGGCCATCGAGGTGCGCATGCTGATAAGTCAGGGAGTTCTCCTCTCCCTGCACATGATGCTCTGTCACCAGAGACCTTTCTCCTCTAAACTGCCCCCTGCATCTGCAGGCCCAAGACTTCATCTGGTCCCCTTCTGCCTTGGACCGTCCTCTCCAGCAAGCAGCTCCAGATGTTGGCTACCATCTCCAATATTACTGCTGGCCTGGAGGCCCTGATAGCAGCTCCTGTTTGGTAACACAGGCCCTTAGGGCATCCAACTAGGTTGGCTCCTCCTCCCTGCCTGCAGCTGCCTCACCCTGGCTTGGGAAGGAGAGTCTGGACTAGGGGCATTTGGGAGTCAAGAGACAGTGCCATGCGACCCAGCATGCTGTCCCCTCCGATGGGCTGTGCTCTAAAAGCTGGCTCCCCCCACGCCCGCTTACACACCCCCCCTTACCTTTCTAAAGAAGACACCTGGCGGGAAGAAAGAAAAGATGAGTCAGTTGCAAATAGACAGCAAATGCTGGGCATTAAATGCCAGCTCTGCTTCTTAATCATGTAGGAATCGCCAGCTTGGACCAGGTCAGGAACCATCTATCCTGGGATCCTGGCACTGGCCAGCACCAGCTGCTCAGAGGAAAGTGCAGAAAACCCTGCCGTGCTGAAATAACCTGCCTCCTGGGGAAGTCCCCGCCTGACCCTTCATTAGCTCATGCCCTGGAGTATGATGGTGTCTGTCCTTGCCACAGCCTTGTTTGGTTTGTAAGATTTACTGCTCTAACTCTGGATATTCCTGTTATCCACAGGAACATCCTATCCTTGTTTGGCTTCTGCTCAGTGCTTTAGCTCCTGTGGCAATGAGTTCCAAAGGTGCCCAATGAGCCCACAACTCCACAGCATGTGAAATTTACTTCAGCATCTGAGGTATGAATGGAAATGAAACAGTAGGCCAGCGGCAGGCAAACTTTTTGGCCTGAGGGTTGCATCGGGTTTCCAAAATTGTATGGAGGGCCAGTTAGCGGAGGCTGTGCCTCCCCAAACAGCCAGGCGTGGTCCGGCCCTGCCCCCTATCCGACCCCTCCTGCTTCTCACCCCCTGATGGTCCCCCGGGACTCCTGCCCCATCCAACCCCCCCGTTCCCTGTCCCCTGACAGCCCCCAGAATCCCCGACCCTGACTGCCCCATGCCACCCTATCCAACTCTTCCTTTCATTCCTGACTGCTCCCCCAGGACCTCTGCCCCATCCAACCACCTCTTCTCCCTGTCCCCTGACCACCCCCAGAACCCATGCCCCTGACTGCCCCCTGCCGCCCCATCCAACCACCCCTTCCTGACTGCCCCCCTGGAACCCCTGCCCCCATGTTCCCCACCCTCTGACTGCTCCAACCCCTATCCACACCCCCGCCCCCTGACGACCACCCCGAACTCCCCTGCCCTCTATCCAACCTCCCCTGCTCCCTGCCCCCTTACCATGCTGCCTGGAGCACTGGTGGCTGGCAACGCTACAGCCACGCCGCCCGGTTGGAGCCAGCCACGCCACCGTGCAGCACAGAGTACCGGGTCAGGCCCCGGCTCTGCAGCTGCGCTGCCCCAGGAGCTTGCAGCCCACTGCCCAGAGCATTGCAGCGGGGTGAACTGAGGCTGCGGAGGAGGGGGAACAGGAGGTGAGGGGCCGGGGGCTAGCCTCCTGGGCAGGAGCTCAGGGGCCAGGCAGGAAGGTCCCAGGGGCCGTAGTTTGCCTACCTCTGCACTAGGCCCTGGCATCATCTAATTTACACCAAGGCTCAGTCCAGGTGTAAAGAAAACTCCATCAGTTCTGAGGCCAGGAGTGACTATTGTGATCATTCAGTCGGACCGCCTACAGCACCCAGGTCCCAGAACCTCACACAGTGTTTCCTGCATCCGGCTAAGACATGAATGGACTCACAGCATCCAATGTATCAGTGAAGCACAGTGAGTTGCCAAAGGCTGCCCACCAAATCAGTGGCAGAGCTAGGAAGAAAACGCTAGAATCTGGACTACCAATCCTGTGATTCAGTCATGACACTTTTCTCCCTCCCAGAGCAAAGAATAGAACCCAGGAGTCCTGACTCCAATCTCCCCTGCTCTAACCACTAGACCCTGCTCCTTTCCCAAGAGCTGGGTCTAGAACCCAGAAATCCTGACTCTTAGCCCCTGCGCTCCTGCTTCAACCCACTAGACGCCACTCCTTCCTGCCTGAAAGAGCTTTATTGAGGGGTTTTACAATGTGCAATGGATGAAATCTCTGTTTTCTTCTACTGAGGGGCCCCAATCTCAGAATAGTAGCCCAGGTGAGGTCTGCCCAGAGCTGGACAGAGGGAGACAACCTCACTCCCATGCTGAGAAATATCTCTACAAAACATCGCTCAAGATGACATGTCTGGAATTGCTCCCTGTTCCCTATCCCTGGGGAACTGGCTTTAATCAGCTCAGTTGGGGCTCACTGAAACCCTCCCAGCCCTGCTGCATGGTAGCAGCTGTCCTGCTGTAGTGAGATTTACTCTCCTTTCATGGGTTATTTGCAGCATCCCTGGCTAGAGCCAGCAGGAGAACGATCCTCTCCATTTGCAACAAAGTCAGTGCAGCCGGGCAACAGTGCAAAATGCAACACACTTACCTTGTACGTCCCCATAGACCTCATAATCCAGGGCCCAGAGTCCTGAGGAAGCCATGGCACGGCATGGGCTAGTGCGGTGGGCTGCAGATGGGAGCTGGTGGGAGTGAACAAGGGTTTGCAGCACAGCGTGTTATGTGATCTGCTGCAGGCAGCTCCGTCTGCCTGTTACTAAATTGAGCCTTTTGGATGGAGGCAGCATGGTGAGGAAGGAGCAGGCCAAGCCACCCCCACCCCTGCACCCAGCCCTCTCCCACTGCACTCACAAGCCCCACAGCCAACCCCTCCTCCTTCAGGCTCAGCCCCCTCTGCCTGGCTTTCCCCCTCCCAGCTCCCTTACTTCCATGCTATGGGAACCCCCTATCCCAACTCCCAGCTACCTCCCACTCACCCCAGTGCTAACCTTCCCTCCCAAATACCCAACACCAGTATTGGGATAGGGCACTGGACTGACATTTGGGAGCCTTGGGTTGGCCACTGGTCTGCTCGGTGATCTTAGACAAGTCACTTCCCCTCCCGGTGCCTCAGTTTCACCGTCTGTAAAGCGAGGCTAATGATACTGCCTCCTTTATAAAACACTATATAAGAGCTAATGCTCAGTGCAGGGGTAAACCCCTCCTGTAACATCCCAGCAGCAACCTCCCACCCCAGTGCCAACCCTATCCCAGCTACTTCAGACCTGTCCCCCCCCCCATCTCTATTACCCTTGGAAAGCAGGGAGGGTTGGGCCAATTTGGGGGGGGGGAATGTGTGTGCGTGTCGAGCCGGGTGTGTGTGTTATTGGGTCTGGGGGTAGAGCTGGGAGTTAGGGTCTGGAGTAGAATAAATTGGGGGTTGGTCCTGCAGACTGTGAAGTATGGGAGCAAGACTGGGGGGTAGCTGAGGGCTGGGACATGGGGGTTCAGTGAAGGGCTGGGATGGGGGGGATTCAGCGGGGGAGCAGGCGCTGGATGAGGCCAGGTGATCAGTCCTGGATGGTTGGATCTGGGGTTAGGGGAGCGAGGGCTGTCTGCGAGGGGTCTGGCTATGGGGCTGCGCTGTGGGGTTTTCAGGAGGGGTCGGAGCTGTCTGCGAGGGGACACGGGTGGGACTGGGAAGCTGTCTCTGGATGGGGGGGGGGGCAGACCTGGATGGCTGGACCGGGGGGCGGCGGGGGGCTGCGAGACAGTTGGAGGCGTAGGACTGTCGGCGCGCGCTCCCGCGCGGAAGGAGATGATCGGCGCGCGCTCCCGCGGCTCCCTTGGGCGGGAATGAGCGTTACTAGGACGAGACGGCGTAATGGAGGGAGCGGATACGCGCACGGTGCGGGCAGGGGGGGGAGTGATGTGAGGCTAAGTTGAGAGGGTCAGGCGGGGGCGCTGGGGGTGGATGGGTCCTTTGGGGGCTCAGCTGTGGGAATGAGGGGATCAGTTAGGTTGCTGGGGACACGGGGGATCAGTGGGGGTCAGGGATGTCACTTTGGGGGATGGGGTGTGAGGAGGGTGCCAGGGGGTGGAGGCATTTCTCCCATTGGCTTTGAGGGCAGGTCCCTAGTATAGGCCTCCCTCTCTGTGTGCGTGTGTGGGGGGGTATATCTTCTCTGGTATTAGGATCTAGAAAGGTCTCCCATTCCTCTCCACCACTGGACCTCAACCTGCACCCCCCCAGCACGCACAACTCCATCACCCCTGTGAGCAGTTACCCTCCTACTCACACATCACCCCCCCCCAGGCCCTTGTACTAGCCTCACTGCCCTAGCCACCTAAATCCATCCCCCCTCCTTCACCCCCCAATCTGTGCCCTGCTTTACTGCACCATCATCCTCTGGCTCACTGGCCTTGATGGTGACCATGACATGGCCCACTGACCCGTCCAGTCTCCTTCGGCCTGGCCAGGCTGGACATTATACACTCACTGGCTGCTTTTTTGTTTTGTTTTGTTTTTAACAGACAACTTTTCTAAGTGCTTTAAAATCCACATGCTTATTTGGGTTGTCTTGAAATTTTCTGTTCCTCATGAGTGCCTAGGATTTGGTTAGTGGTCCCAATTTGGGGTCATGTGAATGAGGAGTTACTGACATAAATTCCCTCCATAAAAATCATGTGGTATCAAAAATCTCTGATTCTTATGTTTTTCCACATACCTGAGGCGATGTGTTCAGATATTTTGGTGATGGAGCCATAGAACTACCTTAGCCATCTAGAGAAGTGCTCAGGGCTTTCTGAAAAATCAGGTGTCTTAAGCTCAGCATGTCAAACATTAAGGCATCCGAGCTCATTAGTAAAACAAACATTACAGAGGCCTGGACAGACCATAACACTCATCCTGAGGCTGATGTAGAGGTGGCAGCTTCCAGAATGGAGGACTGTGCTGGTGCAACAGCTTCGCAAAGCAACAAGGGACATAGAAAACTCTCCAGTTTATTATTATTAACGTGACAGTAGCTCTTAGACATCCCAGCTGAGATCAGGATGCCATTGGGCTAGGCATGGTATAGCCATTTAGTGAGAACGAGAGAGAGAGTCCTTATCTCCAAAGAGTTTACAGTCTAGAAGAACAACAGATAGGAGCGGAAACAAGCATCAAGTGTGAACTTGCCCACGGTCAGTGGCAGATCTGGGGTAACATAAGAACAATCATACTGGGTCAGACCAACGATCCATCTAGCCCAGTATCCTGTCTTCCGACAATGGCCAATCCAGGTGCCCCAGAGGGAATGAACAGAACAGGTAATCATCAATTGATCCATCCCCTGTTGCCCATTCCCATCTTCTGGCAAACAGAGGTTAGAGACACCATCCCTGCCCTTCCTGGCTAATAGCCATTGATGGAACTATCCTCCATGAACTTATCTAGTTCTTTTTTTTAACTCTGTTATAATGTTGGCATTCACAGCATCCTCTGGCAAAGAGTTCCACAGACTGACTGTGCATTGTGTGAAGAAATACTTCCTTTTGTTTGTTTTAAACTTGCTGCCTATTAATTTCATTTGGTGACCCCTAGTTCTTGTGTTATGTGATGGAGTAAATAACACTTCCTTATTTACTTTCTCCACGCCAGTCATGATTGTATAGATCTCAATCATATCCCCCTTTAGTCGTCTCTTTCCCAGCTGAAATGTCCCAGTATTATTAATCTCTCCTCATACGGAAGCTATTCCATACCCCTAATAATTTTTGTTGCCCCTTTTCTGAACCTTTTCCAATTCCAATATATCTTTTTTGAGATGGGGCAACCACATCTGCACACAGTATTCAAGATGTGGGCATACCATGGATTTATATAGAGGAAATATGATATTTTCTGTCTTATGTATCCCTTTCGTAAGGATTTCAAACATTCTGTTCACTTTTTTGACTGCCGCTGCACATTGAGTGGATGTTTTCAGAGAACTATCCACAGTGACTCCAAGATCTCTTTCTTAAGTGCTAACAGCTAATTTAGACCCCATCATTTTATATGTATAGTTGGGATTATGTTTTCCAATGTGCATTACTTTGCATTTATCAACATTGAATTTCATCTGCCATTTTGTTGCCCAGTCACCCAGTTTTGAGAGATCCTTTTATAGCTCTTCGCAGTCTGCCTGGGACTGAACTATCTTGAGTAGTTTTGTATCATCTGCAAATTTTGCCACCTCACTGTTTATCCCTTTTTCCAGATCGTTTATGAATATGTTGAATAGGACTGGTCCCAGTACAGACCCTTGGGGGACACCACTATTTACCTCTCTCCATTCTGAAAACTGACTATTTATTCCTATCCTTTGTTTCCTATCTTTAACCAGTTACCAATTCATGAGAGGACCTTCCCTCTTATCCCATGACAGCTTACTTTGCTTAAGAGCCTTTCGTGAGGGACCTTGTCACAGGCTTTCTGAAAATCTAAGTACACTATATCCACTGGATCCCCCTTGTCCACATGCTTGTTGATCCCCTCAAAGAATTCTAGTAGATTGGTGAGGCATGATTTCCCTTTACAAATGTTGACTCTTCCCCAACAAATTATGTTAATCTATGTGTCTGACAGTTTTGTTCTTTACTATAGTTTCAACCAGTTTGCCTGGTACTGAAGTGAGGCTTACTGTCCTGTAATTACCAGGATCACCTCTGGAGCATTTTTAAAAATTGGCCTCACATTAGCTGTCCTCCAGTCATTTGGTACAGAAGCTGATTTAAATGATAGGTTACAGACTACTATTAGTAGTTCTGCAATTTCACATTGGAGTTCCTTCAGAACTTTTGGGTGAATTCCATCTGATCCTGATGACTTATTACTGTTTAGTTTATCAATTTGTTCCAAAACCTCCTCTAATGACATCTCAATCTGGGACAGTTCCTCAGATTTGTCACCTAAAAAGAATGGTTCAGGTTTGGGAATCTCCCTCACAACCTCAGCCATGAAGACCGATGCAAATAATTCATTTAGTTTCTTCACAATGGCCTTATCATCCTTGAGTGCTCCTTTAGCATCTCGATCGTCCAGTGGCCCCACTGGTTGATTAGCAAGCTTCCTGCTTCTGATGTACCCCTTCTGATATAATCCCGGTGTCCTAAGTCTTAGGCCTGTGCCTGAGCCACTGGTCCATGCTTCTTTCCTTAAATAAAGAGCCTGTAGTTTTCTTTCCCTGGTGCTCTTGTAAGTTATGAGCCTCAGAAATGCAGAATCATGAAAGTGAGGTGTAAGTTTCCTGCATTAATAGCTGTGTGTGCACATGTGCGTGTGTGTTCACGCTGCATGGACCTTTGCAGGTGGAGAGGTAGGGATGATGTTCTTTCATGGACAATCCAGGGCTTTAGCAAGTATCTGCAACCTAAGAGGTACTGCTGTGCAGGCTAGCAGTGTCATACGGAGTTGGATGCATATAGCAGAGGGGGTGCCTCTGCAGCTAGGAAAAGTGTTCAGTAAATAGCACGCTGGTTTAGGTCTGGATTCTGTTCCTGATTTAGCTGTGGATGCCATATGCGACCTTTGTGCCTTGCTTCCTTCTCTGTAAAATGGAGAGGATATCTTCTTGCCTCCCAAGGGTGGGGGAAGATCAATTCCATTAATGGTTGAGATACTATAATGAGGAGGGCTGTAGCAATAGGCTGCTAGTGCTGTGTTCTCTCTCCTAGGGTCTACAGATCTGTGTGTCATCAGCCTGGGGATACACGTACGTTGCACTGACTCAGCGTGTGTGTGTGCTCATGCCTCAAGCAGCAACTGAGCAACTGCTCAGAGCCGGCTGAGCTAGTTCCAGGGAGTCTCTGCTTTTGTGACTGAGGGCAGGTCTTCACTACGGGGGGGGGGGGGTGTGTGTGTGTGTCGATTTAAGATAAGCAGATTCAGCTACGCGAATAGCATAGCTGAATTTGACGTATCGCAGCCGACTTACCCCGCTGTAGGGACGGCGGCAAAATCGACCTCTGCGGCTTCCCGTCGACGGTGCTTACTCCCACCTCCGCTGGTGGAGTAAGAGCGTCGAATCGGGGATCGATTGTCGTGTCCCAATGGGACGCGATAAATCGATCCCCGAGAGGTCAATTTCTACCCGCCGATTCAGGCAGGTAGTGTAGACCTAGCCTGAGCATCTGGGTCTGATCACTGTGGTGTCTATATGCACATGGCCACAGTTTAGTAAATGCCCATCCTGAGGTCTCTAATGAGAGCCAAGGAAACAGCTGCTGTCTGTCTTCCTCCTTTCTGAGCAGGGGGAGATCCCTTTCTGAGTTCCCAGCCCTTCTCCCTAAGTAAGGCCTACAAGATGTCAACAGGTCAGTGGTTGTAAAGCTGCTTCCCTACCTCTCTGCAAGGATTCACACCTGTCCATATTCCTTTCTCTGGGTCCATTGACCTCAGTAGGAATGTTGTCCCGGGATTGGAAATCTAAGAGGTTGTTGGAGGGGAAAAGAGAGGCCCAGTGGGAGTAGAGGAGGTTATGAAACTGTGGCCTCATAGAGGTAACCAGCAGAGCTTGAGCCAAGGATAGGCAGCACCGGCTCTTCCTGATGAGGTGGGTCAGAGGAAGGTTATTATAGTTACTGAGATCACATGAACTCTGCCATAGTGTTACCCCAGCTGAGATGGACTCCTTCCTCCCACCACAGCTCACCAAACTCCAGGCCTTCAGCTCTGAAACCCTGCGTGGCCCCCCACAACTCAAACCCTACATCCTTCCATGTTCAAAGGCTCAAGAACTGGCCCTTCCAGGCTGAGCCAGTTGCCAAGGGGTTAATACGGCAGATCTAGTCGAATCAAGGTGGGTGTTTTGCAACCTCCTGCTGGCTGTGGCATCTTCCCGAAGAGGGAGATTGTTTGTGACACTGGCAGAGGGGGACCTGCCATGAGAGATCTTAATCCACTTTCCATCCTGCTGCAGGGGATTATGCAGCAGCAGAGTCTGGGGTAGGGGAAGAGAGGAGACTTCTACCCAATAAGCTTGGCCTGTATTTTCCTCCCCAGCTGCCTCTTGTGTGACAGAGAACTTTTGTTTGTTAATAAGGACTTTCTCCCTTTCCCAGCCCTGTGTGGATTGATGTGGATTTTCCAGTCCATCTACAGGATTATGGGCATGCAGCATTGGTCTGTAATGCCACAGGCAGTGCGTGGCTCAGTCCCTGCCCCAAGGGGTTTACAACCCTACATGTGGCGCTAGCATCAAAGGGGAACAGGAGATGTTTGTGAAGGAATAAGGTGTTGAAAGTCAATAGTAGGAGGCAGCATGGCCCTCTGGCTAGGACACAGAGAAACTGGCAACCAGGACTCCTGGCTTCTAGGCCAGGCTCTGGGTGGGGAGTGGGGTCTAGTGGGCTAGAGCAGGGGAAGCTGGGAGTTGGATTCCTGGGTTCTATCCCAGTTCTGGGAAGGGAGTAGGATCTAGTGGTCATAGGGGAAGGCTGGGAGTCAGGACTCCTTGGTTCTATTCCCAGCTCTGTCACTGACCTTGGGCAAGTTCATTCCCCTCTTGTTGTCACTGTTTCCCCTCTCACCCTGTGTCTATTTAGACTGAGCTCTTGGAGGCTTGGCCTGTAGACTGCTCCACACATACGTTTATTGTATCAGTATAATTATTTTGGTCAGGGATGGGCTTTTGTTACAGTATAGTTATACTAGGACAGCCCCCTACTGCAATGCAATTATATTGGGATAAAGGTGCTTTATCTCGTTATAGCTTATTCCCCTTGTGAGCTATCTTGGTATAAACACATTTACCCTGGCTGGCTGCATCCAAACTAGGCAGGTTGTAATGCTTTACCCAGACCAAGAGAGTTAAAGCAGGGCAACTTTTGTGTGGATGCAGGACCTTAGTGTGTGTTTGTACAGTGCCTAGCACAACTGGGCTCTGCTTTCCACTGGGGCCTGGAGATGCTAGTGAGACAAATAGCAATGGTCACTCAACTCCTCATGGATCAGAGGAACGAAGAGCCTGTCTTACAAGTGGAAACTTAAGAGTTAGTCTTGTCTAGCCTGGCAAAACAAAGGCCGAGAGGGGATCTGATTGCTCTCTCTCTCTGAATACATTGCGGGGAGGGGCCCAGGGAGGGAGAAGAGCTGCTGAAGCTCAAGGACACCATTAGCACAAGAACAAATGGAGATAAACTGGCCAGGAATCAATGTCGGCTGGAAAAGAGGTGGTTTCCAACCGGCAGAGGATTGAGGGTCTGGACAGGGTCGGCTCCAGGCACCAGCTGAGCAAGCTCGTGCTTGGGGCGGCAGATTCTACGGTGCAGCATTCCGCCCAATCCTAGGGCGGCACAGCCGCTTTTTGTTGTTGTTGTTGTTGTTTTTTGTGGGGTTTTTTTTGTTTATCTTTTTGTTTTGTTTTGTTTGCTGATCCTGCCGCCCTGTAGGGGGCGGTGGCGCGGAGGAGGGGAGCGCCCTGCTGGGAGCGGGCTGCGCACTCCGTCTGCCCCAGCCAGTGCCAGGTCTGTAGCAAGCCCGGCAGGGCAGCCCGCATTGTTCCCTCCCCACCGACTGGAGCGGTGCAGTGGTTGGGGCCACGTGGCAAGCGCCCCGCTGAAGCCCTGGCTGCCCCCCTTCTCTCTCTCCCCCCACTCCCTCCCGCCCGATAGCCGGGGCACGTCTGCAGCGCAGGGAGTCCCCCTGCACCCTGGCTCCGGCTGCCCCACAGTTTTTTTTTTTTTTTGCTTTGCCGTTCTGGCCGCCCCGATTTTTGGGGGGGGCGGGGGGGCGGCAAAAAAGCCAGAGCCGGCCCCGGGTCTGGAACAGCTTTCTAACAGGAGGATTGGGCCAATCACTCAGTTTTAACATGGATTCTGGAACAGAGTTGCCTGCAATGGCAGGGGACTGGCCTCAGTAACCC
Source organism: Trachemys scripta elegans (assembly GCF_013100865.1). Taxonomy (NCBI): domain Eukaryota; kingdom Metazoa; phylum Chordata; order Testudines; family Emydidae; genus Trachemys; species Trachemys scripta. The sequence continues at coordinate 33,179,860 of NC_048304.1, forward strand.
AGGAGCTCCCTACTGTTATGTTTCTGGCATACACACAGGGAAGTTAGTCACAACCATAAATACTGTTGCTGGAACATTGCATCACACTATGCTATTTTTTTGAGTTCAGAATGATAACAGACATGATCCCAAATGCAGGGACAGAAAAAGCAGGCTGCAGCCTAATACAGAGAGGCACAACTCACCCCATCTTGCTGCAGTCTTGCTTGTATCAGAACTGACTCAGGCTGCACTAGGCCCAGATCATATGCTTTCCTACAGAGTCCCTTGTCTGGAAGCAAGACCAGGAGCCCCCCTAAAAGTTTAAAGTGATAGATCACAATTTTAACACAGTTTTCAATACACCACATCTGCTAGCCCTGTGTCCAGCAGCTCTGACTCTGGCATCTCTTTGGGCGTTTTGGCTTTGCCACTTTTCAGAGATGAGCTGCACTTCTCCGGGGTCAGTTCCTGCTCTTGTGCTTTCCCAGAGGGGCCAATCTCTTTCTCACGGTTCCTACCATTTCAGATTTTAGAATATCTCATAATTTGCCTTGAGAGTGAGGAAGAAAGGCAGCTGAAAGGATTAGCCCTGGAAGGGATAGTGCTGGTTTCCTTTGATCTCAGTGATTCTACGCATGGCGCAAGCCAGCTCCGGTGCACGACCACTAGTGAGTAGAGTGAAACATAATGAGGATTCTGCTGTCTGTGTTGTTCCTTTGGGTTTAACACCTGCCTTGTATTTTCTTCCTACAGTTGCTGCAGCAGGGAATTTTTGCTCTAAAATCCTCAATGAGCAGATCTGGAAAGGTAAAAACAAAACAAAACCCTCAAATCTGTCTCCATAGACCCTTGGCAAATCCTGGGGAAGCTGTTCTAATGGCTGATCCTCCTCTCTGTTAAAATATGTTCCTTCTTTGTACTCTGAGTTCTGCTGACTGCAACTCCCAGCCATTGGATCTTGTCTGGCTAAATCAAGAGCCCTCAGTGGGAATTAACCCCTTCCTTGCTGGTGAAATCATGGCTTTCCACACTCAATGGGAGCATTACAGAAGGGACAATGGGACTGCCAGACTGGATCAGACCAAGGTTCTTTTGGTTTTATGTCTCTGCGGCCCCCCACCACATGCTTCAGGGTATGGTGAGGAACCACAAAATGGGCTGTTCTGGAGTCACCTGTACATAGGGGAAAGTTTAATCACCTAGAACAGTGGTCTCCAAAGTTGGGTGCGCAAGAGGATCCTTTGGGGTGCATGGCAGGAGGAGTGTCGCCGGAGCAGCGCCGCTTCGGCAGTTCAGGCGGGAGTCCAAGCGGCTTTTTTCTTTTTCCTTTTTTTGGCTTGGGGCAGCAAAAATGGTAGAGCCAACCCTGCGGCGTGGCAGGGGTTGCGTGCTCAAAATTTTTTTATTGATAGGGGTGCGCGATCAAAAAAGTTTGGAGACCACTGACCTAGAACACTGGTTCTCAACTGCTCAGGGCCCATTTGTAAAACTTTGAGGCCTGTCATGCCCCCCCCATGCCCCCCCCAAGATGCCCTCACTGGCAACTGGGCAGGAGGGGCAGTGAGCTGAGACACCCCCCCCCCAAAAAACAAATACTGCCTCGCCACAGCCCATGAGGGAAAGAGGGTATGGGGAATTTGGGGGCCTGGAGGTGAAATGGGGAAGCCTAAGGGTGTAGTGAGGAAGAAGTTGGGGTTTTTGGGGAGCCTGGGCATAGAATACAAGGGTAAAGGGATAGGGAATTTGGTGACAGAAGAGGCTGGGGGTGCATTGGGGGAAGATCTGGGGGCCTGGAGTCCAGAATGAGTGATATGACAGATGAGGATTTGCCCTGCTGTGCGAAAGAGGTACATCAGAGGCTCTGAGTTGAGGGGCAGAACAGGGAGTAAGAAAGATGGGGTGTAGCCCGAATGCAGGGTGGGAGTTCATAGTGGGGCTGGTGCTTACCAGAGAACAGGACATCAGCCACTCCCTCCCAGCTTCTGACGCACAGGGCTGGCTGGACTTGGCTTCCTCCTCTGGGCTTTGTAACCTCCAGGGTCACAGCGCTGCTCAGGTTTGGCCTGCCCCCCCATCTGGCTGGCTCAAATTTGTGTGAATGGCATTGCAATCTAGCACCTGGGATCGCAGCACAACTCACTTAAATTTGGCCCGGCCAGTTGGCCCCCCCATCATCATGACGGAGGAGTGGCTGGGCCAACCTGAGCGGCGTGATGATCCTGTGCATCAATTCGCAATGCCCAGCTTGAGGAGCTGAGCCCAGCTAGCCCCGCAACTCTTCGATGTATTCTGGTGACCCAATTTTGTGTCGTGACCCATGGATTGAGAAACCCTGCTTTAGAGTTTGGCTTGTGCCCGGAAGCTAAAGCGTCTCTATTCCCAATTTATTTGCAGTGAGATCTTGATGTTCATAGGGCACAAGATTGGGCATCAGGACACCTGGGTTCTATTACCAACCTGCGGTGTGACCCTGGGCAAGTCTGTTCCCTCTCTGTGTCCCCACCCACCATGTGTCAAGTTAGCTTGCAAGCTTTTCCAGGCAAGGACTATCTGCCCCTGTGTGTCTGTGGCACTCCCAGTACAATCGGGCTCCACTGGGCTAGGTGCTGCACAGACACCTAGTGAGAGACAGGCCCTGTCCCAAAGAGCTCATAGGCTGAACAGACACAGGGTGTGAGGGGAAACAGAAGCACTGAGGGGGCAAGGACTTGCCCAAGGTCACACAGGAAGACAGTGACAGCTGGGAATAGAACCCAGGCGTCTTGGCTCGTGCCCTGCTCACTAAAGCACCACTCTGCCTCTATGGGAGCCAGTGCTTTTAATTGGTTTCGGTAGCATGAAGCTTCAGATTGAACTAGTTCGTTCTGGCACATGTGACCCAGAATCTCTCCCTTGTGCAGAAATGGACGGGATGCTGGCTGAGTTCTCTGTGCCCTGGACCAGGCCTTGGCCGGCAGGTGGATGTAGCCACGAACCCCTGGATTCTACCGCATTCCAGCTGGCCTTCGAGGTTTGACTTTCCTGCTCACTTGGTCATACTTCTCAAAGTCACTTCCAAGTATCACGTGGCATCCAACTTGAGGCCTGACCTTGCCAGGTGCTGAGCGCCTCCTGGGAGATGCCGAATACCCTTGGCTTGACTCTAGTGGAAGCTGATAGCATGCCACACCCTGCAGGATTGGACCCCCAGAGATTAAAGACAAGCCAAGTATTTGTATTAAGGTAACACCTACAGACCCCAACCAAGATCGAGGTCCCCATCAGGCTGGGCACCACACACACAGACCCCAACAATCTCAGTTGAGATTATCTTCAGGGCCCGGAGTAATGGGCCGCCGATCTCAGTTGGGCCCTCAAAGTGTTACCATAGTACAAATAACATCTTTCCTGAAGCAAATAATCACTTTCTAGCAGAGGTAATCTCAGGCTGATGACTGTGTGTGACAATGGAGCTAGGATGGGGACTGGGACCCCCACAATACACCCCACAACCAAACTCTCCAAAGTCGCAAGGCGCCGGAGTGCAGCTGTTCTGGAATCTAGGCCATTTATTTAGGTCCCTAAATATAAATAGAGCGGACTGATTTCTTGTGGCATTTGGCGCTTGCAGCCCCTGCTGTCATTGGTGGGAGTTGTGGGTGCACACAAATCAGGCCATGAGTACCCGACTTCAGGCACCCATCTGAGAGCACTGACCCATATGTATGTGACTCTTTCTAGCACAGCCTCGGCTGCTCTTGAAGACACCGAATTCAAGACTAAGGGCCAGATTCTAGTTCCTGATCCAGCCTCTTTATACCATTTAGGTGGACGGATTCTGGCCATAACTCTGTCAGCATAAACCAAGCCATCAACATGCCAGCCAACCCTGGCATCGGGGGCAGGCTAGAGACACCATGGATCTGATTGGCAGTATGCTGACACGCCACTGGCATATGTTAGATCTATCTGTCTCTTGGTGGCTCTAACTGATGCTGGGGCTGGGCTGGCTCTGGATCATGGAGCTGATTATGGTTCCCTGACTCAGTGCTGGCCTGGTTCCACAGAGTTCAGACACAGGGAGAATTGAGCCCTATTATTAGTTAGGAAGTTTATTTTGCCCGCCAATGATGACGTCTCTCTTATTTCGGTTCTCCCATGAGGTGATCCCGTTTCTGTCCCTAGCGGTTTTGCAGCGACCTTGCAAGCAGCAGTCAAAGCCATGGCTGTATTTTAGGGCATGGAAAATCAGCTTCTTTATTTTATTCTCAGCTCCACGAAAGGCCTGGGGTTCTGATGATGGACTGTCTGGCAGTAAAACAGTTCATACACAAGATCAGCTTGGTGCACCCAAAGGTAACGCCACCTGGTTTGCAATGACACTAAGGCCCCTTTGCGCTGCCCTGGGAGGAAATATTCCCCTGAAAGTCTCCTCTGAGCAAAGGGCTCCCCTGACTGGCATGAGGGCTCACCTTCAGCCCAACCTCCCGGAGTAGTGGGGATGTGGCTGGACCACATTGTACAATGGGTATTCCAGGAAGCAGAGCAGCCCTGGGGTTATTCTTAACTTCCGGGGGCCGGGTTGCACAGCCCCAGAGTACAGGTAGCACAGCTGGGATTTAAAGCTCCCTTTTCCCCGCCCAACAATCAGGGCCTGTTTTAATTACTTCTTGCAGCATACATGTAATCCCTGGGCCAATTTACATTCCCTGGCACAGCTCCATCAGCTCCCACACAGTTACTCCCACAGAACTTGCCCCAGTGCCTATCTATTGGGCAACACCCCTTTGGCTTTGTCATTTCAGCTGGTTTAATTGTTGTTCATTACTCTGTCGGGATGAATCCTCCTACAAGCTCTTGTATTATAGCCCATCATTATCCCCTTCCATGGTGTTACCTTTTCCCAGACAACAGTACCCCAGCTTATCCACTGGGTCTCTGCGCTAGACTCCTCTCTTTTGCACAGGTGTCTACGCCAGTTTTTGTGACTGGCACCGCCCTGACTTGGGCTCTCCTTCCCTCAAACACAGATCTCTTGCCCTTCCCTAGATGGGCTGGCAGCAGCAGGAATTGAATCCTGTACTTTGTGATTTGCAAGCAGGAACTGAACCACTGCTTCTTGAGCTGAAGGATCCAGTTCCTAGTGCCAAAAGGCTGTAGCAGACTCATAAACCTCTCTACGAGGCCTGGCTGCGAGAAGGCAACGGGAAGTGGGGGATACGCGATAGGCTGCCTGGCCCTGCTTGGAGCTGGTCTAAGACATGCAGGGTTCCACATGCCCACACAGGGCAGCAAGTGTGCCTAAGGAATGCTTTTGCTCCCCTGTGTAGGCAGCTCATATTGCTGAAGCCCACACAGCTAGGGAGCGCCCAACCTTGTCTATGCTTAGCATGTCAGTCAGGTGAGTGGGCAGAGCAATAGGCAGCACAACAGGGGTCCTAATCTCAGTCAGAGTCTGTGTGGTGCCCAGCACGATGGTGGCCCTGATCTCAGTTGCAGTCTGTGCAGAGGCCAACCCGGAGTGGGTCCCAGTCTCGGCTGGGATCTGTGTAGTGCCCAGCATGAGGTCCTGACTCTCCTGATACCTTGTTGATTTGCAGATCAGATTCCATTACTGTGTGAATGTGAATGGCGCTGTGTCTGCGGAGACGTACTGGTGAGTAAGCGAGTGATTGGAATGCCCGTGTGACAGGTCGCGTATCTACGAGATGGGGCTACCTGGGCACTTCACACAGGCCAGCACTCGTAGGAACATCGGCGTTGCCAGACTGGATCAGACCTTAGGTCCATCTGGCCTACTATCCTAGCTCTAACAGTGCCCAACACCCAATGCTTCCGAGGAAAATCTATCTATAGCGACTGCGTGTGGGCAGGACAAGCAAGGCAATGTTTGGAGGAAGATGCAAGAACACCACAGTAAGCACATGTGAGAAAATCTGCCCCCAAACAGCTGGGCCATGTCTACACTACAGGGACTATAATGGTATAACTACATCACTATAGCTATGCTGGCATAGCCCCGTAGTGTAGACAAAGCCTACACCCATGGAAGGGTTTTCCATTGCTATAGGAACATCACCTCCCAGAGCAATGGTAGCTAGGTGATGTAGCTATGTTGACCTACATTTTAAGTATAAGCTAGGCCTAGTCTCACCCTGATCTCTAATAGTTAGAGATTGGCTTAAGCCCTGAGCGGGGAGGTTTAAGTATCCCTGCCAAAATTATTGTCCTTCTTCAAGTCTTTGTCCATGTGTATCCTGCTCATGGTGCATATGTGTCTCACCTGCATGAATGCACCATGAGTGGGGTCCACATGGACTAAGGATCTGGGAAAACGACAGTTTTGTAATGCAAGCAAACATTCTTTCTCACTTACAATGCGTACTTGGTATATTCTTGATATCATTATAAGCATCTAATCCCTGTTTGATTTGTGCTCAGTTCTTAGCCGCAACACCATCCCGTGGCAGTAAATCCCATAGGCTGATCACACGTTGTGTGAAAAAGGATTTCCTTTTATTGGTTTTGAATCTCCCACCTTTCACTCTCACCAAATGTCCCCTTGTCCCTGCATCAGGAGACAGAGAGAACAGAAGCTCCTATTCTCCCTTTTCTAGACCAGCCATTATAATAGAATTGTCTCATCTTTGTCTCCTTTCTAAGATAAGGATCGGAGGAGCTGAGTGAGTTGCCTTATTTTAAAATGGTTTGGTGATACTTAAAAGTGATGCTTACTGGGTTGAAATCCTGTCTTGTTAATTTCTGCTCTCTAGTGGAGAGAAGAGAGAGAGTACATGTGTACTGAATGGAATAAAGCTCCTTACTGACCAGAGACACTATATAAGGTAAGAGATGACTTGATCACAGCCATAAGTACCACCCTGGGGAGATGATTTCTGATAGCAGACCTCACAGACAAAGGCAGAACAAGTTCCTATGGTTGGAAGCTGAAGCTGGATAAATTCAGATTAGAAATGAATGCACATTTTTAACAGTGAGGGGAATTAACCATTGGGACTGACCTAGGGACTGAGTGGATTCTTCATCAAGACTGGACATCTTTCTAAAAGCTCTGCTGTAGCTCAGCCACCAGACCTGGGCTGGATGCATAAATCACTGGGTGGGTTTCTGTTACCCAGGACATGCAGGAGGCACTATCAGAACAGTCCCTTCTGGCCTTCAAACCTCTGAGTCTTTCAAATTGTGCAAGTGCTGTGTTACGTCGATTGACATACTAGTTATTGACTGGACTCTGCCTCAATCTTGATTCGGGGCTCTCAGTACTGCCATGATATCAATAATGGGTAAATGATAATATCTCTAGTGTCGTCATCCTACTAGTTCTACCTTTGTCCAGAGAGTCTTCCTGGAAAAACAGGTTAGACAGTTATTATTACAGTAGCACTTAGAGGTCCCAGCCGAGTTGGAGACGCCCATCATGCTGGGTGCTGCACAGATCCTTACTGAGATTGGGGCCCCTGTCATGCCTGGCACTGCACATGCACATAGAGCTCACAGTATGTGAGAAGAAGCAGAGGGCAGAGATGGGAAGGGACTTGCCCATGGTCATACAGCAGGCAGTGCCTGAGCTAGAAATAGACCCCAGGTGTGCTGAGTCTCAGTTCAGTGTCCTCACCACTAGACCACACTGCCTCAGATGAGACCTGAATTTCTAATGTGAAGATACAGACAAGCAAGAAGCATTATTCCTTCTGGATTTAGACTGTGAACTCTTTGGGGCATGGACCATCTCTCTTGTGTGTTTATACAGCACCTAGCACAACGCTGTCCTGGTCCATGATGGGGGTTCCTAGGTGCTATAGTAATACAAATTAATAATAAATAATAATAATAATAAAGTATACCTTAGAGAGAAGCAAAGCCTCCAGAAAGGGAACAAAGCTGTGCTCTTTTCCACTGGCCTCTGTCTGGGTGCACAGTGGAGGGGAGCTGCTGTTACCATACAGATGGCCTTGCTGTGTGGTGAATTCTCCATCACTTGGAGTCTTTAAATCCATAGTGGGCATCTCTGTATATGATACTCTGTAGCTCTGCTGCAAGTGATGGCCCATGGGATGCAGGGGATCAGCCTTGATTATTGAATGGGCCCCCTCTTGCCTTTAAAATCAATGAGTTTCCACCATGGGCAGAATTTGGCAAAGAGAGGGTTAAATTAACAAGTAAACCAGCAACACCACAGGGCATGAGCCTGAGCCCTGGCTGGAAGTTAGAGAGCTGGGTGCTTTAATCCCCTAAGCACAAAACCTCATAGATGCCCAGGTTACCTCACTGAAAAAGTACTGGGTTCGAAAGCACTGGGAACAGAGGAATGTTAGTCGTTTTTTGAGTGATTGCTCATGTGCATTATGCTCAAGGTACACGTGCGTCCTGAGCAAAGTGGCTGGAAATTTTTTCCCTCGGTGGTACCCGTTAGCACCCTCTGCAGCCACATACTTATAGCACTAGTATAAAGCACCCAGATGATCCCATGTCCCCTCAGTTCCTTCTTACTGCCCGTGACGGTTTCTGGAACTGCTATCCTTGCTTTGGCAAGCTCTCTCAGTGGTCTTCTTTTCTTGTATCTGTACATAGTTGTAGTCAGTTTTAGTGAAGTTCTGTAACTTTGTGTCTTAGCAGAGTTTTTGTCTGTTCCCCGGTGTCGTGGCATGCCTTTAAGCCCTGCGTCTCCTGTAAAAAGGCTATGCCCCTTAGTGACATGCACTCAAGCTGCCTGAAGTGCCTGGGAGAAGCTCACTTTGGGGACTGTTGCCAGATCTGCAGAGACTTTAAGCCTTGCACAAAGAAGGACCAGGAGGCCAAACTGAAGTTTTTGTTCATGGAGGCAGCGCTGAGACCTCCATCTGAGCCAGACTAGTCAGACTCAGCACTGAGTGCCTCGGTGTAGGTAAGGAGTGCTCCTCCTACCGTACTAGAGTCCGAGCTCCGATCACCATCCCCAGTGCCTAGGAAAAGGCACAAGAAACAGTCAGCCGAGAAGGAACAATCCCCGTCGCCAAAGATGGCCAGACATGGGGATCAGAGTAGAGTGGAACCTAACCAGGGCACTCTTCTATCTTGGTACCGCAGAAGTCGGCACCGTTAATTCCAGCACTACGCAGGCACCATTGAGTCCGGTACCGGATGAGCCATCTACATCTGCAGCACAGTGCGGTACCAACGCTATCTCGGTACCAACCACGCTGGAGGCATTGGCCGCTGCCAGAGACCTTCTCTCGCTGTCAGTACCAGTATCACCAACAGTACAAGAGTTGGTGTTATCAGTGCCAGCAGTCAGAAAGGAAGCCATTGGTTCCGGTCATTGTTTGGGTCCATGCCTTTGGGTGCCATCAAAAGGGAAGCTGGCTATGCTTGCTTCAGTGTGGACATCTCCACCTCAACAGCAGTCTCTGCCACTGGTGGGAACTGCACCACCATGGTCACTGGACAAAGATTCATCGTCATTTGTGTCAGAGGTGGAGTCTCACTCCTCCTGTCCGAGGAGTTGTTCCGCTACTCCCCCAGGCATTTCTACCCTTCCATGGACATGAGCAGAGGAGTAACATCTAGTGCATAACCAAGAGGTCGCTGGGGAACTACACCAGTCCTATGGCCCTTTTGGAACATGTGGGGGTTTCCCCCAGTTTCCAGGGCTCCTATTCAGTGGCCTTGGAAAGGGGGGTGGCATCATCCCATCAGCCAGCACCCAGCCTGGACTCTGGAACTGAGCCCAGTCTTGTACTACAAGACCCGGCACAGCAAGATTCTACAGAGGCAGAAAGGGAGGAATAGCTTCCACAGCCAATGCTGGCCTCCACCTCCTCCCCTGATGAGGCAGTCTCAGGAGGGGGCATCACCTCTCCCTCCCCCTGATGACTATAAAGCTCATCAAAAGTTGCTAAAGAGGGTGGCCTTAAATCTGGGCATACATGTGGAGGTAGTGAAAGTGTCCTCACATAGCCTACTTGATATTTTAGCTGCTGTGGGCCCTTCAAAAGCAGGGCCGGCTCCAGGGTTTTGGCCACCCCAAGCAGCCAAAAAAAAAAAAAAAAAAAGCCGCGATCGCGATCTGCGGCAGCAATTCGGTGAGAGGTCCTTCGCTCCCAGCGGGAGTGAGGGACCGTCTGCTGAATTGCTGCCGAATAGCTGGACATGCCACCCCTCTCCAGAGTGGCTGCCCTAAGCACCTGCTTGCCAGGCTGGTGCCTGGAGCTGGCCCTGTTCAAAAGTAGCCTTGCCTCTCAACGAGGCCATTATGGACCCTGTGAAGACCTTATGGCAGCCCCTCACATCCCTTCCCTCCACATCTAAAAGGGCCGAACCCTGTTCCTGCCCAGGGTTATGAGTTCCTGTATGCCCATTGCCCCCCATCCCCGAATCCCCATGGTATCTGCTGACAATGAGAGAGAAAGACAGAGTCAGCAGGGTACAACCCCAAAATCAATGGATTTGGTAGGAAAATTTATTCTGCTGCGGGGTTACAACACAAACTTGCAAACCAGGAGGTGCTGCTGGGCAGGTTTGATTTTAACATGTGGGACTCCATGCAGAAGTTCAAAGACTTGCTCCCTCAAGAGGTTAGGTAAGAGTTCTCTTCGCTGGTGGATGAAGGAAAATCAGTGGCGAGGATCTTGTTGCAAGCTGCTTTGGATGTGGCTGACTCAGCAGCCAGGTTCATGACTTTGGCAGTGGCCATGTGCAGAAGTTCGTGGCTGCAGTCCTCAGGACTCCTGCAGGAAGTCCAGCAAACCCTTCAGAACCTACATTTTAAAGGAGCTTTGCTCTTTTCAGAACAGACTGATGCGAAGTTTCATGTGTTATAAGACTCCAGGGTATCCCTTAAGTTGGTTGGATTGTACACACCAGTGCCTTCAAGGAAGCACTACAGGCTTCAACAGCCATCCAGTACTCTGCCCTGGCTGCCCGTCAGGATTTTCAGAGGAAAAGAAGCAGGGGTTAGATATAGCCACTATCCCCTTCTACCTTGATGTCAATGCCTGCCTCTCCCAGACATCCAGGGGTTCTAAGCAGGTGTTTTGACAGAATGCTCGAGGACACCTTACCAGTTCCCGTGATGCCAGACCCTGTTTCTCCTTTGTTTACAAACTGTCTTTCCCACTTCTTCAGCGCATGGTCCTGTATCACCATGGACCTTTGGGTGTTGAGCACAGTGACTGTGGGATAAACCCTCCAGTTTATTTCTACTCTTCCTTCCCACCCTCCCTCTCCGTCTCTCTTCAGGGACCCCTCTCAGTAAGAACTTCTGGCCCAGGAGGTTCAATCTCTCCTTCAGGTGGAAGTTGTGGAAAAGGTTCCACAGAATTTAAGAGGAAAGGAGTTCTACTCCCATTATTTCCTAATCCTAAAAGCCAAGGGAGGTCTCAGACAAATTTTAGACCTGCATCAACAACAGCTCAACAACTATCTCAAGAGAATAAAGTTCCACATGGTCACCCTGGCATCCATTATCCCTTCCCTGGATCCTGGGGATTGGTACGCTGCCCTTGATTTAAGAGATGCCTACAGTAGAACCTCAGAGTTACGAACACCCTGGGAATGGAGGTTGTTCATAAGTCTGAAATATTTGTAACTGTGTACAAAATGTTATGGTTCTTTCAAAAGTTTACAACTGAACATTGACTTAATACAGCTTTGAAACTTTACTATGCAGAAGAAAAATGCTGCTTTCCCTTTTTTTTTTTTTTTTTTAGTAGTTTACATTTAACACAGTACCATACTGTATTTGCTTTTTTTGTCTCTGCTGCTCCCTGACTGTGTACTTCTGGTTCCAAATGAGGTGTGTGGTTGACTGGTCAGTTCATAACTTCGGTGTTTGTAACTCTGAGGTTCTGCTATATTTTCATAATTCAATATACCAAGGACACAAAACGTTCCTCAGATGCGTAGTGAAACACTCGCACTATCTATTCACGGTCATCCCATTCAGCCTGTCTGCAGCTCTGCAGGTGTTCACAAAATGTCTGGCAGTAGTAGCAACCTTCCTGATGAAGTTAGGGGTGCAAGTCTACCCTTATCTAGATGAATGGCTGGTCAAGAGTTGGTCCAGGGTCGGTCAAGGGCTCAGGTAGTGTCCAACATTTGACTTGTCCAGTTGACTTCAAGGCCCTAGGCCTTCTGAGAAATATCGAGAAAACTACCCTCACTCTGGCACAGAGGATAGAGTTCATTGGGGTGCTGTTCAACTCTACTCAGGCCAGAGCTTACCTTCTAGAGGGATGTTTCAAGTCAATCAGATCCCTGATAATGCACCTCAAGGGTCAAGGAGCGTAGGGCCCCAGCATAGCTAGGGATGGCCCTGGGTAAAACTTTTTAAAATCGGGAATAAAACTTTCCCTTTGTCTGTTGTTCTCTGGAGAAGGAAACATGGAGCAGCAATGCTATAAGCATGAATGCTGTGTAAGGCTTGAACCAGGTATAAAAATTCATGCTAACCCCAGATGCTTTTGTTTGCTTGTAACCTTTAAGCTAACCCCCAAGAAAGCTATTTTGGGTGCTTAATTTTTGGAATTGCTCTTTTAAAATCTAGCAAAAGGCTAAGTTCCAGATGTATTTTCTTCCTTTTTGTTTTTAATATAATTTACCTTTTTTAAGAATAGAATTGGATTTTTGGTGTCCTAAGAGGTTTGTGCATGTTGTTTGATTAGCTGGTAGCAACAACTAATTTCCTTTGTTTTCTTTCTCAGCTCTTCCCGGGGTGGGATGGGGGTGGTGAAAGGGCTTGAGGGAACCCCACAGGGAGAAATTCCCAAGTGCGCCTTCCTGGGTCCAAGGGGTTTTTTTGCATTTGGGTGGTGGTAGCATTTACCAAGCCAAGGTCAGAGAAAAGCTGTAGCCTTGGGAGTTTAATACACGTCTGGAGTGGCAAGTATTAATTTTTAAAATGCTTGCAGGCTCCCACCTTCTGTACTCGAAGTGACAGAGTGGGGATTCAGTTTTCACATGGTGGCAGAGTGGTGGGATCATTTTGAACCAGAAGCACAGACCTCAGGATTTGAAAAGGACACATTTTTCCTTTTGGCTGCTTGAAAGCCAGGGAGTTTTTTTTCTTTGTTTTCTTTGCTGCCTGAGGGGGAACAGGCATGCCAAAGGATTAGCCTTCAAAGCCAGGGAGTCCAACAAGCAGTTTATATATTTTTTTAAATATTTTCTAGCTTCATGGCAACAAAATAGTTAGACTAGAGTAGGGCAGCCTGTGCATGAGGTTGAGGTCAGGCACGGAAACTCTAGAGCGACTAGTCTTCCCAAAGTGGCATGCCATGGAGAAGACAGAGCTAGATCAAGCCCAGACATCCAGCTCCATGACAGAAATGAAGGGAGGGGATGGGGGACCGGGAACTTCCCAGGAGAGAAGGGCCAGCCCTCCCCCGACCAAGATCCAGGTGCCAACCTGGAAGAATGGCTTTAACCAAGACCGAGTTCTGACTGTGGAAGACAGGGATTTCTTCCTACAGATGATGCGCTTGGAAGTGGAGGACAAAAGAGAGGCGAAGCGCTTGGAGTTGGAAGCGGAGGAGAGGAGACAGGCGAAGTGCTTGGAGGCAGAAGCGGAAAGAGAGGCGAAGTGCTTGGAGGCGGAAATGCAGGCGAAGCGCTTGGGGGCGGAGTTAGAGCTGAGGCACTTACAGCTGGAAAGGGCTAAGCTAGGTCCACCAGGTAACCCTAACAGTCCTCCAGGTACCGCTTCCCTTTCCAAGAAATTCCCCACATACAAGTAGGCGATGATACAGAGGCCTTCTTAGAAAATTTCGAAAGGGCTTGCCTTGGGTACAACACCCCTATAGATCAGTATGGAGCTGAGGCCGCAACTCAGTAGACCCTTAGCAGAGGTGGCAGCTGAAATGCCTAAAGAAGAACATGAATGAATACAACCTTTTTAAACAAAAGGCCAGAATTAGAATGGGGCTAACACCCAAGCATGCCCTTCGGCAGTTCAGAGCCCTAAGGTGGAAGCCAGACGTGGCATTTTCCTGACGCCTACCACACTGTAAAAAATTGGGATGCCTGGATATCAGGAGCAAGTGTTAAATCTCTGGAAGATCTGTCTTTCCTAATGCAAATGGAGCAGTTCTTAGAGGGTGTTCCTGAGGAAATAGAAAGGTACATCCTAGATGGAAAATCCAAAACTGTAATAGAGGTGTGGGAGATCGGAAGCAAATGGATGGAGGTGGCGGAGAAGAAGAAAGCTAGTAGCAGTTGGTGCAGATACCAGAAGGGGCAACCCGAGATGACACCCCACCATCGGGGTCAGCCCAAAACCCCACCTTGCAAGGAGGAGCCCTCCACACAGCCAGGGAGACCCCAGATGCCCTCTCATCCCACCACCCCACTCTCCAACCACCCACAGTCAGCTGGGCGATGCTTTAAATGTAACAAGCTGGGGCATGTGAAGGCCAACTGCCCCAAGAGCATCAGCCAACTACGGCTCATCACCCCAGAGTCCCACCAAGAGCCTTCAGGCCCAAATGTCTCGCAAATACCCCCAGAACCGAGGGAAACTGTGAGTGTGGGTGGGAGGAAGATTACTGCGTGGAGAGACACTGGAGCACAGGTGTCAGGTATCCACCAATCCCTGGTAGACTCCAAATTCATCGACCCAGAGGCCCAAGTGACGGCACCACCCTTTAAGGCCAACTCTTTTAACTTGCCTACAGCCAGGTTGCCTGTCCAGTACAAGGGCTGGTCAGGAATATGGACTTTTGCAGTCTATGATGATTATCCCCTTCCCATGCGGCTGGGAGAAGACTTAGCCAACCATGTGAGGCTAACAAAAAGGGTGGGGATGGTCACCCGCAGCCAGGCTAAACAGGCCTCTACACCTAACTCCATTCCTGAACCTCCTACAGGAACCCAGCCAGAGGTGGTGGAACGAGACTCCAGACAAGAGTCTATGGCAGCAGTTGTAAATCCAGTTCCTGGAACCCAGCCAGAACCAGCCCAAGGATCGGAACCTGTGGAGCAGTCAGTACTAGAGCCCGTGCTTGCAACCCCACCAGAGTCAGGGGAGCCAGCACCAAAGGACGCCACAGAGCCTGCACCTGTAGCAGCGGCTAGACCGGCGCAAGAGGCTCAACTGGAGCCTGAAATACATCCTAGTGCACCAGCGGAGAGCGGTTCACAGTCAAGGGAAACAACTCCATCACCTGCAACACTTCCAGTGGGACCAAGCCCAAGTCCACAACCCAGCAAAGAAGTAATGTCTCCAGCATCAAGGGAACAGTTCCAGGCAGAGCAGGAAGTGGATGAGAGACTCAAGGGAGCTTGGACGATGGCACGGAGTGACCCACCGCCTCTCAGCTCTTCTAACAGGTCCAGGTTTGTTATAGAAGGAGAACTTTATACAAGGAGACTCTTTCTGGTGGGCACAAGGAGAAATGACATCCTCAGAGACAGTTGGTAGTTCCAGCTAAGTATAGGGAAAAGCTCTTGAGCTTAACCCATGATCATCCTAGTGGCCATGCTGGGGTGAAAAGGACCAAGGACCGTTTGGGGAAGTCATTCCACTGGGAGGGGATGGGCAAGGACGTTTCTACCTATGTCCGGTCTTGTGAGGTGTGCCAGAGGGTGGGAAAGCCCCAAGACCAGGTCAAGGCCCCTCTCCAGCCACTCCCCATCATTGAGGTTCCATTTCAGTGTGTAGCTGTGGATATTCTGCATCCTTTCCCTAAGAAGACACCCAGAAGAAAGCTGTACATACTGACTTTCATGGATTTTGCCACCCGATGACTGGAAGCAGTAGCTGTAAGCAACACCAGTGCTAAAAGCATGATCCAGGCATTGACAGACGTTTTTGCCAGGGTAGGTTGGCCCTCAGACATCCTTACAGATTCAGGAACTAACTTCTTGGCAGGGACCGTGAAACATCTTTGGGAAGTTCATGGGGTAAACCACTTGGTTGCCACCCCTTACCACCATCAAACAAATGGCCTAATGGAAAAGTTTAATGGGACTTTGGGGGCCATGATACGTAAATTTGTGAATGAGCACTCCAGTGATTGGGACTTAGTGTTGCAGCAGTTGCTCTTTGCCTACAGGGCTATACCACATCCCAGTTTGGGGTTTTCACCCTTTGAACTCGTTTATGGCCATGAAGTTAAGGGGCCATTACAGTTGGTGAAGCAGCAATAGGAGGGGGTTACATCTTCTCCAGGAACTAACATTTTGGACTTTGTAACCAACCTGCAAAACATCCTCCAAGACTCTTTAGCCCTTGCTCGAGAAAACCTACAGGATGCTCAACAAGAGCAAAAGGCCTGGTATGATAAATATGCCAGAAAGTATTCTTTCAGAATAGGTGACCAAGTCATGGTCCTAAAAGTGCTCCAGGCCAAAAAGATGGAAGCGTCGTGGGAGGGGCCATTTATGGTCAGAGAGTGCCTGGGAGCTGTTAATTATCTCAGAGCATTCCCAGACTCTACCCTAAAACCTAAAATATACCATGTTAATTCTCTAAAGCCCTTTTGTTCCCGAGAATTCAAGAGTCTCCAGTTTACAGCCCAGGAAAGAGATGACGCTGAGTGTCCAGAAGGAGTCTACTATGACGGAAAAAGCAACAGTGGCGTGGAAGAGGTAAGCCTTTCCATGACCCTTGGATGTAAGCAGCGACAGCAAATCCAGGAGCTGTGCACCAGCTTCATGCCAATATTTTCAGCCACCCCAGGATGGACAGAACGGGTGTACCACTCCATTGACACAGGTGATGCTCGCCCAATTAGAGCCCAACCCTACCAGATGGCTCCTCAAGCCAAAATTGCAATAGAAAGGGAAATCAAGGACATGTTACAGATGGGTGTAATCGGCCCCTCTGAGAGTGCATGGGCCTCTCCAGTGGTTCTGGTTCCCAAACCAGACGGGGAAATCCACTTTTGTGTGGACTACCGTAAACTAAATGCTGTAACTTGCCCAGAAAACTATCCAATGCCACACACAGATGAGCTATTGGAGAAACTGGGATGTGCCCAGTTCATCTCCACCTTAGACTTAACCAAGGGGTACTGGCAAGTGCCACTAGATGACCCAGCCAAGAACAGGTCAGCCTTCATCACCCGTGTATGCTGTATGAATTTAATGTGCTCCCTTTTGGACTGCGAAATGCACCTGCCACCTTCCAGAGATTGGTAGATAACCTTCTGGTTGGATTTGGGGAATCTGCAGTCTCCTACCTTGACGATGTGGCTATATTCTCAGATTCATGGGCAGAACACCTGGAACACCTCCAAGCTGTCTTCCAGTGCATAAGGGAGGCAGGATTAACGGTTAAGGCCAAAAACTGTCAAATAGGCCTAAACAGGGTAACATACCTTGGATACCAGGTGGGTCAAGGTACTATCAATCCCCTACAGGCTAAGGTAAATGCTATCGAAAATTGGCCTGTCCCTAAGTCAAAGAAGCAGGTCCAATCCTTCTTGGGCTTGGTCAGAAATTACCGACGATTTGTACCACACTATAGCCAAATTGCCACCCCACTGACAGACCTGACCAGGAAAAAACAACCAAATACAATTCAATGGACTAAGAAGTGTTAGAAAGCATTTAACCAGCTTAAGGTGATCCTTACATCTGACCCTGTACTGAAGGTCCTGGACTTCAACCAACCGTTCGTCGTAACCACAGATGCATCCGGGCGTGGTGTGGGAGCAGTTTTAATGCAAGAAGGACCAGATCAACAATTCCATCCTGTCGTGTTTCTCAGCAAAAAAAGTTCTGAGAGGGAAAACCACTGGTCAGTCTCAGAAAAGAGAATGTTACGCCATTGTGTATGCTCTGGAGAAGCTACACCCATATATTTGGGGACGGCGGTTCCACCTGCAGACTGACCATGCTGCACTGAAGTGGCTTCACACAGTCAAAGAGACTAACAAAAAACTTCTTCGGTGGAGTTTAGCTCTTCAAGACTTTGATTTTAAAATACAACACATTTCAGGAGCCTCTAATAAAGTGGCTGATGCACTCTCCCAGGAAGGTTTCCCAGAATCAGCCGGGTAAAAATATCCCTGCATTCTAAGTCATTGTAGTCCTTGAAATGTAAAAAGTACTGTTTAGTTCTTCATGTAATTATTAGTAAAATTAAAGGTGCACGTATCTTATTAACTCTGTTTCCTAAACCTCCAGGAAGAAATCCCAGCCGGTGTGGACCCGACCTGAACCAGGCTGGCCAGCACCGTCTGTGATTTGGGGGGCATGTGATAAATGAAGTGGGGCGGGGGAGCTCCCTTTGATGGACACCCAGCCAGCCAGTTAGCTGTAAAATCCCTCTTGGTATCTGTTCTCTACTTGCTTTACCTGTAAAGAGTTAAAAAGTCCCCCAGGTAAAGGAAAAGAAAAAGTGGGCACTTGACCAAAAGAGCCAATGGGAAGGAAAAACTTTTTAAAATTGGGAAAGAAAGTTTCCCTTTGTTTGTTGTTCTCTGGAGAAGGAGACACGGAGCAGCAATGCTATAAGCAGGAATGCTGTGTAAGGCTTGAACCAGGTATAAAAATTCATCTTCCATACCTAGAAGAAATCATTGGACAGGGCATGTTTAAATAGATGCGATTAGGTTTATTTTTGTTCATTTTTTAAGGCTTGTGGACTCCTCTGTGCTAACCCGAGATGCTTTTGTTTGCTTGTAACCTTTAAGCTAAACCTTAAGAAAGCTATTTTGGGTGCTTAATTTTTGGAATTGCTCTTTTAAAATCTAGCAAAAGCCTAAGTTCCAGATGTATTTTCTTCCTTTTTGTTTTTAATAAAATTTACCTTTTTTTAAGAACAGAATTGGATTTTTGGTGTCCTAAGAGGTTTGTGCATGTTGTTTGATTAGTTGGTAACAACAGCTAATTTCCTTTGTTTTCTTTCTCAGCTCTTCCCCAGAGGGGGGGCGGGGGTGAAAGGGCTTGAGGATACCCCACAGGGAGAAATTCCCAAGTGCGCCTTCCTGTCCAAGGGGTTTTTTTGCATTTGGGTGGTGGTAGCATTTACCAAGCCAAGGTCAGAGAAAAGCTGTAGCCTTGGGAGTTTAATACAAGCCTGGAGTGGCAAATATTAATTTTTAAAATGCTTGCGGGCTCCCACCTTCTGTACTCAAAGTGACAGAGTGGGGATTCAGCCTTGACACCTCTCAACCATCAATGACAGTTTGGTCTTAGAGGCATCAGCACTAGGGTAGTGAGCTCACCTGGGGCCCCTCAGAACTCAAGGCCTTTGATCTCCAGAGGAACTTTCAGTCCACATCAATGTCAGGGAACTCAGAGTGGTTCGCCTAGCATGTCAGGCCTTCCTGCCCCACATTATGGGCAGAAACTTGTTTGTTCTCACGGACAACACTGTAACCATGTTTTATCTCAACAGGCAAGAAGGAGCTTGCTCTTCCCTTCTTTGTCAAGAAGTGACTCAGCTATGGGGAGTTTTGCATAGCCCACTCAATCAACCTCGAGGCCTATTACCTTCCAGGAACACAAAACAAGCTGGCAGATCACCTCAGCAGGTCTTTTTCCAGTCACCACGAGTGGTCCCTTCGCCCGGATGTGGCGAGAGATGTTTTCTGGCATTGTGGGACTCCCCAGATAAACCTATTTGCAACTAGGTACAACAGGAAGTATCACCAATTCTGGTCCCTCCCAGGCCACAGACCAGGTTCTATCATGGATGCCTTTCTGCTACCATGCATGGGACATCTTTACTACACTTTCCCCCCTATCCCTCTTGTGCACAGAGTACTGCTAAAGATCAAATGGGACCAGGCTCTTGTTCTGATAGCCCCAGCAAGGCCCTGCCAGCACTGGTTCTTGTAGGCCTCTCAATGTCAACTCCAATCCTGCTTCTTTTACACCCGGACCTGATCTCTCAGAACTACGGTTGGCTGCTCCACCCAAATCTGAGCTCCTTTCAACTAACAGCTTGGAAGCTCCATGTCTAAATCCCAGAGAGCAGACTTGCTCAGAGCAAGTTTGTCAGGTTCTGTAATAGAAACCCCTCCACCAGGGCTACTTACCTTTCAACGTGGAAGTGGTTTTCTCTCTGGGCGTTCCAACGCGGAGTCTCACCCACGCAGTCATCCTTACAAGAAATACTTGAATACCGATTGCACCTGAAACAAGAAAACTTAGCAATCCTCTATCAAGGTTCACCTTGCAGTAATATCACTTTCCACCCTTGAGTGGATAACCGATCCTTTTTTCCAATAACATGTATATCCGATTCTTCAAAGGCATAGAAAGATTATACTCTCAAGTAAGAGAGCCCATTCCTCCCTGAGAACTGAACTTTAGTCTATTCAAAGCTTATGGGACCACCATTTGAACCTTTGGCAACATGCTCCTTATTATACCTCGCCTGGAAAGTAGTTTTTTTAGTGGCTATCACATTGGCCAGAAGGGTCTCGGAGCTCCATGCCCTCATATCAGAGCTTCCATACACAGTCTTCTTTAAAGATAAGGTGCATTTATGTCTTCACCCCACTGTCCTCCCAAAAGTGTTTTTGCAATTCATAGCAATCTACCTATCTGTCTTTTACCCAAAGCCATATGCAAATAGGAATGAACAATGCCTTAATTCATTGGATGTTAGACGAGCCCTAGCTTTCTACATAGACAGGATTAAACCATTCTGAAAGTCCACCTAACTGTTCGTAACTGTATCTGACAGGGTGAAGGGTCTCCCAATCTCTTCACAGACAATTTTGTCATGTACATTATCACTTCATGTAGTTGTACACCTCTACCTCAATATAACGCTGTCCTCGGGAGCCAAAAAATCTTACCGTGTTATAGGTGAAACCGCATTATATCGAACTTGCTTTGATCCACCAGAGTGCGCAGCCCCCCTCCCCCCCCCCGGAGCACTGCTTTACCGCATTATATCCAAATTTGTGTTATATCGGGTCGTGTTATATCGGGGTAGAGGTGTACTTGTTACAATCAAGCAGGTGTTTTGCCACCGGCTAACCTGACTGCTCATTCCGCAAGGTCGCAAGCATCCTCAGCAGCATTTCTAGCGCAGATCCCTATTAAGGACATTAGTAAAGCAGTGACCTGGTTATTGGTGCACACCTTTTCCTTCCATTACACCGTCACTCAACAGTCCAGAGATTATCCCAAATTTGGTCGAGCTGTTCTGCAGTCAAAGTGTTGATGACCTATTCAACTGCTTGGGGGTCACCTAGAGTGGAATACATATGTGAAATCACTGGAAGAAGGAAAAACGGTTACTAACCTTCTGTAACTGTTGTTCTTTGAGATATGTTGCACATGTCCATTCCATGACCTGCCCTCCTACCACTCTACCTCAGAGTTTTCTGGAAAGAAGAACAGGAGTACTTGTGGCACCTTAGAGACTAACAAATTTATTAGAGCATAAGCTTTCGTGGAGAAGAAGTGAGCTGTAGTCCACGAAAGCTTATGCTCTAATAAATTTGTTAGTCTCTAAGGTGCCACAAGTAATCCTGTTCTTTTTGCGGATACAGACTAACACGGCTGCTACTCTGAAACCTGTCATTCTGGAAAAAAGTAACTGAAGGGGAGTGGGGTCATCTGGGTGTTTTATACTGGCACTATAGAGGGTGCTTGAGCTGCCCCAATGGGTCCCACTGAGGGAAAAAATTTCTGGCGACTGTGCTTTGGCACATGCACACCTACAGTGGAATGGACATGTGCAATACCTCTGGAAGAACAACAGTTACAAAGGTTAGTAACCGTTGTTTATTCTACACCCACTATGCTCTAGCGCCATCTAGCCAGCTTCTAAGGTAGTGCACTCCCTTCTGAGGCCCCAATTCAGCAAAGTACTTATTAAATATATGCGTAAATCCTAAATCCTATTGCGGTCTATGGGATTTAGGCACAGATTTACAGTTAAGTACTAGCTTAAGTGCTTTGCTGACAGCTGGGGCCCCATCCTATAAACACTTATGTATGTTACAGGAGTTGTGTATAAAAAGAAATATGTATATGTGTGTGCGCACAGGAAGAGACCTGGTCAGAAGCCAGAATTTCTGTTCCACGGGAAATGCTGACATTTCGGGGGGGGACTCATTCCAAATCCAAATGAGAAGCCGAAATGTTATAACTTCCCATGAAAGAAAACTTCTGATTCAGGACCATCAGCAAGTTCTGTTTGGATCATGTCAAATTGCTTCATTTTATGATGTCAGAATGTTTCATTCTGTAAGGTATGTCATTTTGACTTTATTGCTTTGATTCATTTCATGTAGACTTTTTTTATTATTTTAAAATATTAATTTAATATATTTAATATTTTAATACAATAGTGGAACAAAATTAATCCAAATGACAAAGTCAAAATTATACATTTTTACTGTATTAAAAATGAAATATTTTGTTGTTGGAACGAAACGAGAATCCCATAAAAATCATTGAAAATTTGCCACAAAACATTTTGATTTCAGCTAAACTGCATGTTTTGACAGAAAACGATTCCATCAAAATTTTTTCAACCAAGTGCTAATGTCTAGTTGGTACATACTGTACATAACGTTTGCCACCTAGTGGGCTGTATGAATAATAGGATCTGTTGCATTGTTCATTGGCTTATGGGTTCAATAAAGTTGTTGTTATGATTGTGAATGGCTTCCTGCGGGCAGCTCTTCCTGCACATGTTTAACTTTACCCATGTGAGGCCCATTGACATCTAAGGGCTCATGGGTGTAAGTGTTTTTATACTCAGAGCCCCAGACCTGTCTGTGCTCAATCCAGAGCTCTGCACAAACGGTGTGGGTATGGGAAGCAGTTGCCTCCCTGCCTGCAGAGACTGTAGTGGAGCACTGCATCCTGTGAAAGCAGCCAGGTTGGAGTCACATTATAGGGCAAGTGCCTTTTAAGAAGTGTGCACTGTTCTGCCTGCAGGGACAGGAGGAGTCTTTCTGTCGCAGTCCATCTTCCTGAGAGAGGATGTAGGTCAGATGGCAGCTATTTGTGTTACAGGATCACTCCAGAGGCCCAAATGAGATCCCCCCCCCCCCACTTGTGCCAGGTGCTACACAGACCCTGCCTGAGATTGGGGCCTCCCCTTGTGCCGGGTACTGTACACACCCCAACTTAGATTGGGAGCCAGTTCTGCTGGGCAGTGCACAGATCCCACCTGATATATAGGCCCTATTATGCCAGGTGCTATACAGAACCTGCCAATCTCAGTCAGGATCTGTGCAGCATCCAATGTGATGGGATGTCTTGGTATAGGAACCTGCACAGCACTTGGCACTACAGGTGCTAGTGTAAAATAAGTAGTAACAGCTAGATCATTGCTCCTGGTCTGGTGAGGGCTAGAGACCAGATACCAGAGTAGATGGGTCATCCATCTGATCTGTTGCAGCAATGCCTCTGTTCTTATTTCCTTTTGTTTATTTCTGTCCCACATAGGGTTGTGGACAGCTTGGTGTCCCGTGGCGCAAACTTCCTCTGTGACAAAATCCACCCTGTGCTGGGCAGGGCTGTCAGCCTCCTGATTCCCCATGAAGTGGCTGAAACTGGATTCACCGGGGAGCTGGAAGTCACGCCAGCTGCCGCGCTGTGCCCCTGCCTGAAGCTGTGTCCCAATCAGCCTGCTAAGATTGCTGCTGTCTCCATATCCTTTACCAGAAGAAATATTTCCATATGGGGCTGACCAGGGCTTCAAGGGGCCATGGGCCAGCTGCACAGAGGTGAATTGCACCTGAGAGGGATGCTCGAAACACAGGAGTCGCTTCATCAGGAGCCACCATAGCAGAGAGCAGTTTAGCCCACAATTGTGTGCTGAGCATTGGGCCTTTGTATTTGTCCAAAATGCTTATCTGGCCCCACCACTGTAGTGTCTGAGCACCTGGTACTCTTTACTGTACTTATCCTCCCAATCCCCCAGGAGGCAGGGCAGTGCTATTATTCCCCTGGTACAGCTGGAGAACTAAGGCACAGAGAGGCTAAGTGACTTGTCAAGGTCACTCAGTGCATCTGTGGCAGAGCAAAGACTTGAACCTGGGTTTCCCGAGTCTCATTTTAGCACCCTCTCCACTGCAGTGTTCTTCCTCTCAGATAGGCTCACAAGCCATCTCAACCTATTGCAATTTTCACTGGTCACAACAAACAGAGGAGTCAATTTCAGCTCTTGTGGGGCTCTCATTGAACCTCAGAGGCACTGAGGTGTGGATCCAGCACCCTTCAGGGTTAGGCCACCTTGAAAAAGCTGCCACAGAGAAAGTGTGCTGGGTGAAACTCTCATGTGCTGTGGAGCAGGCCAGATAAGGATGTAAGAATGGTTCTTTGGGCCTTAACATCCACTACAATGTAAAGAGCCAGCAGGTCTCCAAAATCACACTGCTCCTGGAAATTGCTGTACCTTGTCGCATGTAAGAACACTAGGACTGAAAGATCATGTGTTTACAAGGGCGAGCCTCCGGCATAACTGCAGGAGAGGGAAAGGTGTTGGTTGCACTCAGATTTCTTTGCCTTTAAGTCTCACAGTGGTTTCTTCCTTAGCCGGCAATACATATTTTTCTACGACCCCGCGGGTTTGCCCATATCATTCTATGCAAAGGGGAAATCATCTTTGTTCTTCAATGACCCATCGAACTTAGCAGAATGGGAGAAGTACAGCTATAGTGCGACACTGGACTCAGATTCAGGGCAGGAAGAAGGTGCTGTCATTCTCAAAGGCGATTGTGTAGAGCTCACAGCCTTCTCAGAATCTAAAGATCCCTAACCAAGATCAGGGCCCCACCGTGCTGAGTGCTCTACAGTTCCCAGCCGAAATCAGGGCCCTGTTGTCCTGGGTGCTGCACAGATCCCATCTGAGATTGAGCCTCAATTGTGCTGGGTGCTGCACAGATGCATAGTTAGAGCTTCCCATATTGGTTGGCTCAGATCTCAAGACAAATCAGAATTTGTCTGTTGCCAACAGCGCAAGCATCTGAAAATCCACTGACTTGTCACAAAGGATGCACTCAAACTTGAACTGGTGATTTGGTGGCAAAATCTGACCCACCTCACTCCAATCCTGTTGTGTTAATTTGGCATGGTGGCCAGTGGTAAAGACAGAGAAGAGAGGGAAGGTACGTCTACACCGCAAAAAAAACCTGCGGCACCAAGTCTCAGAGCCTGGGTCAACTGACTGGGGCTTGCGGGGCTCACACTACGGGGCTAAATATAGCAGTGCAGGTGTTCAGGCTTAGGCTGGAGATCAGGCTGTGAAACCTGGCGATGGGGGTGGGTGTCAGAGCCTGGGCTCCAACCCGAGCCCAATTGTCTACACCAGCGGTTCTCAAACTGTGAGTCGGGACCCCAAAGTGGGTCCCGACTCCATTTTAATGGGGTCACCAGGGCCAGCATTAAACTTGCTGGAACCCCGGCAGAAGCTGAAGCCTGAGCTCCACCCCCACCCTGGGCAGCGAGGCTCGGGCTCTGGCCTCCTCTTCCCCAACTTGGGGCAGCGGGGTTTGGGCTCCGCCCCCACCTGGGGTCATGTAGTAACTTTGTTATCAGAAGAGGGTCACGGTGCAATGAAGTTTGAGAACCCCTGGTCTGCACTAGTTTTGGCCCCTTGCCTCAAACTCGAGTCAGTTGACCTGGGCTCCGAGACTGGCTTTTTTTGTGGCAGACATACCCTCGGGGCAGGGCTGTGGAGTGAAGTGGGGGACCTAGACAGGCAGGCACAGGAATGGGAGTCAGGACTCCTGGCTTCTAGTCTGTATCCTGCTGCTGACCTTGGGCAAGTTCCTTTCCTCCTGGTGGCTTTGTTTCCCCTCCCCCTTTTGGGGGCATGGACGCTCTCTCCTTATCTTAAGTGCCTATACACAAATGCAAGAAGCCTGGGAAACAAGCAGGGAGAACTGGAAGTCCTGGCACAGTCAGGGAACTATGATGTGATTGGAATAACAGAGACTTGGTGGGATAACTCACATGACTGGAGTACTGTCATGGATGGATATAAACTGTTCAGGAAGGACAGGCAGGGCAGAAAAGGTGGGGGAGTTGCGTTGTATGTAAGAGAGGAGTATGACTGCTCAGAGCTCCGGTATGAAACTGCAGAAAAACCTGAGAGTCTCTGGATAAAGTTGAGAAGTGTGAGCAACAAGGATGATGTCGTGGTTGGAGTCTGCTATAGACCACCAGACCAGGGGGATGAGGTGGACGAGGCTTTCTTCTGGCAACTAGCAGAAGTTGCTAGATCGCAGGCCCTGGTTCTCATGGGAGACTTTAATCACCCTGATATCTGCTGGGAGAGCAATACAGCGGTGCACAGGCAATCCAGGAAATTTTTGGAAAGTGTAGGGGACAATTTCCTGGTGCAAGTGCTGGAGGAACCAACTAGGGGCAAAGCTTTTCTTGACCTGCTACTCACAAACAGGGAAGAACTAGTAGGGGAAGCAAAAGTGGATGGGAACCTGGGAGGCAGTGACCATGAGATGGTCGAGTTCAGGATCCTGACACAAGGAAGAAAGGAGAGCAGCAGAATACGCACCCTGGACTTCAGAAAAGCAGACTTTGACTCCCTCAGGGAACAGATGGGCAGGATCCCCTGGGAGAATAACATGAAGGGCAAAGGGGTCCAGGAGAGCTGGCTGTATTTTAAAGAATCCTTATTGAGGTTGCAGGAACAAACCATCCCGATGTGTAGAAAGAATAGTAAATATGGCAGGCGACCAGCTTGGCTAAACAGTGAAATCCTTGCTGATCTTAAACGCAAAAAAGAAGCTTACAAGAAGTGGAAGATTGGACAAACAACCAGGGAGGAGTATAAAAATATTGCTCAGGCGTGCAGGAAGGCCAAATCACACTTGGAGTTGCAGTTAGCAAGAGATGTTAAGAGTAACAAGAAGGGTTTCTTCAGGTATGTTAGCAACAAGAAGAAAATCAAGGAAAGTGTGGGCCCCTTACTGAAGGAGGGAGGCAACCTAGTGACCGAGGATGTGGAAAAAGCTAATGTATTCAATGATTTTTTTGCCTCTGTCTTCACGCACAAGGTCAGCTCCCAGATTGCTGCACTGGGCAGTACAGCATGGGGAGAAGGTGACCAGCCCTCTGTGGAGAAAGAAGTGGTTCGGGACTATTTAGAAAAACTGGACGTGCACAAGTCCATGGGGCCGGATGCGCTGCATCCGAGGGTGCCAAAGGAGTTGGCGGATGAGATTGCAGAGCCATTAGCCATTATTTTTGAAAACTCATGGCGATCGGGGGAGGTCCCAGATGACTGGAAAAAGGCTAATGTAGTGCCCATCTTTAAAAAAGGGAAGAAGGAGGATCCGGGGAACTACAGGCCAGTCAGCCTCACCTCAGTCCCTGGAAAAATCATGGAGCAGGTCCTCAAGGAATCAATTATGAAACATTTAGAGGAGAGGAAAGTGATCAGGAACAGTCAGCATGGATTCACAAAGGGGAAGTCGTGCCTGACTAACCTAATTGCCTTCTATGATGAGATAACTGGCTCTGTGGATGAGGGGAAAGCAGTGGATGTGTTATTCCTTGACTTTAGCAAAGCTTTTGATACGGTCTCCCACAGTATTCTTGCCGCCAAGTTAAAGAAGTATGGGCTGGATGAATGGACTGTAAGGTGGATAGAAAGCTGGCTAGATCATCGGGCTCAACGGGTAGTGATCAATGGCTCCATGTCTAGTTGGCAGCCAGTTTCAAGCAGAGTGCCCCAAGGGTCGGTCCTGGGGCCGGTTTTGTTTAATATCTTTATTAATGATCTGGAGGATGGTGTGGACTGCACTCTCAGCAAGTTTGCAGATGACACTAAACTAGGAGGCGTGGTAGATACACTAGAGGGTAGGGATCGGATACAGAGGGACCTAGACAAATTAGAGGATTGGGCCGAAAAAAACCTGATGAGGTTCAACAAGGACAAGTGCAGAGTCCTGCACTTAGGACGGAAGAATCCCATGCACTGCTACAGACTAGGGACCGAATGGCTAGGTAGCAGTTCTGCAGAAAAGGACCTAGGGGTCACAGTGGACAAGAAGCTGGATATGAGTCAACAGTGTGCTCTTGTTGCCAAGAAGGCTAACGGCATTTTGGGCTGTATAAGAAGGGGCATTGCCAGCAGATCGAGGAACGTGATCGTTCCCCTTTATTCGACATTGGTGAGGCCTCATCTGGAATACTGTGTCCAGTTTTGGTCCCCACACTACAAGAAGGATGTGGAAAAATTGGAAAGAGTCCAGCGGAGGGCAACAAAAATGATTAGAGGTCTGGAGCACATGACTTATGAGGAGAGGCTGAGGGAACTGGGATTGTTTAGTCTCCAGAAGAGAAGAATGAGGGGGGATTTGATAGCAGCCTTCAACTACCTGAAGGGGGGTTCCAAAGAGGATGGAGCTTGGCTGTTCTCAGTGGTGGCAGATGACAGAACAAGGAGCAATGGTCTCAAGTTGCAGTGGGGGAGGTCCAGGTTGGATATCAGGAAAAACTATTTCACTAGGAGGGTGGTGAAACACTGGAATGCGTTACCTAGGGAGGTGGTGGAGTTTCCTTCCTTGGAGGTTTTTAAGGCCCGGCTTGACAAAGCCCTGGCTGGGATGATTTAGCTGGGAATTGGTCCTGCTTTGAGCAGGGGGTTGGACTAGATGACCTCTTGAGGTCCCTTCCAACTCTGATATTCTATGATTCTATGATTCTCTTGTGTGTCTGTGCAGGGCCTGGCATGGCAGGGGCCGCAATCTGAGTCTCTGAAACACCGGCACGATTGGGCCTGGATCTTGAATGGTGCCTCTAGGTAGCACTATCATGCTATTAAATAGCAGTAATAACCAGTGACCATTATTAGAGCCCCTTCTTTCTCCATCATGCCATTTTGTGGCACTGAGAAGCACGCTGTGGCAGCAGGATCACAAAGTTCTTTTAGGTACCTAAATGAGGGCGAGATTTTCCTGAATGCCCCTCCTCTAAAATACAGAGCAAACCATGCCATTCTCCATCGCCCATTTGAAACATTTCCCAGCATGCACCTTGGCGCTTTCCTCCATGCTGCCCCTTCATGCATGGCGGGAGCTGCCTGTGAACATCCTCAAAGCCACCTTGCTGTCCTTCCACCCTTGTTAGCCCCCATTTGCTGTGCACTGCAAAATGTTCCCCAGGGGCTGTGCAGTTGGTGAGCTGGGAGTGCTGCTGAGTGTGCAGATTGCAAGCATTTCATTGGTTCCCTTTGCTCTTCCTGTCTCTTGGTTTAATTCTGCCGGTGGCTATGATCTAACATCAAGGCTTTATCTGCTCACCCAAGTTGTGCTGTGCCTGGGTAGTTCAAGTGTTGCATTCCCCTAGTGTAGACACAGTTATACTGGGATTAATGTGCTTTCGGCCAGTATAGCTATTCCCTAAGCTGTACCAGGATAAGGCACCTTTATCCTGGTATAACTGCATCCACACTAGGCGCTGTCCCAGTATAACTAGATCAGTTAAAAAAATCACCCCCGGCATTGCTTATAGCAGGAGAAAGGCTCGGTGTAGACCTGGCTGTTGACTGCAAGCTCTTTGAGTCAGGGAACAGTCTCTTTGTTACATTTGGACAGTGCCCAGAAGAATGGGGTGCTGGCCCATTGGCACTACCACACAGGGCCGCCCAGAGGGGGGGCAAGTGGAGCAATTTGCCCTGGGCCCCACAGGGGCCCCCACGAGAATATAGTATTCTACAGTATTGCAACTTTTTTTATGGAAGGGGCCCCCGAAATTGCTTTGCCCCAGGCCCCCAGAATCCTTTGGGTGGCCCTGCTACCACAGTGCAGCCTAAGTGGGATCTCAGCTGTGAGAAGTTGTGGGTGCTGAGCGCCGTCCTGGCAGCACTACACTCACATCATGAAGCT
Organism: Trachemys scripta elegans; assembly: GCF_013100865.1. NCBI lineage: Eukaryota > Metazoa > Chordata > Testudines > Emydidae > Trachemys > Trachemys scripta. The sequence continues at coordinate 33,209,598 of NC_048304.1, forward strand.
GTTTGCTTGATCAAAGATGGCAGCACTGGCTGTGTCTCTATATAAAAATGCTGCTTGATGTTCCATTGCCCCCCAGATCAAGTGAACCCAGATGTCAGATATAAACTTCACTGGGACGGTGGAAGCCAAGAAGATGATCCAGACACTTGGGAGCAGACTCTGTTGCTCTTCCTCTTTCTCCACTACTCAGACCAGTTTCAAGATAAGCCATTTTATGATTTCTGTATGTATAAAATCGCTTGACTGTTTTCTAGGGTAACATCCCAGCCCAAATCTTGGGCTTGTCTTCCCCTAGAGGCTGGAAACAAAAACTGCAGTGTTGTATATGATTAGTTCCTAGAGCCCCCAACCAAGATCAGGGCCCCTATTGTGCCAAGAGCTGCACAGACCCCGACTGAGATCAGTGTCCCAGCATGCCGGGTGCTGCACAGACCCCACCGAGATGGGGGTTCCTTGCGTGGCAGGCACTGCACCAGCTCCAAAGGAGGTGGGGGTCCCCAGCATGCTGGGTGCTGTACAGACCCCAGTGCAGTGCTATGGGGCACTATGCTACTGGGAACATGAGAGAGCCCTGTTGCTGTTGCAGGGTTTGTGCAGCACCTGGAAGGACAGGGCCCTGCTCTCACTCAGGATCTGTGCAGTACCTGGCACACTGGGGTCCTGGTCTTGTTTGGATCCTCGGGGCAAACCTGCAACATAAATAATAACTGATTTGCCTTTGGGATTTGACCTGTTTTTTGACTCCTTGGATCATCATCGCCTAAAAATGACTCTTCCCTAAGCAAACCAAACCCAATGTAAACGAACCCCGAACTGTTGTGACTCAGGGACCCGGCGCATGATTGCATCCCATATAGACCAGATTCTCCTGTGCAGCCAGGAGGCAGTGAAGCGTGGAGTCCAGGCTGTCATTGACGCAATGCTACAGGAGCACTGCAAGAGAGGGAAGGTAGGAGCTTGTACTGGTATGTGTATTAGGCAGCACAGAATCCATGGATCTGAGATCACAGGGTCAGCTCTTCTATCTGGGCTCCTCTCTCCATTCTCTCTGAGCCTGCTGTCGTATCGGGGGGAGTTTGGCTCTTGCCTGCTCTTTCTGTTCTCATTGTTTTATTACTGGGTCTAGTTGGCTTCACCACATATCCTGCAGCCAGACTCCTGTGAACTGTGCTCTCGGGTGATTTTGCCAGCTCAGCAACGTGGGATTTGGAAGGACGTGGATTGGAAATGTTTGGGCAAAACTTCAAGTTCCACAAGAAGTGGTGTGGGTGATTCAGCAGGAGCTGCTCCCTCTTCTGAGTCAGTGAGCTGCTGCGGGCACTGTGCTTCAGAGAGAAGGGTGGGGGAGCCCTCCCTTTGGAGTCAGTACTGAGTCCAGTGTGGCATTAGGGCATGCTATGCTCCATGGAACAGTGCCAGGCCCTCCGTAGGGGGTGCTGTCCTCTTGGGATTAGTCCCAACCCCAGTTCTCTAGGGCTGTGCTAGGCGATGCTGTACTGCTGCGGATGACACCATCTGAAAGAGACATAAACCTGCTAGATGGCAGGGTGCTTTTCCTAGGTGTCGGGATGATCCCCCTAAGTGCTGAGCTAATTCCAGTAGGACCACATCCCATTCTGCCTCCTAAGCTTCCCCAACACAGGATTTGCCTTGGTTTTCTGATCCGTCCCAGGGTGGCCAGGTGGAGGGGTGTCGACGGGAATGGAAATGTGCAGTAAAATGTTCTTGGCCCTTCCCAGAACCAGCAGAGGTTGAAGCTGTCCCTGCCCGTCATCCTAGGTGCCATTTCCAGCGTGGTGTCCAGCAGCACTAACAGCCAGTTCAGACGGGAATGTCTGCAGAGTTTGCAGGTAACTATTGTATGTGGTGGATTTTTTAGGATACTGTTATAATTCTCCATGAGAGGCAGCATGGTCCAATGACTAGCTGTGCTGATTCAGCTGGAACTCAGGGCTACTGGGGTCTATTTATGGCTCAGCCACTGACCTGCTGGGTGATCTTGGGCAAGTCCCTTCCCCTCCTGGGGCCTCAGTTGCCCCTACCACCTTTTGTCTATTTAGATTGTGAGCTCTTCAGGGGAGGCACTCTATCTCACTATGCATCTGTGCAGGGCCTTACACAATGGGGGCCCCAGTCTCACTTGGGGTCAAGGCAGCTCCTGGCAAGACAGGGCCCCCAATCTTGGTCAGGGTCTGTGCAGCATCTGGCATAATGATACCCTGATCTCGGTTGGAGTCTGTGCAGCCCCCAACAGAATTGGATGCTGATGAAAGTGGTAGCCTTCCAGGGCTACTATAGTATTAATAATGTCATGAGAGGAATCACCAGATGGTGCTGTCACACAGTCGTCCAAGTTGTTTTTGTCGCCTGTGAGCAAGTTTTTAGTATTTGAAGAAATGCTGTGATATTAGTGTTGTGATGCCACGGTTCTTGGAGAGAGTCATGGCAGGTGGCACAGAGTTTGCTGTCTGCTCTGTTCTCTGGATTTGGAGGCAACTCTTGGGGCTCCATTGCTCCTCCCTCCCCCCCCCGAATTCTGCTCCCCCTCAGCAGAGGGATGAAAATCTCATTATTAGATGAAGTGCTATTGTAGTGCTTGTAAGGGTAAGTGTAGCTTAAGGCCTCTTGCAATCCATGGAGGCATGAGAACTTTTCAAATAAGAGGTCTCAAGAATCCAAAGCACCTTTCCCCGGGTGACTGGATTCTATTAACGTGTGCAGGTTTCAGATACCCCAGAGCTAATGGCAGCCATTCAAACAGCCTTTGAAAATGTCACTCGGAAGCGACTGATGCCCAATGGCACATGCAGCATCACAAAAGTAAGTCAGTTTCACCCTGTGGCTCCCTCTTTGAGGCCTTGTATACTGATCTGTTTCTGTCTGTCACCATACATATCCACCCACCCACCAACTCCATGCTCATGACCATGGTATGTGAGCACCTTTTAGTCATCAGAGATAGTAGAGACGGAAAGCTTCTACTGAATCCCATGTGGTCGGAGTCCCTACAGACTATTCCCTGTGGATTGTTCCATCAGAAATGGAGACACTCCACATCAGATCCCATCTACCCCATCCCTCTCTGGGACCCAGGGTAGGATTACCCCCCTGTAAATTATCCCCCAGGGCCTTGTCCAGCCTGGTTTTCAATGCCCTTCAGTCTTATATTAGAAAAATATCTTCATCCTGCTATCACCTGCTGCTGGGAAAAAAACAGTTACTTTCCTGTATTGTAACTGTTGTTCTGCAAGATATGGGTGTAGACCTGTACTGCACTCAGGTGTGTGTGCACCCAGCACTCAGAAGCCAGAAAACTTTCCCTAGCAATAACCATAGGGGTGGTGCTCGTGTCCTACGTCCCCTTGGTCCTTCCCCAGGCTGTTTAAGGGCTCCAACCCCCCTCGGTTCCTGCACACCGAACATTAAATGGTAACACTGCAGTGCAGAGGAGACAGAGAGTGGGTCATGGAAGACACCTTTTCACCCACATCTCGAAGAACAATAGTTACAGTCCAGGTAGGTAACCACTCTTCTTTGAGCAGGTGCAGACGTGTATTTCACTCAGGGGACTCACAAGCCAAGTTAGGGGGCAGGGCTCAGAGTCTACTTAAAGAATGACTGCAGTACTTGCCTTCCCAAAATTTGCATCTGATCTAGATGCAGCCCTAATAGCATAATGCTTGGTAAAAGTATGTATGGTAGACTAAGGAACTGCCCTGCAAACAGGGCCGGCTCTGGCTTTCTGGCCGCCCCAAGCAAAAAAAAAAAAAACCGCGGCGGCCAGAACAGCAAAGCAAAAAAAAAAACGCTGGGGCGCGGCCGGAGCCAGGGTGCAGGGGGACTCCTTGCCCTGCAGATCTGCCCTGGCTAGCGGGGGGAGGGGAAGGGAGCGGGGGGCAGAGAGAGAAGGGGGGTGGCCAGGGCTTCATCGGGGTGCTGCCACGCAGCCATCCCGCCGTGCCCCCTGCCGGGAGGGTTCCACACCACTCTGGTCGGCTGGGAGGGAAGGACATGGGCTGCCCTGCCAGGCTTGCTGCAGGGCGCTCCCGTCCTCCATGCCGCTGCCCCCTACAGGGCGGCCGGAGCGGAACAAAAAAAAAAAGCGGCCGTGCCGCCCTAGGATTGGGCAGAATGCCGCCTCCTACAAGCTCCCGCCCCAAGCACCAGCTTGCTCGGCTGGTGCGTGGAGCCAGCCCTGCCTGCAAATGTCCAATATCAAAACATCATTCAGGAATCTGATTAATATTGCTTGGTCCCTTTTGTTCAGGCTGTGATTTCATTGTATCACAATGAGCTCAGCCCTCCCTGTAGGCAGCACATGTGTAAGCGAGCGTGTTTTACTACGAAGGTGGTGGCCGCCATATGTCCCAGTAGTTGAAGGCAGGTGTGTGCAGATACCCATGGGCTATTTGTGATCACTGATATGAGAGTGGTGAGTGCGCAAATCTGGTCATTGGTAATGATGCTTTGGCCTCTACGGAGTCTAGGTGTGCTCCAATGAAGTCCAATTGTTGTACTGGTTTTAGAGTAGATTTCAGTCTCTTAGGTATCTTTAGCACTCTCGTGGCCAAGATGGAGTCTGCTCTGCAGGCAGCTCTGGCCAAGAGAAGGCGCGCCCAGGAATGCAGCAGGAGAAATTTTTTTTACCCCACGGGCACTCGTTCCAAACCCCCCCCAGAGTGAACACACCCACCCACAGGAAAAGTACAATGGATATAACAAAGGGAAATATTTACAGAGGGATGAGAGGAGAAATACAACAAGGGGAAATATAGGGGGAGCAGTAGAACAGGGTTTCATTTAAACCAATTCCTAAGGGATGTCTTCCTCATCAGATGAAACACACCTCTCCTGTAGCATTCCCACTGACACAGTTAATCTCCAGGGTAATACATAAGTATGAAACAACGAAGCCAAGGTCACACTTATAGTCCCGACATGGCCCAGACAGACATGGTTCCCATACCTGGGATGCATGGCGATCTGCGCACCATATACTCTCCCACTGCAATAGGATCTTCTCTCACAAGATGAAGGTCGAGTCCTCCATCCGGACCTGGAGAAACTTCACCTGAAGGCATGGCTCCTCCATGGCTCCAACACAAAGAATTAACCTGCTTGGAACAGGTTAAACAGGTATTACTAAACAGAAGAAAGACATCCACTTGTGCAACATACCTACAGAAATGGAAGAGGTTGTCCATGTGGCGCAGAAACAAATGCATTACTGCACTTACAGCACCACTTCATTTGATCTTGGAGTACATATTAGAACTGAAACAATCAGGACTTACCATAAGTACAGTTAAAGTACACCTAGCAGCCATAATTGCTTTCCATCATAAGATCAATGGTGTCTCAATATTCACACACCCAATCACAAAGCATTTCCTCACAGGTATAACCCAGAAATACTTAACCCCACACCAGCATGGGATCTAAACCTGGGCCTTAGAGGCCTTACCAAAACACCATTCGAACCATTCATGACTTGTTCTCTACTACACTTCTCAATGAAGGTAGCCTTCCTGGTCACAATTACTTTTGCGCAAAAAGTAAGTGAAATAGGGGCTCTCATGGCCCACACTCCATCTACTGTATTCTTCAAAGACAAAGTGACACTACTATCACACCCAAAATTTGTCCCCAAGATATCATCCTTTCATCTCAACCAACCTATTCGCTTACCTACGTTTTACCCTAACCCGCATGGAACTACACAAGAGACAATCTACACTCTCTAGATGTTAGACTTGCATTAGCATTTTACCTAGATAGAATGAAACCATTCCAAAAATCACCGAGACTGTTCATCTCCACAACTGAACTATTAAAGGGATCTGCAATATTAAAACAAAGACTTTCAAAATGGATCTCCAATTGCATCCACCTATGCTATCAACAGCAAAAAAGGGAGCCCCCAACGGGGATCAGAGCCCATTTGACGAGATCAATATCAACCTCAACAGCCTTTTTGAATAACGTACCACTCACAGAGATATGTTGAGCCACCACTTGGGCATCCGAACACACATTCATTAATCTCTACGCAATAATGCAAAGCTCAGGCTCAGATGCAATACTAGGCCGAATGGTGCTAGTGTCAACGATGCATTGAACACCGCAGCCCATCCATCCACAGTAGGGCACTGCTTTACAGTCACCTGAAGTGGAGCATCCACAGGGAAAGCACGCAAAGAAGAAGAGAGGGTTACTCACCTCGTGCAGTAACTGAGGTTCTTTGAGATGTGCCCCCCTGTGGGTGTTCCACTACCCACCTTCCTCCCCTCTATTTCGGAGTTCGCATTAAAGACTCCGTGGTAGAAAAACAACAAGATGCATCTGAAGAAGTGAGGTTTTTACCCACAAAAGCTTATGCCCAAATAAATCTGTTAGTCTTTAAGGTGCCACCAGACTCCTTGTTGTTTTTGTAGATACAGACTAACACGGCTACCCCCTGATACATGGTAGAAAAGGAACTGAAGGGGTCAGGCCATGTACATGCTAGATGAAGCGCTAATGGCACTGCGAGACAGCTACTGCGCATGCACATCCTGACCAGGCATTGCTACCGAAAATCTCCCATCAGCTGGCGCCGGGATGCACCGACACCTAAAGTGGAGCACCCACAGAGATACTCATCTCGAAAAACCTCAATTACTGCACAATGTGAGTAACCCTCTCATTCCTCTTTTCTGAGATATGCGTTTACTATAGACAGGCATTTGGTAAAAGCCCAGGGAGCTAAGGACAAGTCAAAGAGAAGCCCGGTGTACTGATAATGCTGATCTGTCATTACAAATCTCAGAAACTTACTGTGGCTTGGGAAAATCTCTACAAGGAAGTAAGCGTCCTGAAGATTGAGGGCAGCAAGCCAGTCATTGTGATTCAAAGCGGGGAGAATAGTAGTTAGCATGACCATGTGGAATCTCATATAATTGATGTACTTGTTGAGACGCAGACTGAGGATAGATCGCACTCTCCTCCCTTGGACTTGGGGAGCAGGAAGTACGGTGAGTAGAATCCCTTTCTCCAGTCCGAAGGGGAACCTCCTCTCTGGCCCCTGAAACGTGGAAAGAGTGTTCAAAATCTTATCTACTATTAATAATAAACTAAACTTAAGGGTACTGCTAAGCTAGCCACAACTAACAAATATATACAGAAAAATCACAGCGCTATGGAATAAAGCCTGAGGGGAAAACCACTCTGAGCACTCTGACTCAAGCCATGGAAGGTGAGAAGGAACTAGGGAAGGGTGTAGTGAAGCCCTTAAATATCCAGGGGAGAGGCTAAGGGGTCGGGTGGTGCAAGCGCTGCCCCAAGTGTACTGTTAGGTAAAGTTCTCTGGCTTTGGTGCACTGGGCACACACTGACCTGAGCAGAATACACATCTGCAACCACTCTGTGGGATAGCTACCCAAAATGCACTTGTACTGCCAGGCATGCTGCAAAGAGCACCGTACTTGGCTGTGGGGAGCAGTGCAGTCAGTTCTGCATGGCTGCTTTTGCATCAGTTCAGCCTCCCCTACCCAGTTCTCCAGTATAGCCAGGTTGGCAGAACTGTCCCCTGCTCATCAGACTTAATGAGGGTAACTTTCAACAGCAGGTACCCGAGGATGTCAACCCAGCCTGGCTTGCTGCATGTGACTTACCAACAGCTAGCCAGAAGCTATCACACGAAGAGGCATCTGACAGCATCAATTCTGTCGATTCAGAGCCGGGTAAGAAAATGTCCAGAGGACGCACATTCCCTTTGCACACACACACAGAGCTCCTCTAGGTGATGGTCACCCAGACGCCCCACAAATGCTCTTTCCGGTGATCACACTGGGGCTTGGATCCAGCCACCTTTGTACTAGGAAAGTAGATGAACAGGCCAGCAGTTATCACCTGTTATTCTTTGCATGACTGAATTAGGGCCCCTATTGCACAGACCCTCCCCAACTGAGATCAGACTCACATCAGACTGAGCACTGCGTAGACCCACAGTGAGAGACTATCAGAATAGACATTCTGGGAAACAGAGGCACCGAGAGGGGAAGGGACTTGACCAAGGTCATGCCGCAGGCCAGTGGCAGAGCTGGGAATAGAGCCCAAGAGTCCTGTGCCCTGCTCCCTGGGCTGGGTTGTCTTTACCCTTAACATCCCTTAATATCTTATTCCTTTCTCTAACCCCCTCACCTTCCCTTCCCCACTGAGCAGCCCCACGATGGCTCTGAGATCATTTTCCTGTGCAGTTTCTATTTCCCTTACCACAGCACTGGAGTTGATTGAATGGCCTGCTCTTGTCTGCATTTACACACGCTCACAGTGGATTTTGCCCACCATTCGTCCATAGATTTCATGGCCAGTGACCATTCTGATCATCAGGCATGACCCCCTGTATCAAACAAGCCAGAGAACCTCACCCAGTGATTCCTGCATTCAGCATCGATCCAGTGGTGGAGCTAGAACATATAATTCAGGGAGTCATCCGGCTGGATGTAAAGCTGCTAAGGGAGGGAGAATCCCAACCAGGGGGAGCTGCCCCGATAGGAAATCTCCCTCCTGGCTAAACATTTTCCCCTTATTCCTAGTGTGAATTTATTCAGCCTTCCAGCTGCTGGCTCTGCTCAGTCTGTTTCTACCAGATTCACGAGCCCCCTAGGATTACATGCAGCCTTTGCCAAGCCTGGCAAAGAGGTCCCATTCGCCTACAGCATGGTATCAGACACTGGGTAACTAGCTCTGCAGCATTTCCCAGCGATAGAACAGTATGACAGTTATCACGAGAGCATCATGTTCATTTTATGTTTACAGCCTCTCTGCTGGACAGAGTTGACTTGTGGGGAGAAATGAGTGAAACTAAGAGGAGGAAGACAGCAACCATAGAGAACAATGCAGGTGAGGCTCTGGAGCAAGAGCCACCGGGTGGCTTGCAGGAGAGGACAGACGATCTCATGACTGACTTTGGCAGCCAGCTGAGTTTTTGCCTATGGAGTCCCAAGAAAGGAACAGATGCCAGCATGTTCCTAAGTGAAAGAGAGGAAGGCTTTACAGCTGTATCAGAGGACGGAGCCAGAAGCAGTGAGAATCTGTGGCAGGTTGGTCAGGGAAGAAGCTCTCCAGAAATCAAACTCAGTTTGTGTAAAAGGGAAGGGCCAAACTGGATGGCACCCACAAGGCCATGTTCTCCAGTATTGAGGAGTGGTGTGGCCTGGAGGAAGGCGCATGGGCTTCAGAAGCAATTGGTGCTGAGGTCTAATATGCCTTCCCTCTCTACCTCACTTTCCCTGTCTGCAAAATGGGGATAACACTAATCCAACTACCAGAGGGAGCTGTGGCTACAGGTATGAATGTTTGGAAAGCATTTTGAGAGGCTTAGATAGAAGGGCTAAGGATTATCAATCAGGAGTAATACGTAAACATGGCTATGGGGATTTCTTTTCAAAAATCTTTCTAGACTATGCAAATGTCTGGGTTTGGTTTTCAGAGGAGAGCAAGGTGGGCTGGGAGTCTGGAGCTCAGAGAGCACAGTGGAGGGGGGCCTAGTGGGTTAGAGTACACGTGCAGGGACTGGGAATCAGGACTCCTGGGTTCTAGTCCCAGCTCTGGGAGGGGAGTGAGGGTCTAATGGTTAGAGTGGGGAGGGTGGGAGACAGGATTCCAGGAGCCCACTGAGATCTGTGGGAATCACATACACTTAGTATCTTGGCCAAATGGGGCCCTGTTTAGCCCAAGGGAAAGATTGGAAGTTCTTTGGGGTGGAGACTTCCATTTACTGTTTGAAAAAGGCACCAGTCTTTGTGGTGCCAGGCTCTTGGTAGCCCAGCATGAGAGGCCTGAATTTGAGGGTGATGGCCAAACACTGTCTGGAAATCAGGGTCCTTACAGCATCTCTAGTTGGATGCTCAAAAAAATGAGGCACCTGATGTCACTCTGCTTTGGAAAAGTTTGGCCTAGATGTGTGAGCAGTACCTGGCATGGGAGGACATGGGCTCCAGGTGCTGCTGTAACCTCCCTCGCCAGTGGGGAGGCTTCTCTGCTCCTGTCTAGTCACAGACCAACGCCTGTCTGTATTTGTCCCACAGGGCGACCACTTGTGGCTGCAAGAGATTTCCAACCTTTCTGAATGGACGTCCTGAAATGAAGATGCCCTTAGCCAAAGGTATGACAACTGCTGTGCTCCCCCATGCAAACAAAGCCAAATAAAGACCATCCATTCAATGGGGTTCTTGTTCTTTATTGTTGGATGGCAGTAAGGCCAAGGAGCCCCGATATGCACTAGGACACCTCTGTGCTAGGCACTGTACAAAAATGGAACAAAGTTGGTCCCTTGCCTCAAAGAGCTGACACTCTTGTATTAGAAGGAGGGAGGGCGGATGGCTTTGTGGTCAAGGGACATGACAGTGGTGCAGGACTCCTGGGTTCTTCTTTGAGCATATGTCTTGTGGGAGCTCCACCATAGGATGTTTGTGCCTGTGTGCTCTTGATTGGAGACTGCAAAGTAGTGCTCGCGGGCCTGCCCCTGTGCAGAACACCCTCATGCTCTGAATGAGTGGTGGTGGGCTCAGGTCCTCCTCAACTGCTGGCCGCTCAAGACAGAGTCTTTGCTGTTAATTTCTCACTTTTGTTTCATCTCATGAAAGTCTGTCTTTATTTTTGTTTCATAGTTATTTACTGTTCTTTTTTTGTGGAGGGGGTTTTCTGCCTCCTTCTTCTGGAACCTTTGTTTGTGCTGGAGCACAATTTGTTATGCCTAAGACCCCAGGGTTTAAGCCCTGACAGACCTGCTACAATTTTTTTCCCCCAACAGTGACGGACACTTGAGTTGCCTATGGTGTTTGGGGGACTCCCATATCCCCTCATAGTGTAAGGTCTGTCTGGGATTTAAGGGCAGAGCAAAAAAAAGATAGGGAGGCTAAACTAAAACACCTCTTAAGGGAACATGGCCTAGCTCTGGAGGGGTCCACTTCCTCCACCGTACATCAGCCTCAACATTGCACACCACTCTGGTCACTAGTCCAGCCTCATCTGTGACCACAGACACAAAAACCTCAGAGAGGAAGAAGCACACTTTCCCAACCAGAGAAATGAAGAAAAAGGATAGGTCACCCCATAAGACCCACTCTTGGGAGATCTCACATCCCTTAAAGGGTACCGTAGATGCTCCAGTTGAATGAGGTACCGAGGTGTTGGTACTGTGTAAGAAGCCTTGTCTGGATAAGCACTCTACCGGACAACCTACCGCAGCAGCACTGCCTGATCCTACATGGCACCATGATACACAGAAGGCTACTGTACATCCCTCGGTACTGGCTTCTTACTCAAACTCTGAAGTAAGACAGGACCTTGCATTCACCTTGGTACCGCAGCAATCTCCATCTCACTGGTCCACAATTTCACCTCCAGTACTGACTCAAGCCTTGAGTACAGGCTAGTACAGCCCTCTGGTTCCTTCTAGGTTTCTATCATCTGAAGATCTCATCATTTTGGATTAGCCTGAATCTCCATTACTACGGAGTGCTATCAGAGCCCCCTCACCGGTGCTGCTTAGACACCTGCAGGCTGAAACCCGCCCAAGTCTTCAGCAGTCAGCACTGGTCATTATGCCTGAGGCACCATCTCAAGAGATGAATTATCAGACTTTGAGGTCTCAGTACGGGAATCCTGGTACTGTGCCATCCAGCTCCCAGGAATCCCTCTATTGAGAAAGATCCTAGAGAATCTGACAGGCACTGCAGACTCAGGGAGAATGATTGTTGGGGACCCTTTCCCTATCCCCCCCAATGTGATTACTGGGATCCTTGAAGCCAGTTTGGTGACCAGTTTTATAGAATGCCAAGAAGAGATTACAGGCACCCTCCGGTACTGTCCCATCCACGACCAACAGTTGTCCATCCCCCAGTACCATGCTCTTCTTCAGTACTGAATGATACAGAGCAGGAGCCAGAACCTCAAACTGAGGAGGTCTGGCCTCCTTCAGTCAAGTCCTCTTCATCTCCAGATGAGGTAGTAATGCCACCACTGCCCACCTATGTTGATGCTTTTAAAACATTCCAGGACCTCATGAAGAGGCTGGCAGACTCCAAATCCCACTAAAGGAAGTCCAAGAGTCACAACATTCTTTGGTAGACATCTTGAATATTAATCCTCAAGGGAAGTTTGCCTTACTTGTAATGAGGCATTACTATCCCCTGCACGTACACTGGGGCAAACACCAGCCACAATTCCACCATTTGTAAGAGATCTGACAAAAAGTACTACATCCCATCAAAGGGAATTCATAGATTCATAGATTCTAGGACTGGAAGGGACCTCGAGAGGTCATCGAGTCCAGTCCCCTGCCCGCATGGCAGGACCAAATACTGTCCAGACCATCCCTGATAGACATTTATCTAACCTACTCTTAAATATCTCCAGAGATGGAGATTCCACAACCTCCCTAGACAATTTATTCCAGTGTTTAACTACCCTGACAGTTAGGAACTTTTTCCTAATGTCCAACCTAGACCTCCCTTGCTGCAGTTTAAGCCCGTTGCTTCTTGTTCTATCCTTAGAGGCTAAGGTGAACAAGTTTTCTCCCTCCTCCTTATGACACCCTTTTAGATACCTGAAAACTGCTATCATGTCCCCTCTCAGTCGTCTCTTTTCCAAACTAAACAAACCCAATTCTTTCAGCCTTCCTTCATAGGTCATGTTCTCAAGACCTTTAATCATTCTTGTTGCTCTTCTCTGGACCCTTTCCAATTTCTCCACATCTTTCTTGAAATGTGGTGCCCAGAACTGGACACAGTACTCCAGCTGAGGCCTAACCAGAGCAGAGTAGAGCGGAAGAATGACTTCTCGTGTCTTGCTCACAACACACCTGTTAATACATCCCAGAATCGTGTTTGCTTTTTTTGCAACAGCATCACATTGTTGACTCATATTTAGCTTGTGGTCCACTATAACCCCTAGATCCCTTTCTGCCGTACTCCTTCCTAGACAGTCTCTTCCCATTCTGTATGTGTGAAACTGATTTTTTCTTCCTAAGTGGAGCACTTTGCATTTGTCTTTGTTAAACTTCATCCTGCCCTCGCCCCTGCCTCGCTCCAGCTGGGAACCAATCCTTCCCCCCCACCGTGCCCAGCTGTCAGGGGGGGATAAAAATCAATTACTTTAAAAAAAATCTGATTTTTTTAATTTAAATAGTTTTTCCCCTCAAAAATCCAATCCAAAGATATCTTAATTAAAACTACATTATATCATGGAATAGGGATTATAAATTCTGATTCTATAGTATGAGACAATATTTTTCATGTAATGTTTAAAAAAAGTTTTGTAAATGAGTTCTAATAGTTCATGGCTTGTTATGCAGACAAAACTATACAGGATCATTTCAGGGGGCAAGGCAAAGATGCCACGTTTATTATGATAATCTGATCTATAACCACTAGCTAATACCTTAATACTTATGTATATACACACACATACATACACACACACACACGCACACACCAGATGTTCTGCAGCTGCTGTATAGTTACCAGTCCTGAACATAGCTTGAGTTCGTGGCTTGAGTTCGCAGCTTGGGATCGTAGCTTGTGGCAGCTAACTGGCCAGGAAAGCCGGGCACAAGATAGGGCTGGGTCTGCCCTTCCATGTTGGCAGCAGAACGTTACCCTTCCAAGTCTTCCATCTCACCCATCCTTTTTGTAGGCTTTAGTTTGAATCCAGAGTCTATAGGTCTTGCTGTGTCACGCTGCCTCTGGGTTCGGGGTGATTGATTACCCATCAATTGCAGACATGACTTTCAGCCTCGGACCTGGCTTTGATCTTCCTTCTGTTGTACTTTTGTTCTTTTCTTCTTAGGGTGGACTCTTCTTACTTTGTTAGGGCTCTTGTCTGCATCTTCAGCCGTTGGTGTTTGAACTCTGTTTCATCAGGACAGGCTGGTGCTGGAGGTTGATTCCATCATCCATACATACCTCATTCACACATCTAAACTAAACTAATAAGGTTGCAGCAGCAAGCTTTTACAAAATGGAGTAAACATTGTAAAATGGAGTTTGAATTACAATATGGCAAACAATGAACAGAAGTTACAATACTGAAGCAGTGCAAGTCTCAGTGATTTAAGCAGGAATTGGATTGACTGTGACACTTACAAGGGCAACTGTCTGAACAGCTATGGCTCTTAACAAGCATCTTAATTGTCAATTAGCCAGTTATTGGGGTAACCGGTTTTATGAATGAATGTTGTTTCATTCATAAAACTTTACTTATTAAGTTACATTAATAAAGTGAACAATTAAAAACAATTTCATTCATCAGTTCTACAGGCATAGGGAACCAATCTTATGGGGTTCCACAGACTTCTGTATAGATTATTTAGGTTAATTTTTCTATCTACCCAATGGGACTCAGTGCTCAGTCTAGAAGATACGATCAGAGATGCTTAGTTTTGCAGTTCTCAAACTGTGGATTTGTCTCTCCAGAGGTAACATGCTTGTTAACAGCAAAAAATGTTTTAAAATAAATAAATAAATAATGTATAGAGGTGAGAAATAACAGACCTCAACTCTATTGTCCCTCTGTAAATTTGTGTACACAGGGTCAACCCCTTACCTCTCTTTAAAAGTGAAAAATTTCAAAAAGTTCAATGAATAGAAGATTGTTGGGGGCAGAAGAGATCTGGACAAGGAGAAGAAGTCGGGAGAAAAATGTGAGAAGCGAGGGACATATCCTTTTTTGTTAAAATATTATGTTTGCTGTTGAAGGAAAAAAATCCAGAATACTTAACATTGTTGTTTTAGTTAAATAAAACAATTTAAATGTCTGTCTGGTGATGTTCTCCTCCTCATACAGCCTGGCAAGAAAATCCTCCAAATATAAATGATTGACCTCTTGAATTGGAGATAGTTCACTTCCCAATGACTTCATAAATATCTGCTTCAATTATCTTTGGTAAATGAAATAACCAAACAATCATTCATTTTCTGATATAGCTGTAAAACTCATCTGAAAAGTTTTCAAAATAAATCACGGTTTAAAAATGTATAGTGTGTACCTTCTAAAAATGAAACCTAAATCTATCTCTGAGTTGTGAAGAATATGTTTTAAGGTTATAACAACCAACAAGAATGGACTTTTATGTAGAAACCCATGATTAAATCGAGTCTTCCTAACTAATGATTTAAATCATGATTTAAATCAAATCCACCCTGTCCGCTGTGCTCTTGCCCCTGACCTCTTCATTCCCCAGGGAGGCCCACAAATATGTTTGGCGCCAGGCCCACAAAAAGTTAATCCAGCCCTGCCCCTGTATACGGTGTTTCATAAAGATAAGGTCTAGCTCTGCCCATGCCCTTCGTTCCTCCCCAAGGTGGTCTCAGCCTATCATATGAGCCAGGACATTTTCCTTCTGGTACTCTGTCCCAAGCCTCACGCGTCTAGTGAGGAGCACCATCTTCACATGCTAGATGTGAGAGGGGCCCTGGCTTTTTATCTGGAATGGACAAAAGCATTCAGGAAGTCTACACAGCTGTTTATTGCCACGGCCAAACAAATGAAGGGTTGGCCGATCTCCACTCAGTGGCTCTCCAGCTGGATTACTTCATGTATCCATACTTGTTACGACCTGGCGGGAGTTCCCCCGCCACCAACTGTAAGAGTGCACTCGACAAGGGCACAAGCCTCTTCGGCCACCTTTCTAGCGCACGTCCCTATTCAGGACATTTGTAGAGCTGCAACATGGTCATCGGTACACACGTTCACCTCACATTATGCAATCATCTCTGAAACCAGGGAGGACGGTGGGTTCGTTAGGGCAGTGCTCCGTCCCGAGTGTCTGTGAACTCCTACCCAGCCTCCAACAGTTATATCTTGGGAATCACCTACTGTGGAATGCACATGAGCAATCACTCGAAGAAGAAAAGACAGTTACCTTTTCCGTAACTGGTGTTCTTCGAGATGTGTTGCTCATGTCCATTCCACATCCTGCCTTCCTTCCCCACTGTTGGAGTTGTCCGGCAAGAAGGAACTGGGGCTAGGGGTAGCATGCAGCGCCTCTTATACCGCACCATGGTGGCACCACTCCAGGGGTCGCTAGGGGCGCTCCCCTACTGGTACTGCTAAGGGAAAAACCTCCAGCACTGGTGCACGTGGCAAGCACGCACACCTACTATGGAATGGACATGAGCAACACATCTCAAAGAACATCGGTTACGGAAAAGGTAACTGTCTTTTTCCCACCCTAGCCCTAACTCCTTAGTGGTGGAGGTACAACTTTGTACAAAGTACAACTTTGCCACATATTCAAAATGTACACCCTTTATTGAACATTTGCCACAAGACCAGAGAAACCAGTTTCAGTCCATCATTGTGGAGGGACAGTTGGTCACAAAAACCTCCATCCAAGTTGCTTTAAATGCCACCAACACAACCTCCATATCCATGGACCACAGCAGTGGTCATGAGAAGAGCATCTTGGTTCCAGTCCTTGGGTTTTCTGAGAGAAGTACAGTCCAAGTTGAGGCTCTCCCCTTTGAAGGACCCAGGCTCTTCTGTGAGCATACAGACTGCTGTCTCCATGCCCTCAAGAAGTCCAGGGCTACGCTGCAGTCACTGGGAATCTACATGCCTGCAACAAAAAGATGATTTAGTAGGACTCAGTCTGCCCAAAGATCCAAGTCATTCCAGTCCCATCAGCAGTCAACCTTTCCAAAGCCTCAGAAGACCTTCAGGAGAAGGGGCAAGCAGCAGAAACAAGGACTACCCAACCCTTCTCAATCGTCAGTTTTGACACCTCAGCCAAGGACATCAATCAATCCACATCATTGGATTCCCCTTTGTGCAGTTTTTCCCCCCTTTAGAGATTGACTGTCCCACTTTACCTGCCTGGGAACTCCTTACCTCAAACAAGTGGATACTGATAGTTGTCTATCCACTTCCATTCTATCCCCCATACCACCCCACATTCCCCTTCAGGAACCCCCCTTCAGGGACCCGCTCTCACCATAGGCGCTGACTCCGTGGGTGTTCCAGCCCTGGAGCACTCACCAGCAGCCAGCTCCTCTCCCCCTCCCCATTCCCACCCACCAGCGGCCCCGCTGATCAACTCCTCTCCTTCCCTCCCAGCTGTTCTGCGGTGTGCAGGAGGCACTGGGAGGGAGCGGGAAGAGCGGAGATGGGGCACGCTCAGGAGAGGGGGGTGGAAAGAGGTGGAGCAGGGGTGGGGCCTTGGGGGAAAGGATGGAGTGGGGAAGGGCCAGGAGTGGAGCAGGGGCAGGAAGAGTTACGCCAAGAGTGGGGGCTTGGGGGAAGGGGAGGAGTTGGGGCAGGGTCTGGGGCTCAGCAGGGGTTGAAGACCCCTGGAGAAAATCAGAAGCTGGGGTCTGTGCCTCTCACAAAAAGCTCTCAAGGCAAGAGGTCTTATCCCTCCTCCTTCTGGAGGCAGTAGAGCCGATTCCAACAGAGTTTGTTGGGAAAGGATTCTGTTCCAACTACTTCCTAGTTCCCAAGAGAGTCAGAGGGTAGAGACCAATCCTTGATCTCAGGAACTTAAATAAGTCTAGCACAACACTTCAGAGTGGTGACATTAGCTACCATTCTCCTATCCTTGGATCCAGGAGACTGGTTCGTTGCCCTCAACCTTCAAGATGCCTACTTTCATGTAGTCATTCACCCATCGCACAACTGCTTCCTGCGCTTTCTAGTAGGAACAAATCAATATGAATATTGAGTTCTTCCCTATGGACTCTTCACAGCTCCAAGGGTGTTTACAAAGGTCCTTTTCGTAGTAGCAGCTTGCCTTCATCAATTTGGATCTCAGTATTCCCATATTTGGATGACTGGTAGATCAGGGGTTGATCACACCAAGAGGTCCAGTCGGCTATGACTAAGGCATTAACCTTGTTCCAATCATGAGGACTTAGTATAGATTTTTTGTAATTGATGCAAACTCCGATACAAAGGATAAACTTCATAGGAGCCATTCTGGACTCCACAACAGCAAAAGCCTACCTACACGGCGAGAGATTTTCCACCCTCTCAGGTGGAATCTCAGTCCTACAGTTGAACTCACAAACTACCGTGAGAGCTTGTCTTCAGCTCTTGGCCTACATGTCCGCCTCCAAGTTTGTTACTTCCTATGCAAGACTATGCCTCAGATGTCTCCAGATGTGGTTAAGAACAGTATATACCCCAAACAGACACAACCCCACTCTGACACTGGCAAACCAGGGGGCAGCTCTTGTCCAAGACTTTAGACCTCAGCTAAGCACTGACACATTCATTCCTGGAAATCAGTCCATCTTACCTGTTAGTATGGTTAAGATGGGTATTGAACTTGTATGAATGTGTTTAGTCTCTATGGAATGCTTGTAAGTTGATATATGCATTAATTTCACCTTTAATGTCTGTATCTCATGCTATACGGTGATATGTAAGTTTTGCTTTATAATTGTAAAAATGCTTTCTCTGAACCTGTGAACCCAGTCATGAGGAATGGTCCACCACCCATAAAGACTGACCATCAAGACGGACTATCAAAACTAAATGGGCCATGTAGAACATCATGATACAAAGACTTGGTGTAAGCATATGAACTCACCCCTGCGGCGCCTCCTCCTGGTCTCTCAGGGAGCGCCCTCTGCAGGCCAGTGATCCACCACAGCTTGGCCTCCTGTGTCCCTCCCAGACTCCAGTGCCCCATTATCTGGGGTGCTGCCCCCTGGCAGTAACCCCTCACTCTCAGGGTCTCCCCTCCCCAGGGACCACAACCCCCTAATCCCACCTTGCCTCAGCCGGTGGCTACTGCCAGTCAGCAATGAGCCCCCGCTTCCTGGGGCAGACTGCAGTTAAGTATAAGAGCCACTCATCACAAGCAAGGGGGTAGGACCTGCTGTCTTCCTCTACCACCCAGTACCTCAGGGGTGGGCCTAGGACCAGGCCCTGCATCCTGGAGCTCCCCTGCCCTTTCCCCAGCCCTACTTCACTCCCAGTACCTTTGCTACCAACAGCCAAGCCCTGCTTCCTCCAAGACCGGAGAGAGCTACTCTAGCTCCAAGCTAGCAGCCTTTTATAAGGACCTGCTGTGCTCTGTTTGGGGCATGGCCCCAGCTGTGCCTGCTTTCTAAGCAGCCTGGGCTTTTCCTTATAGCCCCAGCCCTCTCCCAGGGCTGGCCTTAACCCTGTCAGGGCTGGAGTGGGTAACCACCCTGCTACACTTACCTCTCTGACCCATTAAGGTGCTACTGCAAGAAAACCAGTCCCAGCAGCTTGAATGCTGGAAGAAGGGGATAAAGCAGGGACACAGGAACATTTTCTCTCCCTTTTTGCTGTTTGGACTCTCACAGGGCTGGAGTTAGGAAACAGAAGCAGAGATCCCCACAGTCAACCTGGGGGAGGGAGGGTGAGAACATAAGAACGGCCATAGTGGATCAGATCAAAGGTCCATCTAGCCCAGTGTCCTGTCTTCCAACAGTGGCCAATGCCGGGCATAGGCACCAACTTCTGCTCCTGCCGGTGGGTGCTCGACCCCCTTCTGCCTCCAGCCCCGCCCCGACTGCACCCCTTCCATGAAGCCTCACCCCTGCCCTGCCCCCTCCCCTGCCCCCATTCCAACCCCTTCCCCAAAGTCCCCTCCCTGCCCCTATTCCAACTCCTTCCCCAATACCTGCCATGGCCCTGCCTCTTCCCCGCCTCCTCCCCTGAGCGCACCATGTTCCCGCTCCTCCTCCCCCCTCCCAGAGCTTGCTACATTGCCAAACAGCTGTTTGGCGGCAGCTAGGCGAGAAGCGCTGGAAGGTAGGCAGAGGAGCAGGGATGCAGCATGCTTGTGGGGGAGGCGGAGGAGGAGATGGGGTGGGGGAGAGGGGAGCTTGGCTCCCGGTGGGTGCAGAGCACCCACTAATTTTTCCCCGTGGGTGCTCCAGCCCCAGAGCAGCCATGGAGTCGGCACCTATGATGCCAGGTGCCCAAGAGGGAATGAATAGAATAGGTAATCATCAAGTGATCCATCCTGTCGCCCATTCCCAGCTTTTGGCAAAGAGAGGCTAGGGACACCATCCCTGCCAATCCTGGCTAATAGCCATTGATGGACCTATGCTCCACGAATGTATCTTTTTTTAACCCTGTTATAGTCTTGGCCTTCACAACATCCTCTGGCAAGGAGTTCCACAGGTTGACTGTGCATTGTGTGAAAAAATACTTCCTTTTGTTTGTTTTAAAGCTGCTGCCTATTAATTTAATTTGGTGACTAGGGCTGTCGATTAATCACTGTTAACTCATGCAATTAACTCAAAAAAATTAATCACAATTAAAAAAATTAATTGCAGTTTTAATCGCATTGTTAAACAATAGAATACCAATTAAAATGTATTAAATATTTTGGATGTTTTTCTACATTTTCATATATATTGTATTCTGTGTTGTAATTGAAATCAAAGTGTTTATTATTTTTTATTATAAATATTTGCACTGTAAAATTATAAACAAAAGAAATAGTATTTTTCAATTCACCTCATACAAGTACTGTAGTACAATCTGTTCTGAAAGCGCAACTTACAAATGTAGATTTTTTTTTGTTACATAACTGCACTCAAAAACAAAACAATGTAAAACTTCAAAGCCTACAAGTCCACTCAGTCCTTCTTGTTCAGCCAATCGCTAAGACAAACAAGTTTATTTATATTTACAGGAGATAATGCTGCCCTTTTCTTATTTTCAATGTCACCAGAAAGTGAGAACAGGCATTTGCATGGCATTTTTGTAGCTGGCATTGCAAGGTATTTATGTGGTGGTTAAACACTGGAATAAATTGCCTAGGGAGGTTGTGGAATCTCCATCTCTGGAGATATTTAAGAGTAGGTTAGGTAAATGTCTATCAGGGATGGTCTAGACAGTATTTGGTCCTGCCATGCGGGCAGGGGACTGGACTCGATGACCTCTCGAGGTCCCTTCCAGTCCTAGAATCTATGAATCTATGAATCTATATGCTAAAAATTCGTATGCCCTTCATGCTTTGGCCACCATTCCAGAGAACATGCTTCCATGCTGATGACGTTCGTTAAAAAAATAATACATTAATTAAATTTGTGACTGACATCCTTGGGGGAGAAATGTATGTCCCCTGCTCTGTTTTACCCACATTCTGCCATATATTCACGTTATAGCAGTCTCAGATGATGACCCAGCACATGTTGTTCATTTTAAGAACACTTTCACTGCAGATTTGACAAAATGCAAAGAAGGTACCAATATGAGATTTCTAAAGATAGTTACAGCACTCGACCCAAGGTTTAAGAATCTGAAGTGCCTTACAAACTCTGAGAGAGATGAAGTGTGCAGCATGCTTTCAGAAGTCTTAAAAGAGCAACACTCCGATGCGGAAACTACAGAACCTGAACCACCAAAAAAGAAAATCAGCTGTCTGCTGGTGGCATCTGACTCCGATGATGAAAATGAACATACGTCGGTCTGCACTGCTTTGCATTGTTATCAAGCAGAACCAGTCATTAGCATAAACATATGTTCCCTGGAATGGTGGTTGAAGCATGAAGGGACATATGAATCTTTAGTGCATCTGGCACGTAAATATCTTGCAACGCTGGCTACAACAGTGCTATGAGAACGCCTGTTCTCACTTTCAGGTGACATTGTAAACAAGAAACGGGCAGCATTATCTCCCGCAAATGTAAAAAAACTTGTTTGTCTGCGCAATTGGCTAAACAAGTAGGACTGAGTAGACTTGCAGGCTCTAAAATTTTACATTGCTTTGTTTTTGAATGCAGGTTTTTTGTACATAATTCTACATTTTAAAGTTAAACTTTCATGATAAAGAGATTGCACTACAGTACTTGTATTAGGTGAATTGAAAAATACTATTTATTTTGTTTTTTTGTACAGTGCAAATACTTGCAATCAAAGATAAATATAAAGTGAGCACTGGACCTCTACATAGAGTGGTTCCGCAGACGTGCACAGGCTGAAATTGTGGACAAACATCACTTGTCCCATAACCTCAGCTGTACAGAACGCAATGCCATCCACCAGCCTCAGAAACAACTCTGACATTATCATCAAAGGGGCTGACAAAGGAGGTGCTGTAGTCATAATGAACAGGTCGGATTATGAACAGGAGGCTGCCAAGCAACTCTCCAAGACCACATTCTACAAGCCACTATCCTCTGATCCCACTGAGGAATACCAAAAGGAACTACACCATCTGCTCAAGAAATTCCCAGCTACAGTACGGGAACAAATCTACATGGACACACCCCCAGAACCCCGACCAGGGGTATTCTATCTGCTACCCAAGATCCATAAACCCGGAAACCCTGGACGCCCCATCATCTCAGGCATTGGCACTCTTACAGCAGGATTATCTGGCTATTTGGACTCTCTCCTCAGACCCTACGCTACCAGCACTCCCAGCTATCTTCAAGACACCACCGACTTCCTGAGGAAACTACAATGCATTGATATTCTTCCTGAAAACACCATCCTGGCCACCATGGATGTAGAAGGACTTTACACCAATATTCCACATGAGGATGGACTTACAAGCTGTCAGGAACAGTATCCCTGATGAGGCCACAGCACACCTGGTGGCTGAGCTTTGTGACTGTGTCCTCACCCACAACCACTTCAGATTTGGGGACAACTTATACCTTCAAGTCAGTGGCACTGCTATGGGTACCCGCATGACCCCACAGTATGCCAACATTTTTATGGCTGACTTAGAACAACGCTTCCTCAGCTGTCGTCCCCTAGTGCCCCTCCTCTACTTGCGTTACATTGATGACATCTTCATCATATGGACCCACGGAAAGGAGGCCCTTGAAGAATTCCACCTGGACTTCAACAATTTCCACCCCACCATCAACTTCAGCCTGGACCAGTCCACACAAGAGATCCACTTCCTGGACACTACAGTGCAAATAAGTGATGGTCACATAAACACCACCCTATACCGGAAACCTACTGACTGCTATACGTACCTACATGCCTCCAGCTTCCATCCAAGACACATCACACGATCCATTGTCTACAGCCAAGCCCTAAGATACAACCGAATTTGCTCCAACCCCTCAGACAGAGACAAACACCTACAAGATCTTTATCAAGCATTCGTAAAACTACAATACCCACCTGGGGAAGTGAGGAAACAGACTGACAGAGCAAGACGGGTACCCAGAAATCACCTACTATAGGACAGGCCCAACAAGGACAATAACAGAATACCACTGGCCATCACATACAGCCCCCAGCCAAAACCTCTCCAGCGCATTATCCACGATCTACAACCTATCCTGGAAAGTGATCCCTAACTCTCACAGACCTTGGGAGGCAGGCCAGTCCTCGCTTACAGACAACCCCCCAACCTGAAGCAAATACTCACCAGCAACTACACACCACACCACAGAAACACCAACCCAGGAACCAATCTCTGTCGCAAACCTCGTTGCCTATTCTGTCCCCATATCTACTCTGGCAACACCATCAGAGGACCCAACCACATCAGCCACACCATCAAGGGCTCATTCACTTGCACATCCACTAATGTTATATATGCCATCATGTGCCAGCAATGCCCCTCTGCCATGTACATTGGCCAAACCGGACAGTCCCTCCGCAAAAGAATAAATGGACACAAATCAGACATCAGGAATGGTAACATACATAAGCCAGTGAGTGAACACTTCAATCTCCCTAGTCATTCTATTACAGATTTAAAAGTCACTATCATTGAACAAAAAAACTTCAAAAACAGACTTCAAAGAGAAACAGCAGAACTAAAATTCATTTGCAAATTTAACACCATTAATCTGGGCCTGAATAGGGACTGGGAGTGGCTGGCTCATTACAGAAGCAGCTTTTCCTCTCCTGGAATTGATACCTCCTCATCTATTATTGGGAATGGACTACATCCACCCTGATTGAATTGGCCCTGTCAACACTGGTTCTCCACTTGCGAAGTAACTCCCTGCTCTCCATGTGTCAGTATATAATGCCTGCATCTGTAACTTTCACTCTATGCATCTGAAGAAGTGAGGTTTTTACCCACGAAAGCTTATGCCCAAATAAATCTGTTAGTCTTTAAGGTGCCACCAGACTCCTTGTTGTTTTTGTAGATACAGACTAACACGGCTACCCCCTGATACTTGATAAAGTGAGCACTGTACACTATATTATGTGTTGTAATTAAAATCAATATATTTGAAAATCTAGAAAATATCCAAAAATATTTAAATAAATGGTATTCTATTATTGTTTAACAGTGCGATTAATCACAATTAATTTTTGTAATCACATGATTAATCACAATTAATTTTTAATTGCTTGACAGCCCTATTGGTGACCCCTAATTCTTGTGTTATGAGAAGGAGTAAAAAACAGTTCCTCATCTATTTTATCTACATCAGTCATGATTTTATAAACCTCTATCATATCCCCCATTACCCGTCTCTTTTCCAAGCTGAAAAGTCCCAGTTTTATTAATCTCTTATTTATCTTCAGCCGTTCCATACCCCTAATCCTTTTTGTTGCCCTTTTCTGAACCTTTTTCAATTCCAATATATCTTTTTTGAGATGGGGCGACCACATCTGCATGCATTTATGCATGGATTTATATAGAGGCAATATGATATTCTTCCTTGAGTGATTGCTCACATGCATTCTACAATAGGTGTGCGTGCTTGCCACGTGCACTGGTGCCAGAAGTTTTTCCCCTAGCTGTACCCATAGGGGAGTGCTCCTAGCGACCCCTGGAGTGGCGCCTTCATGGCGCGGTATAAGAGGCGCTGCGCGCTCTCCCCACCCTCAGTTCCTTCTTGCCGCCAGTGAAGGTGCATCGAAACTGCTCTGCTCCAGCTTGGCTGCAGCTTCTCTCTTGAACTGTTTTTCGTTCATTGTTAACCTGTAGTTAAAGTAGTTTAGATTAGTGTTAGTTTAATTTAGTGCGCCTGGGTTGGGGCATGCCCCGTGCCCCAGGCTTTAAGTCGTGCGATACTTGCAGGCGGCTGATGCCAGTGAGTGATCTGCACACAGACTGTTTACACTGTCTAGGGGAAACCCATCTCAGCGATCATTGCAAGAATTGCAGATCCTTCAAGCCTCGGACCAAGGAAGAGAGGGACATTCAGCTCCAAGTCATTCTGATGGAGTCGGCATTGACCCCAATTCCGGTGCGCCGCTCTGAGTCGGCACCAAGTATCGTAGTGTCAGTGCACGGCAACCTTTGGTGCCTTCCACCAATTGGCACCGCTCCCCATTCGCGGGTCATGCCAAGAAGAGGTCTTCTCAACCGAGACACTGGAGCAAGACTGGAGAAGAGACTAGACCCACATTGGGCAGTTTTCGATCCCCGTCGGCCTCCAGGCCTCTGACTCAGGTTGAACTGTTGAAAAGGGTGGCATCGAGCCTCAACCTTCAAGCTGAGGAACCCTCAGACTCCCTCTTCAACATCCTATCCGCCTCGGTGCCGGGCAGGGTGTCCCTCCCACTCCACGAAGGGGTGGCGAAAATTTCAAACACCTTGTGTCAAACCCCGGCTTCCTTGCCCCCCATCTCTAAGAGGACGGAACGGAAGTACTTTGTGCCCACCAAGGGGCATGAATACCTGTACACCCACCCTGCCCCCAACTCCCTGGTAGTCAAGTCGGTCAACCACAGGCCCAACCAGCTCCTACTCCGAAAAATAAAGACTCAAGAAGGCTGGACTTATTCAGGAGAAAGGTTTATTCGTCCTCGAGTTTCCAGTTAAGGGTGGCAAACCATCAAGCCCTCCTAAGGTGGTATGAGTTCAATTTGTGGGGCTCTCTGCCCAAATCTGAGGACTCCCTCCCGGAGCGTGACAGGAAGGAGTTCAAGGCTCTGGTGGAGGAGGGGACAGCGGCTGCCAGGGCGACCCTGCAGGCAGCATCAGATGCCGCGGATACAGCCGCGTGGTCCATGGCCTCCGCGGTGTCCATGAGGAGGGCATCATGGCTCCTGCTGTCTGGGCTGTCCAGTGAGGCGCAGAACTCCCTGCAGGACCTTTCGTTCGACAGCAAGGCTCTGTTTGCAGAACAGACGGACATGAAATTGCATGGCCTGAACGCTTAAGACACTTGGCCTCTATGTCCCAGCTCCACCTAGACCAAGTTTAAGCTTCAGCTGGCTCCCACCCAGGCCACCCACTCTAAATATGAGCCCCCTTATAAAAAGTCTTGGGACTATAAGAAACGCCCATAGAGGCAGTCCCGAGCCGGGGCCTTCCAAGGGCAAACAGGCGGGAAAATGTTAGTTTTGACGGGCTGCCCGGGGGCGATTTACCCGTTCATACCAGGGATTCACCCACAATAAAGCTTCCCTTCTCCAACCGGTTGTGTTCTTTTCTCCCAGAGTGGTCGCGGTTGACCTCAGACCGTTGGGTCCTCAACACCGTCTTTCACTGCTACTCCCTCCAGTTTACCTCTACCCCACCCAACCACCCTCCGTCCCCGTCCCTCCTGGGGGACCCCTCTCATGAGGCCCTGCTCGAGCAGGAGGTGGGGCGGCTCCTTGGCCTAGGAGCGGTGGAAGTGGTGCCAGCGGAGTTCAGACGCAAGGGGTACTACTCCCGCTATTTCCTTATCCTAAAAGCCAAAGGGGGCTCAGGCCCATCCTAGACCTGCGAGGCCTGAACCAGTACATGGTAAAGCTCAAGTTCCGCATGGTCTCTCTGGCCTCCATCATCCCCTCCCTGGATCCCGGGGACTGGTACTTCGCCCTCGACCTGCAGGATGTGTACTTCCACATTCATATATTCAAGAGGCACAGGCGTTTCCTCCGTTTCACAGTTGGGCAGGAACACTACCAATTTACGGTCCTCCCGTTTGGCCTGTCCACTGCTCCCAGGGTGTTCACGAAATGCATATCTGTGGTGGTGGCCTACCTCAGACGTCGTGGGGTTCAGCTCTTCCCCTATCTTGACGACTGGCTGGTCAAGGGCAGCTCCAGGTCACAGGTGCGGGATCACATGGCGCTCCTCCTGTCCACATGTGCCACCCTGGGCCTGTTGGTAAACGACACCAAGTCCACGTTAGTCCCGATGCAGCGCATAGAGTTTATCGGGGCAGTCCTGGACCCGATGTCAGCCAGGGCCACCAGACAGATTCGAGACCCTAAAAGGGCTCATTGACACGGTCACCAGGTTCCCCGTAACCACAGCCAGAGCGTGCCTCCAGCTCCTGGGTCAAATGTCAGCGTGCACATACGTGGTTCACCACACCAGACTCAGGATGAGGCCCCTCCAGCACTGGTTGGCCTCAGTGTTCTCCCAGTCCAGAGATAGGAGAACTGTGCCAGAACTGGGGCTCACCTCCCTACAGTGGTGGTCCTCCCCGGGTAACATCCTCCACGGGGTCCCATTCAGGGGCAGGCCCCCCTCAGTGGAGCTAGTGTCCAACGGGTTGGACCTGGGGTTGGGGGCCCATTTGGGGAATGTTCAGACCCAAGGTCTGTGCATATAAACGTCAAGGAGCTCCAGGCAGTCCGGCTAGCATGCGTGGCCTTCCGCTCGCACCTGGAGGGCAGAGTGGTCAGGGTTCTCATGGACAACACAGCCTCAATGTTTTACATCAATAGGCAAGGCGTGGCCTGCTCCTCTGCCAGGAAACCCTCAGGCTGTGGGACTTCTGTATAGCCCACAACATTTGCCTACAAGCCTATCACTTACCGGGCGCCCGGAACTCATGGGCGGACGCCTGAGCTGAGACTTCTCCTCTTAGCACGAGTCACTACACCCAGAGGTGGTGCACAGGATTTTCCAAGAGTGGGGAACTCCCCAGGTGGACCTGTTCGTGACTCAGCTGAACTGCTGGTGTCCCCGTTTCTGCTCCGGGGGAAGGGGGGGGCAGAGTTGGGCGTGGGCACCATCTCCGATGCCTTCCTCCTGTCCTGGTCGGGCCAGCTTCTCTATGCCTTCCCCCTGATCCCGTTGATCGGCAAGGTCTTGGAGAAGATAAAAACGGACAGGTCCTCCTGATTGCCCTGGCATGGCCCAGGCAACATTGGTACAGGACCCTCACAAGCCTGGCGGTCGCCCCGCCATGGCTGTTGCCATCCCACCTGGACCTGCTCTCCCAGGACCAGGGCTGCCTCCTCTGCCCCAACCTAGCGGCTCTCCACCTCATGGCATGGCTGCTCAATGGTTAGGCTGGGAGGAAAGGACGTGCTCAGAAGGGGTTCAGCCAGGGCCGGCTCTAGGATTTTTGCCGCCCCAAGCAGAAACAATTTTGTCCACCCCCCGGTTTTTTCTTGCCCCGCCTCAGCTCCGCCCCTTCCCCAAATCCCCAGCCCTGCCTCCTCCCCCCAGGCTCTCAAGCCTAGGAGGGAGGGGGAGAAGTGGAGCGCACACCGTGGCCACTCGGAGTCTCCCCCTCCCTCCCAGGCTCTCAAACCTGGGAGGGAGGGTGAGCAGCGGCGCGCGAATCAGCTATTTCGTGCGCTGCGGCCGCTCAGGATCTCCCCCTCCCTCCCAGGTTTAAGAGCCTGGGAGGTTTGAGAGCCTGGGAGGGAGAGGGAGCAGCAGCGCGCGAATCAGCTGTTTCGCGTGCCATGGCGCGTGAGCGGCAGCAGCGGAGGTGAGCTAGGGCGACCGGGGCACATTTTTAGGGGCGGCATTCTGGCGCCGGCTATGCCGCCCCTAAAAATGTGCCGCCCCAAGCACCAGCTTGTTTTGCTGGTGCCTAGAGCCGGCCCTGGGTTCAGCACGTCCTCCTGGAAAGCAGACGGCCCTCCACGCCTCAGGCCTACCTGGTGAAGTGGTCTCGGTTTTCCCAGTGAGTCGCCGATTGGGGCGTTTCACCTGTGGCTGCTTCGATCCAACTCATTTTAGACTACCTCCTTCACCTTAGAGCCCGGGCCTAGTGCCCTCGTCCATCAAAGTGCACTTATCGGCTATATCGGCCTTCCACCCGCCGGTGCAGGGACACACGGTCTTCTCCCATGCTATGACTGGCTGATTCCTCAAGGGATTGGATCATCTCTTCCCGTACATTAGGCCCCCAGTCCGGCAGTGGGACCTGAACTTGGTGCTGGCCCGGTTGATGGGTCCCCAATTTGAGCTGCTAGCTACATCCTCCTGTTCGCACCTCTCGCGGAAGGTGGCCTTCCTGGTGGTGATCACGTCAGCTAGACAGGTCTCAGAGCCCTGACCTCCAAACCCCCGTACACGGTGTTCCATAAGGATAAGGTCCAATTCCGACTACATCGTTCATTGCTCCCCAAGGTGGTCTCCACCTACCACATGGGTCAGGACATCTTCCTGCCGGTGCTCTGTCCCAAGCCCCATGCGTCCAGTAAGGAGCGCCTTCTCCACATGCTGGATTTGAGATGGGCTCTGGCCTTTTACCTGGAACGGACAAAGCCGTTCAGGAAGTCGTCGCAGATGTTCATCACCTCGGCCGAGCGCATGAGAGGTCGGCTGATCTCCATTCAGCAGCTCTCCAACTGGATCACTTTGTGTATTCGTACCTGTTACGACCTGGCGGGATTCCCCCGCCGCCGATTGTAAGGGCACACTCAATTAGGGCGCAAGCCTTGCCAGCTGCCTTTTTAGCCCATGTTCCCATTCAGGACATTTGTAGGACTGCCACGTGGTCTTCCATTCACACTTCACCTCGCATTATGCGATTGTCTCCCAAACCAGAGAGGATGCTGGGTTCGGCAGGGCGGTAGTCCATCCCGAAAGTCTGTGAACTCCTACCCACCTCCAACAGATATAGCTTGGAATCACCTATTGTGGAATGCACATGAGCAATCACTCGAAGAAGAAAAGACAGTTACCTTTTCCATAACTGGTGGTCTTTGAGATGTGTTGCTCATGTCCATTCCACATCCCGCCCTCCTTCCCCTCTGTTGGAGTTGTCTGGCAAGAAGGAACTGAGGGTGGGGGAGCGTGCAGCGCCCCTTATACCGCGCCATGGAGGCACCACTGCAGGGGCCGCTAAGGGCGCTCCCCTACGGGTACTGCTAGGGGAAAAACTTCCGGCACCGATGCACATGGCGAGCACACACACCTATTGTGGAATGGACATGAGCAACACATTTTGAAGAACACCAGTTACGGAAAAGGTAACTGTCTTTTTTCTGTCTTATTACACTGGTCTACAATTTTTGAGAAGTCATCTGCTTCAGAGATAAAATGTGCTATTTATTATGTATTTTGATGTGCTGAATTCAAATATGACAATTAAAACAACTGATAGGCTACTGTTTCTAAGATATTTAAGTTTTTACATTTTATGTCTATGTATATTGTGTAGATAGTAGAGTTTTAATCATAAATTGTAAACCGAGGTCTTTTCATGTGTTTATGGTTGCTTTACATGATAATATTTCACCTGTCCTGTTTATTTAACACTTTAAAAATCAGCAAAAGGGTTACATAAATAAAATTTATTATGAAACAAAAGGCAAAAAACTATTATGTACATAGTTTAGTCCTATTAGTGTCTACTCGGCGCTTCTTGGCTTGTCTCTTGTATTCATTAAATGGAGCATCTCTTGTCACTTTCCAGCAATAGTCTGCAAGCATTGATGGGCTCCATTTGCCCTGATAGCGTTTCTCCATTGTTGCAATGTCCTGGTGAAATCGCTCGCCATGCTCGTTGCTCACTGCTCCGCAGTTCGGTGGAAAAAAAATCTAGATGAGAGTGCAAAAAATGTATCTTTAGTGACATGTTGCAACCAAGGCTTTTGTATGCCTTGAGGAGGTTTTCCACCAACAACCTGTAGTTGTCTGCCTTGTTGTTTCCGAGAAAATTTATTGCCACTAACTGGAAGGCTTTCCATGCCGTCTTTTCCTTGCCACACAGTGCGTGGTCAAATGCATCATCTCAAAGAAGTTCACGAATCTGAGGACCAACAAAGACACCTTCCTTTATCTTAGCTTCACTTAACCTTGGAAATTTTTCATGGAGGTACTTGAAAGCTGCTTGTGTTTTGTCAATGGCCTTGACAAAGTTCTTCATCAGACCCAGCTTGATGTGTAAGGGTGGTAACAAAATCTTCCTTGATTCAACAAGTGGTGGATGCTGAACACTTTTCCTCCCAGGCTCCAATGACTGTCGGGAGTGGCCAATCTTTCTTGATGTAGTGGGAATCTCTTGCACGACTATCCCATTCGCAGAGAAAACAGCAGTACTTTGTGTATCCAGTCTGCAGACCAAGCAAGAGAGCAACAACCTTCAAATCGCCACAAAGCTGCCACTGATGTTGGTCATAGTTTATGCACCTCAAAAGTTGTTTCATGTTGTTATAGGTTTCCTTCATATGGACTGCATGACCAACTGGAATTGATGGCAAAACATTGCCATTATGCAGTAAAACAGCTTTAATACTCGTCTTCGATGAATCAATGAACAGTCTCCACTCATTTGGATCGTGAACGATGTTGAGGGCTGCCATCACACCATCGATGTTGTTGCAGGCTACAAGATCACCTTCCATGAAGAAGAATGGGACAAGATCCTTTTGATGGTCACGGAACATGGAAACCCTAACATCACCTGCCAGGAGATTCCACCGCTGTAGTCTGGAGCCCAACAGCTCTGCCTTACTCTTGGGTAGTCCAAATCCCTGGCAAGGTCATTCAGTTCACCTTGTGTTATGAGGTGTGGTTCAGAGGAGGAGGATGGGAGAAAATGTGGGTCCTGTGACATTGATGGTTCAGGACCAGAAGTTTCATCCTCTTCCTTTTCCTCATCTGACTCAAGTGAGAATGATTCTGGTGCATAAGGAACTGGCAGTGCTTCTCCGTGGGGTACTGAGCGTATAACTGATGGAATGTTTGGATAATGCACAGTCCACTTTTTCTTCTTTGACACACCTTTCCCAACTGGAGGCACCATGCAGAAGTAACAATTGCTGGTATGATCTGTTGGCTCTCTCCAAATCATTGGCACTGCAAAAGGCATAGATTTCCTTTTCCTGTTCAACCACTTGCAAAGATTTGTTGCACAAGTGTTGCAGCATATGTGTGGGGCCCACCTCTTGTCCTGATCTCTAATTTTGCAGCCAAAATAAAGGTGATAGGCTTTCTTAACCATAGTGGTTATAATGCGCTTTTGTGATGCAAAAGTCACTTCATCCCAAACATAGCAAAAGTTATCTGCACTGTTCACACAAGTACGAGGCATCTCTGCTCACTTTGGCTAAACAGAAATGTGTCCCTTTGCAAAATCAAACACTGACAAATAAGGGAGCACGACACTGTATGATTTCTAGAGCTGATATAGGGCAATTGTTCAGCAGAGTGATGTAAGCTTGGTTACGATTGCATCATCCATGACTTCTAGGAATAACATGATGCAATTTATATCATGTATGACGCAATACCCGCTTCAGATTGCATCATTCATTGTTTTGCCTAAAAAGCAAGTACTGTCCAAACCCAGTCATAGATTTATTCATAGATCCAGTCAAAGATGTATTTTAGTCATTTCTGGTTTAAATTGAGATCCCTTCCCCTTATCACTTATCCTCACTCACTTATCCTCCGCCATTCCCAAGTCAAGGGTCGTATATCCTGACCCAATAGCATATCTTGAAAACTAGAGCCAATCAACAATTTTAAGCATCATTTTCGTTCTCAGTGACCCAGAATTAGTAAAGTTTGACTACATTTATTTCAGAAGCATTTTGGCTGTAGAGCAGTGTTATCTATCCCTTTCTTAATGATTCCCAACATTAGTGGAGAATGCTGTGGGGGAAACAGCCTAGGGGAGTGATCGAGGGTGCTGTGGGATGGGGGTAGGGGTGACCAGGGAGAGCTGTGGAGGCAGCGGGGGGAGGGGGAGGGGGAGGGGGAGGCAGGAGTGACCAGGGAGTGCTGAAGGGTTGTAAGGGAAGAGAATGATCAGAGAGTGCTGGGAACTTGCAATGGGGAGTGTGTGTGTGTGTGAGTGAGAGAGACAGACTAGGGAATGAGGGGAGGGGAGGGGAGGGGAGGGGGGATGACCAAGAAGTGTTGGGAGAAAAGGGGGGAGTGACTGGTGAGTGCTGTGGGGGGGTAATGGGGGTGACTGGTGAGTCCTGGGGGGGTAATGGGAGTGACTGGGGAGGAGGAGTAGTGGGGGGAGACCAGGAGTACTGGGGGAAGAGCAAGGATGACTGGGGTGGGGTGGGGTGGGCAGGGGGAGTAGTGGGGAAGGGGGGCGGACCGGGGAGGGTTAGGGAGTAGCAGGGGGAGGAGAGTGACTGGGGGGGAAATGGGGGATGACTGGTGAGTTCTGGGGGGTGACTGGTGAGTTCTGGGAAGGAAGTGCGGGGGGACCAGGAGTACTGGAGGAAGAGCGAGGGTGGCGGGGTGGGCTGGGGGAGTAGTGAGGAAGAGGAGTGACCGGGGCGGGCTGGGGGAGTAGTGGGGGGAGAGGGGGTGACTGGGGAGAGAGCGGGGAGGCCGGAGGGGGGGAGTGGAGACGGGGGAGGGGGGACCAGGCGGGTGGGCTGCTGGAGCGGGGTGGGAGGGCAGATCCACGGGGCGCTGGGGAGGGCCCGGCTCTCCCGCCACGGGGCGCGGTGCCCAGGCCGCGGGCGCTATGGGGGTGTCTCGGCCCGTCCCGGTCCCTCCCTCGCTCCCGCCTCTCCCCGTCACGGGGGGCGGGCCGGGCCGGCCGGGCGATGTCGGCTGCAGCGGATGCGGCCCCGGGCGGGCCGGAGGCGCCGGGCTCAATCAACTCCCCCTGGGTCCCCGCAGCCGGGCTGGCGCTGGGCCCCGGCTCCCCCGCGCTCTGCTGGGCCGCGCTGCTCGCCTGCCTCAGCCTGGCCTGCGCCTACGTGGGCAGCCTCTACGTGTGGAACAGCCACCTGCCCCGGTGAGTGCCCCCCCCCCGGGACCGACCCAGCCCCCCGGGACTGACTCACCTGCCCCGGTGAGTGACCCCGCCCNCCCCCCCCCCCTCGAGCCACCTGCCCCGACCCCCTCTCCTGATACTGATCCACCACCCCTCCAGCTACCTGCCCCAGTGAGTGACACCCCGCCCCCAGTACCGCCCTGCCCCCGAGCCACCTGCCAACCCCCCTGGTGAGTGACTTCCCTCTCCCAGTACCAGCCTCCCGAGCCCCCTACTCTGGTGAGTGACACCCCCCTCGGTACCTCTCAGGTGAGTGACAGAGACAGCCCCCTACCCAGATCTGGCCCCCTGTAGTATCTGCGTTGCCCATAGGACATGTTCAGATTGTGCAGAATCTTGGATATTACTTTTTTTTTTTTTTTTTTTTTTTAAGAACCATTCTAGCCCTTGTGCTTCGTAGATTCATTGATTCTGAAGCCAGAAAGGACAATAGTGATGGTCCACACTGAGCCTCTACAGTAGCTAGGCCATTGCTTCTGGCTAGGAGAAACTGTCTAGTGCCTTAGAATGGAAACGCTTTGGGGCAGAGGGGCTGTCTCTTTTCTCCAAGTTTGTGCAGCGCTGGGTGCAATGGAGTTCTGGTCCATGGCTACACAATTCATATAATAATAATAATGGGAACTGACGTAGTGTTGCCTTCCTGAGTCTGCAGAAAGGCTGAAATGATGGCTGGAGGAGGTATGAAGGCCTCAGTCCTCTATGGGAGACAAATGCCAGTGTTAACTGTTTCAGAGTAGCAGCCGTGTTAGTCTGTATCCGCAAAAAGAACAGGAGTACTTGTGGCACCTTAGAGACTAACAAATTTATTAGAGCATAAGCTTTCGTGGGCTACAGCCCACTTCTTCAGATGCATATAAATTTGTTAGTCTCTAAGGTGCCACAAGTACTCCTGTTCTTTTAGTGTTAACTGTTGCATGGCCAATAAGCAGATGCAATAGGAGAGGTTGTGGAAATTGGCAGGAAAATCATTAGATGTGAAGAGCCACAAAGATGGGGAAGGAGGAGGGAAATCAGGAAAGGCGGGTGGGGAAGGAAGAGAAATAAAGGCCAGAGGGGGATGGGGTGGGGGAATTCTGCCCCCAACATGAAATTGTCATTAACAGTGGGACTCGGCTCCCTCCCCCAAATGAGCTCAACACCCCTGGCTTACATCAAGACACAGAGAGAGAAAAACATAGCCCAAGGTCACACGGTGGGTTCGTGGCAGAGCCAGGAATAGAACCCAGGAGTCCTGAGGACCTAGCCCCCTAGGCCGTACGACAGAGCAGCCTCCATTCCTCTGCGTCCTGAAGGTTTGTCTCCATTTGCAGAGACCACCCGGCTGTGATCAAGCGGCGATTCACCAGCGTTCTGATCGTCTCTGGCCTCTCACCACTCTTCGTCTGGCTCTGGAAGGAACTGACAGGCATTAAGGTAAGATTGTCACCTGGTCTCTATCGACTCCCTCCCCTCCCTCACCCTCTGCAAGTTGGGCTGCCTACCTGGAGAGTAGTCATGTGACTCATGTAGCAAGCTGGGACTCCCTTGCAGCTAGCCTGGTCCTTCACATCACCCCTCCTTCCTGGCTAATCCCATCAGGGAAAATCCTTTTAGTTAGTGCTGTGCCAGCCACTGCCTCACCCTCTGGCTCTGAGTATTGTATTACATGGGTGCTTGCACACCCTGATCAAGATCAGGAGCCCCTGTCATGCTGGGGACTGCACAAACCCCCCAGCTGAAATCAGGGCCCCATGGTGATAGGTGCTGCACAGGCACACAATGAGAGACAGGCCATGCCCCGAAGAACTCACAGTCTAAACAGACACAGGGTTGGAGGGGAAACAAAGGCACTGAGAGGAGAAGGGACTAGCCCAAGGTCTCTGAGCTCTGTGCACTAGTCAATGGGGTGTGGGAGCTGGCTGCAAGGCTGGGCCAGGGGGTGATGGCCTGCATGGTCCTGATCCACATGTGTCTTGTGTTTTGCTCAGCCAGGTATATCCCTGCTAGTTCTGCTGGGCTTCCGACTGGAGGGAATCGTGCCAGCGACTCTACTGCCCTTGTTGCTCACCATGGTATGTGTAGGGCTAATGCCCTAGGGCTGCCCTGCACCAGGGCCGGCTTTAGGCCAGTTCAACCAATTCCCCTGAATTGGGCCCCGCGCCTAAGAGGGCTCCGCGCCCAAGCCCCGGTACGGCGAACCGGCATGGCCTGGCTTCCCCAGGGGGCAATTTAAAGGGCCTGGGGCTCCCAGCAGGGGCTGGAGCCCCAGGCCCTTTAAATTGCCACCAGAGCCCCACTGCTGGAGCCCTGGGGTAGGGCTGCGAGGCTCTGGGGGCTATTTAAAAAGTCCGGGGCTCCTGCTGCCTCTACCGCCCCGGCCCTTTAAATAGCCGCTGGAGCCCCGCCACTTCCCCAGGGCTCCCTCGACTATTTAAAGGGCCGGGGCAGTAGAAGCAGGGGAGCCCCGGGCCCTTTAAATAGACCCCAGAGCCCTGGGATAGCGGGGGCTCGGGGGCTATTTAAAGGGCTGGGGCTCTATCTGCCTCTGCTGCAACCCCTGCCCACACCAGCCCCGCACCCCCTGCCCTGCCTGCAGCCAGGCCCTATCTCCAGCCAGCCCCTGCTGCACCCCCTGCCTGCACCAGCCCTGCACCCCCTGCCTGTCCTGCCTGCACCCCCTGCCTGTCCTGCCTGCACAAGCCCCGCCTGCCCTGCCTACAGCCAACCCTTGCCGCACCCTCTGCCCTGTCTCCAGCCAACTCCTGCCGCACCCCCTGCGGCCCTATCCGAAGCCAGCCAGCCCCACGCACGCCCCTCCCCGCACCAGCCCTGCACCCCCTGCCCTGCCTGCAGCCAGCCCCGCACTCCCTGCCCAGTCTCCAGCCAACCCCTGCCACACACCCCTGCCTGAAGCCAGCCAGTCCCGCACTCCTCTGTCTCCAGCCCTGCCAACCCCTGCCACATACCCCTGCGATCCTGCCTGAAGCCAGCCAGCCCGCCCCACACACCCCTGTCTCCAGCCAGCCTCGCACCCCTTGCCCTGCCTGCATCCAGACCCTACCTGCAGTCAGCCCCTGCCCTGCCTCCAGCCAGCCCTATGTCCAGTGGTGCCCTGCAGTTCCCAGGGCAGTAACCCTGCACACCTGCTTCAATGAGGGGCCCTGGGACCCACACATGTACACACACACCCCCAGGGAGTGGCGGGGACCCACACATGTGAAACGGAGCTCATTAACCAATCAACAGCATATATGACGCAATGTGCAAAATATATAAAATTATTATTTATATAGTAATGGAAAGTAAATAATACATGGAAGAAATGAAAGCCTTTTTTTTTTACTTTTTTTTTTTTTTTGTTAGTCATCCCTGCTGGGGCCCCACCGAAAATGTTCGAATTGGGCCCCGCACTTCCTAAAGCCGGCCCTGCCCTGCACCAACCTGCCAGGCCCCTGATAGAGGCTTTGCTGGGAGCAGGTGCCTGCTTTCTCTTGGGGGCCATTGGTTTGTCTGTCAAACCGCCTTCTCCCCAGCCCTGCTTGCTGTAGCATACCAGCAAACACAGAGATGCCAGGCTCAGTGGTCTGCCCTGTGCTGCTGCCCTTGCTGCAGGGCATGGACTCCTCCATGGTGGGGATGTGGTGCAGGCTGCTTTGTCCTGACCTTGCTAGCAAACTGGGCATAGCAGAGCTGCCCCTCTGAGATCAGTTGGAAGGACTGTGACTCACTGAGCAGACAGGGCTTAATGGCCAGATGCCATCTCTAGAGGTGCTGAGCAGAGATTTCCAAACTGCCCAGGGGCTTTAGATACCCATTAAAATGCCAGGGAACCAGGCACCCAGATCCTTTGTGTGACGTTTGAACAGTGGCTGCTGTCTCTGTAGGGGGACAGGACTGACAGCTGGGGTAAACCTGAATGCCAAAGGGGACGCTCACTCAGCACCTCCTTTTCTGTGCCAGGTCCTGTTTCTTGGTCCCCTCATTCAGCTCTCGATGGACTGTCCCTGGGACTGGGTTGATGGACTGAAGGTCATGTTTGGTAAGGCCTTGCTATTTAGATGATGGTAGCATGTAGGAACACAGACCAAAATCGTCTCCTCTCATGCTGTGTGCCGGGTGCTGCGCAGACACAGTGAGAGACAGTCCCTGCCCTGAGGAGCTCACAGTCTAGCTAGACAAATGGTGGGAGGGGAAACTGGGGCATGGAGAGGGGAAGGGACTCACCTGAGGCCATTGGCAGAGCCAGGATTAGACCCCAGGAGTCCTGGCTCAGCTCCGTGTCTCTAGACCACGCTGCCTGTAACAGCAAGCTGCAGGGAGTATTGGTGGTGAGCTAGGGGCACTAGGGGGCATAGGTCGGCAGAGCTCTGTCTCCTGGGAGCTGCTCAGAGCTAGTGGGAGTGCACAGGGACAAAGAAGGAGGTCCCAGAGTCATGGGAGGGGGCATCCTCGGCCTGGTCTGTGCTTTTTCCTCAGATCTATTGAGATGAGATGCCCAAGCAGCATTGGGGAGGCGAGCTCTCTGCCAGGCCTCCACAGGACATCCCAGAGACCTCCAGCAGCGCCAGACACATAATGCTACCTTCCTTCTCCCTGCAGACCCCCGCTTCTGGGCGCTGTGCCTGAGTGACATGCGCTGGCTCCGCAACCAGGTGATCGCACCCCTGACAGAGGAGCTGGTATTCCGGGCCTGTATGCTGCCTATGCTCATCCCTTGTACCGGCTTGGGGCCAGCCATCTTCACCTGCCCGCTCTTCTTCGGGGTTGGTGAGTACCCAGCACTGCTCAGGCCCTCTGACCGAGCTGTCCCATGGTGTCTGACAGAGCTCCCTCCCCAGCCACTGCAAAGCATCCAGGCAGGGTCAATAGTATGGCTCTGAGCACAGCTTCCATCCCCTGCCCCCAGGTTGCTGGGAGTGGTGGGGGCAAAGTCAGGGGGCATGGGACCTAGGCCCAGCATTGCTCCTTCCCACGTCACTTTTCCCCACCCCTCCTCTCTGTCTGTCTCCCTTCCTCTTCCTGTACCCAGTGGGGCTGAGGGGTTTGCACTGATCCCACCCCCCCAGAGCAGCTTGGCAAAGGAACCAGTACCTACCTCCTCCCATACAGTGGGGGGAAGGCCGAATTCAGCTTCTCCGCTCCTCTCCCCAGTCTCACTGAGCACAAAGCAAGCCCTTCTGAGCTAGGGGTGTCTACCTTGGGCGCAGGAGCATGGATTAGAACTCTCAGCCCTATGCACAGCCCCCTGCCTGGTGCCCATTAGGGGCCAGCATGCTCACAGAGACGGGGAGCAGGTGCAGCTGGGGTTGGTGCAGCCTGGTCCAAGCAGGGTTCTCCTCAGATCAGCTCCTGCCAGTGGAGGCTAGGGAGGGGGTGCCGGGCTGGCCACAGGCATTGATGGACATTTCCCTCTTTCAGCTCACTTCCACCACGTTATTGAGCAGCTACGGTTCCGCCAGGGCAGCGTGGCCAGCATCTTCCTGTCGGCAGGTAGGAAATGGTTGCCAGGATGATGGTCCTGAACTAAGGACCCCTAGACCAGCACTACCTTAGCCTGCTCTGGGTGCAGCTGGTTGCGTGTGAACCTGCTAGCATTTCCTCCTCATTACCGGGGCAGAGGTAATTATGGTCAGACCCCTACCTAGAGCAATCACACACATCTAGCCAGCCCTGGAGCTCCCCTTCGCCGGACTCTGGCTCTTAACTGAGGAGAGTCCCCGTCTGCCACCAATGATGTGTGCCTGTACCACAGGTGTGGAGATGCAGCCATCTCTGGGGAGAGGAATATGTATTGTCCCACTGTATTGGAGGCTGTTGGGTCAAAAGCACAATGAGAGCAGCGCAAGTTGGCTGGGAAGAGTTTGGAGTGAGTTGTGGGGGTGAACAGCAGCTTCCCTCCAGAACAGCAGGTGAAGTCTGGAGGGAAGCTACCAGTGGTGAGCAGCAACAAGCACCAGAAAAGAAGGGATGCAGTAAGTGGGGAGCCAGTGGATACAACCCCGGTGATTGAGTTCCATTGTCAAAGGGGAGCTAGTAACAGAGCTGAACTAGCCACTAAAGGGATAATACCTAGAAAAGAGGAAAAGTTCAGGGAAGACCAATGAAGGAAATAGAGCTACTAAACATCCTTTAGACAAGGTGAAGTGACAGGAACAGAGACTTTGGCAGAAGAAGGTTAATTGTTCAATCAATCAGGAAGCCAACATATCAAGGAATACGTATCTTTATTGAAGCTGGAACTCAAAACAGTATGAAGGATGGAGTTTATGTTCTAGTCCATTGTATTTTCTAAATCAGAATTCTTTTGTTCACTAAATGTAAATTGTAATCTATAAAGTGAGTTTAATTAACATAACTTTAGTTAGTTTGGCCTCTCTCTGGATCCCTGGTGGTGGGGGAAGATGTGGCAACCCTGTTTTAAGCGCGCACAGTTTTTTGCCAGAAGTGATCAGTGGTGATGCTGTATAAGGGAGTTTCAGTGGCTCTCTCAAAGATTCTGCTCTCTCCTGCAGCTTTCCAGTTCTCATATACAGCTGTCTTCGGGGCCTACACAGCGTTCATCTTCATTAGGACAGGTCAGTGCTGCAGGTTGCCTTCCTGTGCAGGCAGAGTTCCCTCCCCAGCCTAGCGTGGAACCACCAGCCATTTCTCTACCCTCTACCACAGGGGCTCTAGTGAGATAAGACCAGATGCCTGTCTTGGAAAGAGTCCCTTCCCCTGTTTATGCCGTATTCCTCCCTTATAACCAGTTGGGCTCCAGGGGTTTGCCTCTCCCACAGGGCAGCCTGCACCCAGACTCCCACCCCCCCTTGTGTCATACATCACCTCCATATAACAAAATTCATTCCACACATGGATGTAAAAAATTAGAACACTGGCTCCAGTCCCCCCAAAGCGGAGTCACAGGGCTGCTTCAGCTCATCTCTAGGCTTATGAATGCATGGTTGTGGCACATTGTGGGTTTTTAAAAAAAAAAAAAAAAAAAAAAAGTTCTCTTCTTCCATCCAGGACACCTGATTGGCCCTGTGTTGTGCCACTCCTTCTGCAACTACATTGGCTTCCCTGCCATCTGTGCTGCCCTGGAGCATCCCCAGCGCCTCACTGTTGTCATCTTCTATGTGCTGGGCATGGTGCTCTTCCTCCTGCTCCTGCACCCCATGACTGACCCAGCTTTCTTTGGAGACGTCCCTATTTGCTCTCTGTCTGCAACCAGCTCTGGCTTCTCTGTGTGCTCCTGACACCTGGGGCACGGGTTTCAGACCCGACAGCCCCCTCCCCCAAGAGCAAGAGATATATTTTTTTATTATTAAAGTACTTTGGAAGGCGTGCTAACTTGTCTTTCTATTACTGATTTTGAGGGCTGCTACAGCAGGCCCTTTCCCCCCTCCCAATAGGTAACATCATTTAAATCAGTTTCTGTACCGAATGACTGGAGGATAGCTAATGTGACACCAATTTTTAAAAAGGCCTCTAGAGGTGATCCTGGCAATTAGAGCTTGGGAAGCCTGACTTCTAGGAAAGAACACAATCGTCAGACCCAGGTGAACAGAATCTGTGGGGAAGAGCTAATCAACAAGCAGGCGAACAAAAAGGATCCAGAGCACTTAAATGTTCAGAAAGCCTTTCTAAGCGCGGTAAAGTGTCATGGAATATGGGGGGGGGAGGTCCTGTCCTGGATCAGTAACTGGTTTAAAAGATAGGCATAGATGGTCAGTGTGGGGAATGGAGAGAGGTAAATAGTGGTGCCCCCAGGGGTGGGTCTGTACCGGGACCAGTCCTTTTCATGAGCTACAAAGGGATCTCTCAACATATCCCAACTATGCATATAGGACCTGAGGGGGAGGTTCAAATAACATTAAGAGGCAGCTGGTTTAAAGGGAAGTCTGGACTAGAGCAACCATTGCTCTGACCCCGTAGGGCCATTCTTACGAGTTTTCCAGACGGAAAGGTCGTAGCTTGGACTCTGTTGTCTCATTGCCCCTTCTAGCAAACCAAACAGGCAGCCACTTGCGCCTGCCCCGCTGGGTCTGAGCCTCGCGGCTCTGCCCTTCCCAGTGCCAGGCAGCGCCCCTCGCCCCAGCCGGCTCGAGCTGCTGCCTGGGCAGGGCCCAGCCGGGCTTCAGACGGACCAAACAGCGTCTCTTTGTAACGTAGCTGGGCCTCGGCTGCCACGCGCCGCCGGTGACTGAGGGCCGGGGTCGGGCCCCGGGGAAGGGTCCCTGCGCGGGGCGGGCGGGCGCTCTCTGCGCTGCAGCTGCTGCCTCTACTCGCTCGCGCGTAGGCCGCTTCCGGGCTTATGCCGCCGCCCCAACCAATACGAGCGGAGTCCCCCTCCCCCCGTCTCCAAGGGGGCGGAGAGCGCGCGTGCACCATGACGCATGCGCAGTTTCTCGGGAGAGGGGTGTTTGGTCCTCCTGCGTATGCCCGTCCCCAGCCAAGTGGTTACTATATCAGGGGCCAGCAAAGGTACTAGCGCCTGTGCGCTCTAGGGCCCTGCGGAGGGGAGGTATATGGGGGAGAGGCAGATTTCTGTGTAGGGGAAGATCAGGGATCCTCCCGCCCTCTGTAGCAGGGAGCTCTGCCTAGGAGCAAGTGGTGCTATTGGAGGAGGGGGCACTACCCTATACAGCCTAGTAGCTGCTGCTGTTGGAGGCGATGCTAAGTAAAAGCTTACACCGGGCGTGGGGCAATCCCTCTGTAGGGGCCTGCACATTGGATAGGGGAGGTGATGCCTGGCAATGGGGAGCGGGGGCTCGGTAGCAGTCTCTCTCCTGCGCCTTAGAACATCCCAGCTTGTTTCACCACCATGCAGGAATGTTTCCACTCTCACTGGCAGCATCACCAACAGGCTCTGCTCTGTCCTGCAAACTCCCCTCCACCAAGAATCATGGCTGGTGTGGAGAAAGCAAATGAAGTGTTATTTACCCCTTCACCCAACACACAGACCAGGGGTCACCCAATGAGTAGGCATCAGGCTTAAAACAAACATAAGGAAACACTTCACACAAGGCCCAGTCAGCATGTGGAACTCATTGCCACGATTCTTGTCAGGCCAAAAGTATAACTACCCAGCTTCAAAAAAGAATTAGCTGACTTCGTGGACAGGGCCGGCTCTGGCTTTTTTGCCGCCCCAGGCAAAAAAGCCTCCCGCCCCCCCCCTCCCCCCGGCAGGGAGCGCAGCAGGGGAGGGCGCCGAGCCCGGCCGGGGCCCCGCTCTCCCCAACCAGCTGGAGCGCTGGGAAGAGGGCGGCGAGCCCAGCCGCGGCCCCGCTCTCCCTGACTGGCCAGAGCGCCGGGAGGAGGGCGGCGAGCCCGGACGCGACCCCGCTCTCCCCGACCTGCTGGAGCGCCGGGGGAGGGCAGCGAGCCCACTGCGGCTCTGCTCTCCCCGACCAGCCGGAGCACCGGGGGAGGGCGGCGAGCCCGCTGCGGCTCCGCTCTCCCCAGGTAAGCGCTGCTCCCCTCCAGGTGCCGCCCCAAGCACATGCTTGGTAGGCTGGAGCCGGCCTTGTTCGTGGAGGATATGTTCCTCAATGGCTAGTAGCCGAGATGGTTAGGGATGCAACCCCATGCTCTGATTGTCCTTAAACCTCTAACTGCCAAAAGCTGGGACTACAGGGGATAACTCATTTGATAAATTGTCCTGTTATGTTTATTGGCTCTAAAACATCTGGCACCAGCCACTGCTGCAAACCGGAATAATGGGCTAGATGGACCATTGGTCTGAGCCAGTATAGCTGTTCTCATGTCCTAATGCGGGGGAGCTGGATCCTGGGTTGGAATCAGCAGGGCAAAGATTTCTGACCCGAAGGGGCTTGAGTCTCCTGCAAAGGCCAAGCAGGGCCAGCAGCTAGGAGCAGATGTTGGGCAAATCCACACTGGGAACAAGAGGCAGATGTTTAGCAGGTAGGGTGAGTCCTCAGTGGGGCAGCTCCCCCTGGGGCCAAGTTAGGGTGGCGGGATATGCTTCATTCCTTGGGGGCTTTACATGCAGGCCAGATGGCCCTAAAAGCCACCACAGAGCTGAGCTGGAGGCAGGAGTGGCTGTGGGGATCCTCTGGCCTAATGCCCTGCAGGGAGTCCGGCTGGGGACTCAGAACAAGTCCCTCTGGCCTTGGAATCCTTCCCCACACTAGCAACAAGCAGCCCCACTGTGTGGGAGCTCAGAAACGTACAAGGATCTTCTGGTTTCACTAATTGCATCTCCTTACTTTTCACTGCTTTGACACTCGTTTATCTAGCAGCAGTCTTGTAGCACTAGGGCCACTCCCAATCCAGTGTGGTAATGAATCAAACATAACACGTGTCAGGCATAGGCGCCCACTTTTCCCAGCGCTGGTGGGTGCTCGCCTCCAGCACCACCCTGACTCCACTCCTGCCTCGCCCCCATTCCAACCCCTTCCCCAAAGTCCCCACCCCAACTCCACCTCCTCCCTGCCCCTATTGGACCCCTTCACCAAATCCCCGCCCTGGCCCCGCCGCTTCCCGGAGCACCGCGTTCTCCCTCCTCCCCCCTCCCTCCCAGCACTTGCCACCGCCAATCAACTCTGGGAGGAGAAGCAGGGACGTGGCATGCTCAGGGGAGGAGGCGGAGTGAAGGTGAACTGGGGTGGGGAGCTGCTGGTGGGTGCAAAGCACCCACCAATTTTTCCCCATTGGTGCTCCAGCCCCAGAGCACCCACAGAGTCAGCAC
This sequence comes from Trachemys scripta elegans, assembly GCF_013100865.1. Taxonomy (NCBI): domain Eukaryota; kingdom Metazoa; phylum Chordata; order Testudines; family Emydidae; genus Trachemys; species Trachemys scripta. The sequence goes on from NC_048304.1 coordinate 33,254,115, forward strand.
CTATCCCAGGGGAGGTATTGGCTTAATTTTACCAACAGAGATAACAGTGTCTACACTACTGCGGTAAGTTGACCTATGCTATGCCACTCCAGCTACGTGAATAACGTAGCTGAAGTCGACATACTTAGATCGACTTACCATGGCGTCTTCATTGCGATGAGTCGACTGCTGCTGCTCCCCCGTCGACTGCCTGTGCCTCTTGCGGCACTGGAGTACAGGAGTCGATCGGAGAGTGCTCAGGGATCGATTTATCATGTCTAGACTAGACATGATAAATCAATCCCTGCTGGATTGATCGCTGCCCCCAACTCAGTGGGTAGTGTAGACATACCCTCATTGGGGGTAGAGTACAGGAGTGACTGGAAAGCAATCTGCTGCCGATTTGGCGGGTCTTCACTAAACCTGCTAAATCGACCGCCGATGGATCGATCCCGGTTGTAGCATAGATGGTGGGTGGCTTCCCCAGGATCACACAGGGATGAGGAATAGAGCCCAGGAGTCCTATCTGCCCTTTTCTAAGCACTAGACAAACCTCCCCTTCCAGAGCTGGGGCTAGAAGCCAGGAATCCTAACTGCCAGTCATACCACAGTAAAGAAACAATTTAAAAAGCCCCCTTCCCTCACCCCAAGGCAGCCACAATAAAAAACACTCGAGTCACCACAACCTTAATTAACAGGAAAAAGAATTCTTAGGACCCCACCTGCCTCTCTCTGCTACATACACCTCAAGGAACCACACTGGCAAATGGCTTACTACTGCATGCACAGGGGCTTTTATACAAGGCTCCATTCCCATCATGCTCAACAGCAGAGGTAAGCCCATCCCACTTGCCCCTGAAGGACTGAGAACCAGCCAATCACTGCAGCGTTTATTTTTCCCACTGTACCAGGCTTTCCTTCACCTAGAGTTACAGCATGTGTTTGTCTGTGGTGACAGAGCACACAGAAATTCCTCCCCCTCCATCCTCAGTACCCTCTGAAGAAATGGGTTGTGCCAGGAGCCATCAATTCATGGCATTAGGCTCCAGGTAAGGAGCTGGGAGCAACAGAAGCACCAAGCCCTGCAGGGAGTGACTCACCCAAGACCACACAGAGCTGGGAATAGAATCCAGGCCTCCTAACTCCCCAACACTGTAATCCACTAGATTCCACAAACACACCTTATGAGCTAGGACTCCTGGGTTCTATCCCAGCCCTGCTGCAGGGATGGGTTCCTTTTTGGATAGACACCCCCCACACACACCAACCGTTTAACCACCACCAGATATGGCACACAAGTGACATTTTACCCTCACATAAAGCCCTTCACAGCCTAGCCCCAGCCAATCTATCACCTCCCATCCGCTATCGAGATGGCAACAGTCACCTGCCATCAGCCCGTAACACCGGCCTCCATTGCCCACTTGTTACATTTCCAATCAAGCCCCTTGGTGCTTTTTCCTGCACTGCCCCACCCACTTGGGAGGAGCTCCTCATAAACATCCACAACATCACCTCCTGGATCTCCTGCCAATCCTGTCGCAAAACTCTCCTTTGTCTGCAGAAAACTTGACACTGCTCAGGCTGCTGGTGCACAGAGCTCACGGCCTCTCCTGCTGACCAGAGGTGTTTGGTTCCTTGTGCTCCCCCGTCTGGCCAGCTCCACCTGTTGTCCCTTGTAGTAGGCTGGTGGCGCTCTGGGGGCAGGGACTGCCTGGCTGGTCTGTGTTTGTACAGCACCTAGCAGAATGGGGTTCATGACTGCTGCTCATAGGGCCTGCTGCAATACCCTCATTAATAACAATGACTTTACTTTTCATGGGGATTTCAGGCTTCAATCTCTATGTAGGAATTAAGCAGAAGACACCTAGACCCAGAGCCACAAAGCCATCGAGGTGCCTAACTCCCATAGACCCTAGACGTCATCCCACCCTTCCATCCCCCAGTAATAGGCTGTATTCTCTTCTCTGGTCTTGTCTTCACTGGGTCTTAGGCCAGCCTTCCGGAGAACTGGAGCGCCTACTAATGGTGCAATAAGCGACATGACCAGCATCCATCCCAATGGGTTTGCTCAGCCTCGCCCCCAAGGGAGAGCTGTGTGGGCAGTGGAGCGTTGGTTTTGGTAGGGTTTTTATAGTACGCGTTGCTCTGTGTTTATCTTGGCAAAGGCTGGTCGGAGATGCTCACCAGCATGGGGGCTGACAGGCAAGGAATCACAGGACGTGGAGGGTTTGATCTTTCAGTCTCTTCACATTTGTAATGGCAGGTGGCTGCCAGTCCCCATGCCCCAGGGAAGCAGAGTGCAAAACTTTTCCCAGAAAAAGCCCTGCAGAAGGGCAAGTTACACTGTGGCTGGCTGGAGAGCTGCTCACACCAGTACAGGTACATTTGCATCCACACTGGCTCGTGGGCACCTCACCCACCAGTGCTGCAGCCAAACGGACTCACTCAGATCTGTCTGCAAGACAGGTGCCACCTTTTCCCAGCAGTGCTTGTAAAACACCTGGGAACCTGAGAATGGCACCGCTCTGCTCACCTCCTGCCCCATATGCCCTGATTCTCTCTCCCAGAGAGCACTGCTCTCACCCCCCCACACACTCAGTACAGATCCTCTCCAGCCCAGGGGACAAAGCCTCTCCCACGCGCACTGTACAGAAACCAGGTGGTTGGTAGGTCTCTCTGTTATGTTTCATTTATTAGCGGGTGTAAGGAGCGCACCTGGCCCAGCCCGACCTGGCTCTGCTCCCCAGCTCCTCCCAGCCCTGTTCCTCGTGCCCCACCCCCAGTGCGCAGCTCCCTGCACCGGAGCCACAGAGATGGGGGCCATAGGACCCCTCGATGGCGCAGCAAGCCCCCTAGCTGGGGACAGACATGCCAAGAACTGGCACCACCTCCTGCATTTTTGAGGCAGCGAGGGGGAAGGTTGGGGTTCAAAGCACTCCCAGAGGGGGAAGGGAGATGCTGAGACTGGGGAACGAGGGGGGCTGATCCAGGCTGGGCAAGCACGCATCTACTTGGGCAGCAGCAAAGACACAGAGGCAGCTCCTAGCTAGAGCTGGGCTTTGGGGAGGACTGGGGGTAAGATGTGAGGGATAGAGGGTCCTAACCCAGACAGATCCCCATCCATCTGTCCAGGCCGCGTAGGGCTCCACAGTGTCGTCGTTCCATGGGGCAGGGTGGTGGTGGGGGAATCCAGGGCAGGTTCCCCCCACCGATCGGGGGGAGGGGTGTCGATCCTGTGAGGTGCAGCGGGGGCTCCCAGGGTGGGGGTTACAGGTCGCTCTCCCCGTACAGGGCGCTGGAGAAGGAGACGTAGTCCAATGCGCCTGACACCGTGTCAGCCCCGCTGTACTTTGTCATGCGGCTGATGCAATACTCGGCCTGCTCCGGGGGCAGCTCCCGCCGCAGCTCCTCCACGGTGATGTAGTTCTGAAAGGTGAGAGGGGAGATGGTTAGAGGGGAGATGGTTAGGGGGCAGCAGCCCAGCCCCCCCTCCCCACCCATCGGGGCCCTGGCCAGCCTAGGGAGAGGAGCACAGGGCAGTGCAGGGCTGGAGCGAGGTTTGTGGGGCCCGTTCAGGCCTGCACTGCCCACACTCACTGTTCTAGCAGTCTCTCCCGGGGACTTGCTGCAGGGCCACCCCACCGGTGCCACCTGGCCGCGAGGGTCTAACTCAGCGATTCTCAAACTGTGGGTCAGGACCCCAAAGTGGGTCACCAGAGCTGAAGCTCAAGCCCAACTGCCTGGGGCCAAAGCCTGAGGACGTCAGCCCTGGGTGATGGGGCTCAGGTTACAGGCTGTCTGCCGGGGACTGAAGCCCAGGGGTTCAGCCTTCGGTCCCCCCTCCTGAGGCTGTGTAGTAATCTTTGTTGTCAGAAGGGGGTCATGGTGCAATGAAGTTTGAGAACCCCTGATCTAACTACATGAGCAGATGGCCCAGATCCAAGATGCTCTGAGACCCTAGTGACGCTGCATTCAAAACTGGGGGGGGACCCTCCAGAACCGCAGCCTGTGACTCAGGGTCCTCGACAGCTTGGGGCAGGGGTGCGTCCCTGGGGGCCAGTGGAGGCGGCGTGGAATAAAACCTGCCCCCCACATACCTTCACAGCAAACAAGAGACCCGAGGGAAATTCCAGCAGACCCATGGGAGCTGGCTCAGTGTGACCTAGAGAGGCTACCAATCCCATCATGCACTGCAGCAAGGCCAGCCCCATGCCTTTCATCAGCTGCTACCCCACAGGCCCTAGGGGTTGAGGAAGATGCTCCCAGCCCAGCAGAGCCCTCCAAGGAGGGCGGGGGGGAGGGATGAGGGGGATATGGCTGGACTGACCTTGTCTGATGCCAGGATCTTGAAGGAGGCCACGACCTGCTCAGCCGTGTCGGTCTCAGCCGTCTCGCGGGTCATGAAGTCGATGAAGGCCTGGAACGTCACCACGCCTGTGCTGTTGGGATCCACCAGCATCATGATCCGGGCAAACTCCACCTCACCCTGGGGGGTAGGAATGGGGGTTGGCTGGGGCTGCACTGAGTTAGGCTCAGGGCTGAGCCCAGTGTGGCACTAGGGGGTGCTGTGCTGCAGGGAGTAGGGCAGGGGCTCAGTACAACCAGTACTGGCCCTCCTGTGTGGGAGGGTCTCTTACCAGGTCATAGCCCATGGAGATGAGGCAGGCACGGAAGTCATCAGGGTCCATCATCCCGTTCCTCTTCTGTGGCAGGAGACAGGGAGGGAAGAGAAGACGTCAAGCCAGAAATGTGCCCCCAGGGTCCAGACCGGCCTGACAGGGGTGCAGCCCAGGCAGCCTGAGCTTCTGCTACCAGTGAGTTCTCCCCAAAGCCCCGCAGGGACCTCCACTAGGGTGCAACGCTTCACGTCTGTGAGCCATTCATGCCCCCACACACTCAGGCTGTGTCAGGATTGAGGGGCGTTGGCAGAGCTGTGGGTTGGGACTACGAGGCACCAGCAAAGCTGGCTGTGGGCAGCAGTGGTGGGGAGCTGGGTTACCTAGATGGGAGACAGGTGGGGGGAGTGGGGTTATCTAGAAAGGTTATCAATGGGGGCGGGGCTATCTGGGTAAGGGTGGAATTATTGAAGAGGGTTATCTATGGGGGTGGAGCTAACCAGGCAGGGACGGGGTTATTGATGGGGGCAGGCTGTCCAGCAGGGGCGGGGTTATTGATGGGGCAGGGCTATCCAAAGCGGGCAGGGTTATTGATGGGGTGGGGCTATCCAGACAGGGGCAGGGTTATTGATGGGACAGGGCTATCCAGGCAGAGTCAGGGTCATCAGGATGCGGGGGAGCCGTATCTCACCCGATCAAAGTGGTTGAAGGACGCCCGGAACTCGTTCATCTGCTCCTGGCTGATGCCCTTGGCATCGCGGGTCAGGATCTGGTTCTCCACCTCGTTGATGGTTCGGGCGATCGTCGTCAGCAGCTGCTCCCAGCCCACCCGGATGTGCTGTGGGGACAGGAGAGGGGATCACAGCACCTGGGGATCACCCCACCAAGATCACCCTCCCATCACTCTTGAACATAACTACACACCCGAAGTGCCCCATGCACAAAGCACAATCACATGTCCCCTCATGATTCATGACAACCTTCCTCTCCAAACCCCTCCCCTGAGACCCTCTGCCCCTCTCAGAGCACCCTTAGTCATCCCCTCCTCCCAAGTGCCCCTGTCAGCCCCCGATCCCTGCTTGGAGAGCCCCCGCACAAGGAGCTCCGCAGCCCCATCTGGTCTCTCACCTCCATAGTGTAGCTGGTGTGCTTGTTGTCAAAGACCAGGGCCTCCTGGATGAGCTGGTGGTCGCCCTCCAGCTTGTCGATGTTGGCCTTGTAATTAATGATGTTCTGCTCCTGCTGCTTGAGATGGTTCATCTGGTCCTCGAGGGACCCACTGATGTCCACTGAGATGTGCCCAATCTCCTGCAAGAGGCAAGGGGCTGTCACTGGGTGAGGACACTGTGCCCTGCTCTTCTTACTGCACCCCACTCCCTTCCCAGAGCTGAGAGAGAACCCAGGAGTCCTGGCGCCCCGCTTCCCACTCCCCCGCTCTAACCATTATAGACTCATAGAATCATAGGAGTGGAAGGGACCTCAAGTGGTCACCTGCACTCCATCAGGACTAAGTAATAACAGGACCATCCCTGGCAGGTGTGTGTCTAACCTGCTCTTAAAAACCTCCAGTGATGGAGATTCCACAACCTCCCTGGGCAATTTATTCCAGTGCTTAACCAGCCTGACAGGAAGTTTTTCCTAATGTCCAACCTAAACCTCTCAGGCTGCAATTTAAGCCCATTGTTTCTTGTCCTATCCTCAGAGGTTAAGGAGAACAATTTACCTCCCTCCTCCTTGTAACAAGCTTTATTGTACTTGAAAACTATTATCATGTCCCCCCCTCAGTCTTCTCTTCTCCAGATTTCCCTCATAGGTCATGTTTTCTAGACATTTAATAATTTTTGTCACTCTTCGCAAGACTTTCTCCAATTTGTCCACATCTTTCCTGAAATGTGGCGCCCAGAACTGGACACAATACTTCAGCTGAGGCCTAATCAGCGCGGAGTAGAGCAGAAGAATTACTTCTTGTGGCTTGCTTACAACACTCCTGCTAATACATCCCAGAATGATGTTTGCCTTTTTTGCAACAGTGTTACATTGTTGACCCATATTTAGCTTGGGATCCACTATGACCCCCAGATCCCTTTCCGCAGAACTCCTTCCTAGGCAGTCATTTCCCATTTTGTATGTGTGCAATGATTGTTCCTTCCTAAGTGGAGTACTCTGCATTTGTCCTTACTGAATTTCATCCTACTTACTTCAGACCATTTCTCCAGTTTGTCCAGATCATTTTGAATTTCAATCCTATCCTCCAAAGCACTTGCAACCCCTCCCAGCTTGGTATTGTCCACAAACTTTATAAGTGTACTCTCTATGCCATTATCTAAATCATTGATGAAGGTATTGATTAGAGCCAGGCCCAGAACTGATCCCTGCAGGACCCGCCCCTTGTTATGCCCTTCCAGCCTGACTGTGAACCACTGATAACTCCTCCTGGGAATGGTTTTCCAAAGTTATGCACTCACCTTAAATTCATGGTCAAATTGTTCAATTTCACGGTCATAAGATTTTTAAAATCGTAAATGTCATGATTTCAGATATTTAAATCTGAAATTTCATGGTGTTGTAACTGTAGGGGTCATGTCCCAAAAGGGAGCTGTGGGGGTGTTGCAAGGTTATTGTAGGGGGGTCGCAGTATTGCCACCCTTACTTCTGTGCTGCTGCTGGTGGGATGCTGCCATCAGTGCTGGGTGCCTGGCCAGCAGCCTCTGCTCTCCGGCCACCCAGCTCTGAAGGCAGCACAGAAGTAAGGGTGGCAATACTGCGACCCCCCCCATCAATAACTTTGCTACCCCCCACAATCCCCTTTTGGTTCAGGCCCCCCAGTTTGAGAAATGCTGGTCTTCCCTATGAAATCTGTATAGGTAAAAGTACACAAAAGACCAGATTTCATGGTCCGTGACGTGTTTTTCATGGCCTTGAATTTGGTAGGGCCCTACTTATAGTAGCTCCATCTAGGTTGCATTTCCCTAGTTTGTTTATGAGAAGATCATGCGAGACAGTATTAAAGGCCTTACTAAAGTCAAGATCTATCACATCTACCAGTTCCCCCCATCCACAAGGCTTGTTACCCTTGTCAAAGAAAACTATTAAGTTAGTTTGACAGGATTTGTTCTTGATAAATCCATGCTGACTGTCACTTATCACCTTATTATTGTCTAGGTGTTTGCAAATTGATTGCTTAATTATTTGCTCCATTATTTTTCTGGGTACTGAAGTTATGCTGACTGGTCTGTAATTCCCCAGGTTGTCCTTCCCCTTTCTATAGATGGGCACTATATTTGCCCTTTTCCAGTCTTCTGCAATCTCTCCCGTCTTCCATGACGTTAGAAGATAATTGCTAATGGTTCATATATCTCCTCAGTCAGCTCCTTGAGTATTCTAGGATGCATTTCATTAGGCCCTGGTGACTTGAAGACATCTGACTTGTCTAAGTAATTTTTAACTTGTTCTTTCCCTATTTTAGCCTCAGATCCTATCTCATTTTCACTGGCATTCACTGTGTTAGACGTCCAATTACTACTAACCTTTTTGGTGAAAACAAACAAAAAAAAGTCATTTAGCACTTCTGCCATTCCCACATTTTCTGTTGTGTTTTCCGTCTCATTGAGTAATGGGCCTACCTGTCCTTGGTCGTCTTCTTGCTTCTAATGTATTTGTAGAACGTTTTCTTGTTACCCTTTATGTCTCTAGCTAGTTTGATCTCGTTTTGTGCCTTGGCCTTTCTGATTTTGTTGCTACATACTTTTGTTATTTGTTTATATTCATCTTTTGTAATTTGACCAAGTTTCCACTTGTTGTAAGACTCTTTTTTGAATTGTAGCTAGAACCCAGGAGCTGTAGCTAGAACCCAGGAGTCCTGACTCCCAGCCCAGCCCCCTCCCAACCATTAGTCCTCACGCCTTTCCCAGAGCCGTGGCTAGAATCCACACATGAGCTCTCACCTCCATCTTGGTCTGGATCCAGGGCCCCAAGACATTGGCCTGGGCAGCGAATTGGCGCCGCAGCCGCTCATTGGCCTGTTGCCGCGCCAGCTCCTCCTGCAGCGTCTGGTCTCGGTGTGGCACCAGCTGCTTCACCTGTGGGGGAGGGAGCAGCAGGTGAGAGGCTGTGGGACAGGGCTCCAGATGGGAGGAGGCTGAGCGCAATGGGCTGGGAAGGCAGGGTTCCAGCTCGGGGAGGCCAGAGCCCAAGAGCAATGGGGCTGGGGAGGCAGGGCCAGACAGAGAGGCACTGACAGACAGGCAGGGGGTGTGACGCCTGTGGGGTCAGATGGCTAGCTGGACAGGGGTGTGACAGACACAGTCAGCGGGTGGGAGGGTCAGCCGGGTCCCCGCTCCCAGTGGCCGCACTCACCGTGTCCCACTTGCTGGCGATGTCGAGGTGCGAGAGGTTGGTGTAGGGGTTCACCCCGCTCAGCTTGATGCCGTAAGTCTGGGCGATCTTCTGGATCTCGTTCTGGATGCCTAGGATGGCCATGCGCTCCTTGTCGGCCTCGGGCAGCGTGGCCTTGAACTGCTCATGGGCCGTGATCAGGCTCTGTGGGCAGAGGGACAGTCGCCATGGGGAGAGTGTGGCCCGAATAGCCCCTCACAGCCCATGGGCTGAGGGCCCACAGCCCTGTGTCAGATCCAGCCTGACACCCTCACTCCCCACCACGCTGGGGGCAGAACATGTCCTGCGAGGTCTGGTGTGTACAGCGGTGGCCCGCTGGTCCCCAGAGCCCTGTCGGATGCCTGTGCAGGCTCTGCCCAGAGTTACCGATGTGCTGGTTGTATATTCGTACAGGGCATTTGGGAGGCAGAGCTCACACCCAGCCTGGACAGCGCAAGGGGCAGCGACCCAGCTGGCTGGTTGGACAGTGACAGGATATTTACATATAAGGCAAACAAAGGCATTAAGCTAACAAGAGGTGAAAGAGACACCTGAGTGATCATGCCTGGGACAGAGCCTGCACCCCAGGCCGCCCTCTGGCTCTGGATGCAGGGACAATGGCCTCTGGTGACACAGGGGGAACAAAGAGACCTTCTCGTTACCCGTCACGGAGGGGCCAGAGGAAGCAGAGCCTCTGAGCCTAGGAAAGCTGGGACCCCGGGCCGGGGGGCTGGAGATGCTGCAAACTTGAAGTGGATGAGAAAACTGCTCGGGCAAAGGCTGGAACTTTGGGAAATGAAGTGTGATAGCTAGAAAGCGGGTTTTGTTCTCTCCAGCAAAGCTCTGTCTTGCTGAGGCTGAGGGGTAACACCGGGGCTTACGGTTCTGGACACCTAAGCAGAGCAACACAGGGACACTGTGCCCGACTGTGCCGCACCCCATAGACCCCCCACTTCCCTCGACCCACTCCCACCCAGCCCCAGCCCTGCCACTTCCCCTAATTCCCCCCATCTCTCCTGACCCCAGAGAGCAGGGGGCCGAGGGATTCATACACAGAGAGGAAACTAAGGCACAGAGCAGGAAGGTCAAAGGCAAAGCCAAGATAGAACCCAGGAGTCCTGGCTCCCAGTGCTCCCTGTGGTAACCACTAGACCCCACTCCCCTCCCAGAGCCAGGGATCTAGCCCAGGGGCCCAGTGGGCCACACCTGGATCTCCTCAATGCTGTGCACGATGAACATGTCCTGCAGGTCCTCGGTGGCGCCATCCATCCAGTTGTTGAAGGGGGCGGCTCTCTTGGCAAACTCCAGGTACAGCTGGTCGATGGTCTCCAGCAGCTTCTCCACCCGCTGGGCAGGGGCAGAGCCAGAGGGTTAGAGGGGAAGGGGCACCACCATCCCCACAGCCCCTGCACCGGAGCAGGCCTGTCCCCTGGCCCACTCCGGTTGGCAGCAGGAGCTCCCTGCCATCCGGGACCCCCTCTCACCTCCAGCGCATCCCTCCTCTTCTGGGTCAGGGTGCCCAGCGTGTCCCATTGGTCACAGATGGCCTGGCAGCGGGAGTTCACCGATGCGGCATCATGGTAGTCCAGCTCGCTGCGGGGGAGGGGAGAGATGGTGGGAAGGTAAGGGCAATGAGCCACGGGGCAAGGCACAGAGCCACTGGGCTGCCACAGGGCAAGGCACAGAGCCATGGGGCAAGGTGCAGAGCCCTGGATATTGCCCACCTAGCTAGGGACACCACCTGCCCGGGCACTAGGAGCTGGGTGGGGCCTCGTGGTTAGAGCAGGGGGCTGAGGGCCAGGACTCTTGGGTTCTCTCCCTGGCTCTGGCATGGGGATTTTGACCGGGGTGTGTGTCTCAGGCCCAGCACTTACTTAAGCTCCTGGGCGATGGCGGCAATCTGCTCCACACGGTCCTGGTGGGCGGCCAGGTCGCTCTCAAAGGCCTCGTGTTTGCGCATCAGCGCCCGAACCTCCATGAGTGAGGCCGACTCATAGTCCCTCTGTGAAAGCATTTCCTCCTTCCCTGCAGGGGCAGCACAGTCTGAGCCTGGCCAACCTTCTCCACCCCCAGCCCACCAGCTCCCGCCCTTTGTACCTCCTGCCCCTCACCCTATGGGCCTCTGGGGCACAGAGGAACCCAGAGGGCTGGGAGGAGCCCAGGGCAGGGGGGCAGGGCCTGAGAGGTAGTGCCCTCCTGGGGCGGGGATGGAGCAGTTCCCTCTGGGGGAGATCCACAGTGGGAGTACCCCATAGCGGAGGTGTAGGGGAAGGCAGGGTGATCCCTGTAGCAGAAAGGGGTATTCCTGTAGTGAGGGATGGGGGTGGGGGGAACCCTATAGCAGAAGGGGCTGGGGGGATCCCTGGCCCAGGGGGGCAGGGGGCTGATACCTCTGGTCCAGGACTCGTGCAGCGTCGCCTTCTGCTTGAACTTCTCAGCCAGGTGCTCCAGGCGCTCCAAGCGGCGGATCTCGGTCAGCAGCCACTCCTCATAGCCCTTCTCCACCTGCTCCAGCCCCTTCCAGGCGTTGGCGATATCCTATCCCCACCGCAGACAGAGATGCGTGAACCTGGGCGCTGCCCCCTCCTCCCACACACACAGCACCAGGGGAGTGCTGGAGCAGGCCACCTGTCCTGCCTCACCCCTGCCCGTCCCCTGGGGCAGTAGCACCCAGATCACAGCCACCCTATGCCCACCTGGGAGGCAGGAACTGCCCCCTGGACACACCAGCCTGGGCCCCATCAGCAACTGACAAGCTCTGTGATAGTCCATGCCCTGTGTGTGTCCTCACCATCCTCAATACGTGGCTCCACACAACATGGGCACCGCCTCCCGGGCACACATGGCTCCCCACCCCATGGGCACTGCCTCTGGGCACACATGCCTTCTTGCCCCCTGGGCACACATAGCTCCCTACCCAGTGGGCACCACCCCCCGGGTATATATGCCTCCCCACTCCCTGGACACATGTGGCTCTGTGCTTCATGAGCACCATTGCACAACAGGGATGTGTCGGTCCCTGGTCCATGTGGACCCATGTCCCATGGATGTGCCATGCAGGCCTCATCCCCACTCAGGGTAGCAGAGGCAGTGTCATGGATGGATGGCAGATTCCCCTGCAGGTGCCAACGGCCCCATGGCAGGTGCGTGGCCTTCCTGTGCCATAGCTCACCGACACCATCTTGCCCTCGGAGGGCATGAAGGCAGGCCGGTTGCTGAGGCGCAGCTTGGTCTGCAGGGTGTTGAAGTTGATCTCAAGCTGGCATTTCTCCTGCACGCGGGGTGGTTTGTGGACTCGGCGATAGTCCCGGAAATCCTCCAGCTTGCGCCGCATGGCGCTCATGCTCTTCTCTGCCACGCGGTTCTCTAGCCATGGGATGGTGCGCCGGATCCACTCCAGCAGCTGTAGGGAGCCATGGGAAGGGTAAGGGCCAGCAGGAGGCAGTACTGGGTCACTCCAGCCCCTATAGGCCCTTGCGGGAGAGCCACAGGCACATAGCCCAACACTAGCTCCTCACTCCCCAGCCTGGCCCTCAGCACCCCTTCCCTCCCCCTCCCCCCCAAGCATTAATTAATACAGCTGTACCTCATCAGGCCAGTATATCACCCCCACTGCACCCAGGGGACCTGGCTCCCAACCCCTCCCACTGCTCTAACCCACTAGATCTCCCTCCGCTGCTGGAGCCAGGCGAGAACCCAGGAGTCCTGATGCCCATTCAAGGCCTTGCTGCCTCTCTCCAGTGAGCCCAGGTCTGGGAGCAAGCCCCCAGCAGGTGTCGGGCGAGGGGGCATGGCTTCTTCAGGGGAGGATGGATTGGTACCTCGCTTGCCAGCTTCTCGTACTCCTCCATCAGTTTCTCGTTCTCCTGATTGACAGCCAGCACCTTGCAGATCCTGTTTGCAGCCGTCTCGGCCTGGGGTGGGGTGGGGGGAGAAACACCACATTACTCCTCAAGGGGGGGAATAGAGCAGCCTGAGCACAGTCCTTCCCTTCCCCTGACCGAGATCAGGGCCCCCTGTCGAACATCTTTGGGGCCTCACGGGAGAGAGCTGTGCTGGGCCCTGCATGGACCCTGAGCAAAGTCAGGCACCTGTTGGGCAGGGTGCTGCACAGACACCCTCACCTGAGATCGGGACCCCTGTTGTGCCAAGCATTGCACTGATCCCAACAGAGACTGGGGCCCCATGGTGGTGGGTACCACACAGACCCCGACCAAGACTGTCCCCACCCCCAGCCCCATTTGCACCGGAGACACACACACACGCATGCACGCACACGCACCTGCTCTGCTCCAGCAAAGGCATGGTAGAAGCAGGACACGTAGGTCATGATGGCTTTCTCGTCTGGCTTGGGCGTGTTGACAATATCTGCAGAAAGATGCCAGCAGCTCAGTGGGGGTGGGGGAGCGATGGTGTGACCTGGCCACACACCCTGCACTGGAGTTTCGACTACTTCCCCCCCAACCCAACACCCTGTGTGACCTCCTACAGCCCCCCCGTCCCTCCCTCCTGGAACACCTGTCCCCAGTGCACTCCCCCCAGCCCCAGCCCTTCCCTCGGGATGTGCCTGTGAGAGAGTGGGAACGTTTCATAATATTTTTATGAATCCTATGTGTGCCTCAGTACTTCGCATGGCTAGCCAGTGGGGGGAAGGGATTATGTTTGCTCTCAGGGCTGGTCTACACTAGACACTTACAGCGGCATAGCCATGTCTCCCTGGGGTGTGAAAAATCCATCCCGCATGATATAGCTATACTGACCTCCCCCCAGTGTGGACAGGGCTAGAAGGATAGAAGAATTCTCCCGCTGACCTAGCTACCGCCTCTCGGGGAGGTGGGAAACTACAGCCCTGGGCAAAGCCCTCTCCTGGTATAGGTGGTGTCTACAGTGAAGCGCTGCAGTTGCTGAAGTGTAGAGATACCCGGCCCAGGAGTCACAGGGGTGCATCACTTCCCTGCTAGGCTGGAGTGAATACATTTGTTAAGAAACTGGCTGAAGCTGACCAGATCAACAAGGGGGCCAGTGAGACAATGCCAACCCAGAGAGTCAGGGATCTAGGAGAGGGATGTGAATTCAGCCCAGCCCAGCTTGGGTACCAAGGACTAAGCCTGGCCCAGGAAGCCCAACATCCAGAGCCTGGCACTGGAGGTGACTGCGTCTGGGCTGGTGAATTGCTCAGGGCTGAGCAGATGGACTGTGCTGGAGCCTTGATTTCTTTGTATGAACATCAGGACTCCAGATGACCCACAAGCCCTGCTCCGTTTGGAGAAGGCTCTTTGGTGCCATGGCAGATCCCAGCTGGGGGTGTCAGTCCTGAGGGGTGGACAAGGCTCTGCCAGGAGCTTGTCTCAGCTGGACTCGCAGGGCAGAGCTCAGGGGGTGAAGCAGGGGGGCGGGAGCCCAGGGGCTCAGTCTAGGAGGCAGTGAGGCCACATGGCCTGTCCTGAAGGGTTCCTCCACTGGGGGGGGGGGTCTGGCACATGTAGGGGTTCCTCTAAGAGACTGTTTCAGAGCTGGGATGTAGCGCAGATCCTGGGGGTCTATGACAGTGTCCCCCAGCCCCTGCCTGGAAGCATGCTCCCCCCCAGGCTGGGCTGCACAGGCCCAGAGCGCCAACTGCCCTGGGCATTAGAGCCATGTCCCCTGGATCCACGGCCCGCAAGGCCATGAAGGGTGGGGAGAGTCTGGCTCCAGGCCCCTCATTCCACAGAGCATCCCAGTGTGGTGGGTCAAGGGGACAGCCTGAGATCCACACAGGAGGAAACGGAAAAAGGGACACTGGAGAGGAGGATTCCCTCCTATCTACCCACCAAGGAATCAGTGGCAGAGCCAAAAACAAAACCCAGGAGTTCTGGCTCCCAGCCCCCTGCTCTAACCCACTAGATCCCCTCCTGAGCTGGGAGAGAACCCAGGCGTCCTGATCTACAGAATCAGGTCTGGGGGCTGAAGCGGGAGCTCAGGTAGGAGGAGGATAAATGATCACATTTCCAGGGCCAAGCTGGTTCAGCCAGACCCTCACAGGGCCCAGGAGAAGGGTCGGGGTCAGAGGTCAGGATCAGGTTCAAGGGTTAGAAATTGGGATTAGGACTAGGAGCCAAGATCAGGATTAGGGAGCCGAGGTCAGGCCAAGGTTCCAGGGTCAGGGTCACGCGAAGGGCCAGACCAGAGCACTGGGTCCCCAGGCTCCTCTGTGCAGCTTTCGGAGTGCAGCGCCCGGCCCTCACCTTCAGCGTCCAGCATCTTGGGGATGTCGAGGTACTTCTCAGCCACCTCAAAGGCCGTGTTGAGGTTCCCGATGGGGTCATCCTAGGCACAGAGAGGCAGAGCCGTAAGACTGTGGGGGGGCTTGGTGACAGGCTGGAGCAGGGGGCAAAGAGGGCTGCGTGAGCCACAGGCAAGGGGGGCACCATGAGAGGGACGGGGCCCTGCAGGGAGCAGGGTAGGAAGGGAGGCCTGAGCCATGGGGTGGGCACGTCAGCAGTAACAGGGAGGGGAGGGCGTTCACGGGGACAGGAAGCTGCTGCTCAGAGCTCGGATAACAGGTCAGGGACAGGGATCTGGCCAGCAAAGAGCTGAACGTCCTTGGGCAGAAACAGCCGGGGTGGGGGGAGACGAGAACTAAATGGGAGTCTGGGGCAGTGCCAGGAACCAGGACCAATGTCACTGGGCTGGTAGCTAGGGAGGGCTGTCCTATGGTAGCAGGGAGCTGGTGGGGAAGGGGATGGGAGGAGGGGAGGCAGCAAGGGTGGGGGCTGGGGCAATGGGGGGAATGCCTGGGGAAGGGTGGGGGAAGACAGCAGGGGCAGGGGCTGTCGCACCTTTCTGAGCTTGGCATAGTCAATGAGGTCAGGACG
Source organism: Trachemys scripta elegans (assembly GCF_013100865.1). Classification (NCBI taxonomy): domain Eukaryota; kingdom Metazoa; phylum Chordata; order Testudines; family Emydidae; genus Trachemys; species Trachemys scripta. Next base: position 33,269,941 of record NC_048304.1, read on the forward strand.
GTGGCGGTGGATCAGAGCGCACAGGGCCAGCCCGTCCTTCCAGCTGCGCCGCATCCGGGGGGAAGGAGAAGGAGAAGTCGGGTGATCCTCGGCTATGACCCCTGGCCAGCTGCAGGCGCTGTGCTGGGGCCTGGCACTACACACACACCCCAGCCCCGCCCTACGCTCCCTCCTCCGGCCCAGCTGCCCCTGGGCTCCTTCACTCAAGCCAGCACTGCTGGAGCTGCTGCCTCCTGGGAGCGGGGCTGAGCCCCAGCCACCTCGACTCATGAAGGCTGCAGGGCGAGGGCGCCCCTGGGGCCTGCCCCAAAGCCCTGAGCCCCGAGTGAAACCCCCCTCCCCACAGCTCCCCCTACCTGATGTGGAAGTTCTGCACATTGACGTTCCGGTACGGAGCCGTCTTCCTCTGGCACCACAGCAGCAGCCCCTCCTTGGCCGAGGTCTCTGTAAGAAACCAGGTAGCATGGCTCAGACCCCCGTGGTCCAGGTGCACGGAGGGGCTGAGAAGCAGGAGATGGGGTGGGGGTGGAGTGCCCCCTGGCAGGAAGGGCCTGCAGTGCAAGGGAGAGCCTTACCCACAGCCCCCCATTGGTGGGTGTGTGGGGGCAGCAGGGATGTCTTAGATTCATGGAGTGCCAGCCCAGAAAGGACTCATAGACTCAGACTTTAAGGTCAGAAGGGACCATTATGATCTTCTAGTCTGACCTACACAACACAGGCCACAGAATCTCACCCACTCACTCCTGTAACGAACCCCTAACCTATGTCTGAGGTACTGAAGTCCTCAACTTGTGGTTTAAAGACTTCAAGGTGCAGAGAATCCTCCAGCAAGTGACCCGTGCCCCACGCTGCAGAGGAAGGTGAAAACCCCCCAGGGCCTCTGCCAATCTGCCCTGGAGGAAAATTCCTTCCCGGCCCCAAATATGGCGATCAGCTAAACCCTGAGCATGTGGGCAAGACTCACCCGCCAGACACCCAGGAAAGAATTCTCTGTAGTAACTGAGATCCCACCCTATCTCGTGTCCCATCACAGGCCATTGGGCATATTTTACCGCTAACAGTCAAAGATCAATTAATTGCCAAAATTAGGCTATCCCATCATACCATCCCGTCCATAAACTTATCAAGCTCAGTTTTGAAGCCAGATATGTCTTTTGCCTCCACTGCTCCCCTTGGAAGGCTATTCCAGAACTTCACTCCTCTGATGTGAGGGATAGCTCAGTGGTTTGAGCATTGGCCTGTTAAACCCAGGGTTGTGAGTTCAATCCTTGAGGGGGCCACTTGGGGATCTAGGGCAAAAATTGGGGATTGGTCCTGCTTTGAGCAGGGGGTTGGACTAGATGACCTCCTGAGGTCCCTTCCAACCCTGATATTCTATGATTCTATGGTTAGAAACCTTCGTCTAATTTCAAGTCTAAATTTCCTGAGGGCCAGTTTATATCCATTTGTTCTTGTGTCCACATTGGTCCTGAGCTTAAATAATTCCTCTCCCTCCCTGGTATTTATCCCTCTGATATATTTATAGAGAGCAATCATATCTCCCCTCAGCCTTCTTTTGGTTAGGCTAAACAAGCCAAGCTCTTTGAGTCTCCTTTCATAAGACAGGGTTTCCATTCCTCGGATCATCCTAGGAGCCCTTCTCTGTACCTGTTCCAGTTTGAATTCATCCTTCTTAAACGTGGGAGACCAGAACTGCACACAATATTAGATCACCCAGTCTGCCCTGCTGCACAGCCCAGGCCAGAGAACCTCACCCAGCTACTACTGCATTGCACCCGTCACTTCTGTTTGGCTAAAGCATTTCAGGCCTCAGGAGACTGACCTGTTGTGAGCCCCAGGCCAAAACCAGCAGAGACCCAGGGGCCACCAATGCCCAAGCCCCCTATGATGACAGAGAATGGCTTTGGCAAGGCAGGCCCAGATGATCCCCGCTGGTGACCCATGCCTGTGCTGCAGGGGAAGGCGATAGGTCCCTGCCAATCAGACTGAGGTGAAATTATTCCTGACCCCAAATCTGGCCATCAGTGACCCTGAGCATGGGAGCAAGACACACCAGTCAGGCAGCTAAGCCAGAGTCTCTGGACCATCTCAGAGCACTGGCCATCCCTACATGTGTCCCATCTTCAGCTATGGCCGATCTCTAATGTATCAGAGAAAGAAGGAAAAAACACCCAGACATAGCCAGCCAATTGTGAACTGGAGAAAAAATTCCTTCCTGACCCCTGCCCTGACCAGCTGCAGCCCTGAAGCATGAGATTAGATTATAGTCAATACTGGGGTGTAAGGGTGAATATGTGTATGGCTATATACACGGATGTGTAATGTATAGGAGGTGTGTGGGGTGTGCAGCTAAAAGGCATTTGTATGGGGGTGTATAACATACAGGGATTGGTATAGGGTATACAGTGTATAGGAGTGTGTATAGGGGCTGTTCGGGGTGCATAGTGCATAGGGGTATGTACATAGGATATGTATGGAATATATAATGTACAGGGGTGTATGGGGGGTGTAGTACAGTGTATAGGAGATATATGGAGTGTGTAGGGTCCATGTATAGGGGTTTATGTGGGGTGCATGATTGTGTAGATGGGTATGCATATAATAGTGTATAAGGGTGTGTATAGGGGCCATATGGGATATATAGTGTACAGGACTATGTATATGTGGTGTGTATGGAGTGTATGATCTAATGTATAGGGGTGTAGGTGTGTAGAGTATAGGAGTCTATGGAGTGTTTAGTGTATAGGGGTGTGTGTAATGTATAGGAGATATATGGAGTGTATAGTGTTTGGGGTGCATGTATAGGGGTTTATATGGGGGGGTGTTTGCAGATAGTTATGTATAGGGGCTATATGGGATGTATAGAGTAGAGGGGTATATATATGGGGTGTGCATGGAGTGTATTATGTATAAGGATATGTGTGGGGTGTAGGTATAGGGGTGTACAATATATAGGGGTATGTGTAGTGTCCGGGAGATATAGGGAGTATGTAGTGTATAGGGTTTATATAGGGTGTATGTGTATGTGGACGAGGTGCAGTGTAGACGGGTGTCTGGAGTATACGCTACAGGAGTTTGTATCGGGGAAGGGGGTGTAAAGGGGCAGAGCCCAGCCCCGCACTCACCTTCCACTGAGATGTCCTGGATGGCGAAGCGCAGGATAATTGTCCAGATCATCCCCAGAGTCATCTTCAGATTCCCGTCCACAATTTCTGAAGGAGGAGCGAGGGGGAGTCAGAGCGGGGTGGGGCGAGTGACAGAAAGAGACAGGTATCCAGGGGGCAGGGGGAGAAATGGGATGTGTCATGAATATAGGGGGAAGGGTATGGCAGCCCATTCAGTAGCATAAAATCCCTCCTTGGCAGCTATACTGGATTGCCTTACCTGTAAACGGTTAAGCAGTTCAAATAACCTAGTTGGCACCTGACCAGAAGGATCAATGAGGAAAGAAGATACTTTCAAATCTGGGGGGGGAGGATTTGTTTTGTTGTTCTGTGTGTTGTTCCCTCTCCGGATGGAGAGAGAGAAGCCAAACAGGTACAACATGTCCTGAAAAATATACCTGGAATAATCCATATAAAACCACAGAAACTGTGAGTAAGGCAAGGAAATGCGTTAGGTTATCTCTTGTTTTGGCTTGTGAATTTCCCTATGCTACAGAGGTAGTTTCATTCCTGTTTTTGTAACTGTGAAACTGAGCCCAGAGGTGGAATCCTCTGCATTTTAAATCTTTTTATCACCCTGTAAAGTTACCTTCCATCCGGATTTTGCAGGTGTGATTCTTTTACTTTTTTCTTTATAATAAATGTTCTCCTTTTAAGAACCTGATTGATTTCAGTGTCCTAAAGACAAAGGGTCTGGTTGAGCTCATGTTGCTAAGGCAACTGGTTGGTATTTTATTCTTAAGCCTCCCCAGGAAAGGGGGCGAAGGGGGTTGGAGGGATATTTTTGGGGGGACAGGGATTTCAAGTGCCCCTTCCCTGAATTTTTGTGTAAATCATTTGGTGGTGGCAGCAATATACCATCCAAGGACAAGGAAAGAAATTTGTGCCTTGAAGAAGTTTTAAACTAAGCTGGCAAGAATATAAGCTTAGAAGGTCTTTCATGTGGGTCCCCACATCTGTACCCCAGAGTTCAGAGTGTGTAGGGGGTACCCTGACAGGGTGCATAAAGATAGAGAGATGGGGATGGACGGGCAGGGAGAGGAAAGCATATGGGGGTGGACAGACAGACAGACAGAAGTAAACCCAGCCCCAGCCCCCCAGTGTTTGTGCTGCTTGGGGGGCCTGCACATCCCCAGCCCAGGCACCGCTGACAGGCAGCCTCCCCCTCCCTCGAGACAGAGCAGCCCATGGGATTATGAGGGAACATGGCTCAATCTCAACCCAGCCCCCCCGGCCCCGCATGGAGGGTGGTGCCAGTGCCTATGGCCATCGTACCCTCCCAGACATGCACAGCGCCGCCTACCAGCGCCAGAGCGATGGGGCTGGCATCGCCATGGTAATGGGACATGCAGGAGGAGATTGCGCCAGTGCTGTGGACCCTCATCACCCTAGACAGGACTGCTTCCCCCCCCCCGACCCCACTCACCCTCAGCCCCGATGGAGACCAGCTTGACCCCCTTGCTGGAAATGAAGTCCAGGGCCTTGTTGACATTGGCGATCTTGTGGAAACGCATCTTGCCCTTGTCCGGCTTTGGCAACCGCTCACCTGAGGGGTGGGAGGAGAGTCACCAATCGGGGGAGGCACAGAGCCCCCCCCACACCCATGCACCTCCCCACTCGCCTGGGGGCAGAGTCAGTGATGGGGTGAGGGGGTCCCCTGCACCCCCCCACTTGACTGAGAAGGAGTCAGCAGTGGGGGTGGGGAAGCAGAAATTTCCCCCCCCCCCCTCCACTCCCACATACCCTCCTCACACACACTCACATCTGGGGGCAGAGTCGGTGACAGACTCGCCCCCAGCTCAGCCACACAAACCAGGCACACCCCACATCGCCAGGCCACAACACACCCTACCACACAGACACCCAAGCACTGTGACACAGACAGCCCCACATTGCATAATCCCTTCGGGTCCAGAGCCCCCCACACACACACTCTGCAGCTTGGCTACACCCTGGTGACTGCACCCTCTGGGTCCCCCCAAGTCTCCCTCATCTTCCCACAGATTCTCTCTCACACACTTCCACATGGCTTCTTGCCCCTCGTGGCCACTGAACCCTCACCGGCAGCTCCCCATGGATTCTTGCCCCTCCCCTCATCACCCCCACATGGCCCTCCGTGGATCTGTACCCCTTGGCTCCCCCACCTTACCCGAGATCACCTCCAGCAGCAGCATGAGTTTCAGCCCATTGCGGAAATCCTCCTCAATGTTCTCGATCTGGGTGCCTGCCTTGCGCAGGTGGGAGTTGCACCAGGCCGTGAATGTCTGCAGGAGAAGATGGGGGGGGGGTTTAGAGAGACCCCCCCACAGCCCTTTCCCCCCGGGGAACAGGACAGCGGAACGAGCAGGAGGGACTGGGCTATTCCCACGCCAGCACCAGGGTTGGTGTTGGTAGGGACAGGCTGCCCGCACCTCACATAGCCCTCCATTTAGGGTGACCAGACGTCCCGATAAAATTGGGACTGTCTCGATATTTAGTTACAGAGAGCCCTGTGGCACCTTTAAGACTAACAGATGTATTGGAGCATAAGCTTTCGTGGGTGAATACCCACTTCGTTGGATGCATGTAGTGGAAATTTCCAGAGGCAGGTATAAATATGCA